>NW_020456010.1:1794251-1951166 GCF_003342845.1 Nothoprocta perdicaria | reverse complement strand
TAGGTGTGCCTGCTTGAGCAGGAAGGTTGGACTAGATGATCTGTAGAGGTCCCTTCCAACCTTAAATATTCTGTGATTCTGTGAAAGTTTAAGGGACACAAAGGTTTCACAGACSGTTGCCTGGGTATGGATCAGTAGGAAACTTGTAGGCTGGAAAGATTCCCAAGTGGGAAAGCGGTGGAGAGGGTTGAACATAGGAAAGAATGAAGCAGTCAGCGAGGTGGCAGGCCGGGTGCACAGGCTGTAGGGATTAGTATCTGCTCGGGGGAAAGGCAGCTATCGGTGCTGCTTTCCCTGTGCCTCAACAGCTTCACAGTGACTGGTAGCCCCTTATTTGACTTAGATTCGGTTCATGAGGGACTGGGATGAACTGGAGCTGCAGGCCCTAAAGATTCATGGCRTCAGATATGGCCAAGGGGCAGAAAGGCAGAGAAAATCCCCATCGTAACTGCCAGGCATCCGAGGCTGTTCTTTCAAAGGAAGTGCTGGAAACAACACTGRCTAAACAGAATTCAATGTGCACTAAATAACGTATTACATTATGTAACTAAAGTCAAGGCCTACATATGTAAGGATGGACAGAGGGTAGATCTGCTCCTCTCATCTGTTCTGCCACGCCACCAAACAGTAAATATTACCCTTTCAGAATTTACCTTTGGCAGAGCAACTGTGGGTTGAAAACAGCAATCACAGCTCAAATTCTTCCACAGATAATTACGTCTGACACAGATAAAGCATGTGGCAGGGGAGCCATTAAATATTCACCTTTTCCAGCTCTGTGCTTTACAGTATGGTATCAGAAAAACTGCTACGGAGTAGTCTGTGTACTGAAAAGCAATTTTGAGAAAGCAAATTCATTTATTCCGGGGCTGTGGACAGTTTAGCGCTTTCATGACCTATCCCTGTGGTAGCACCGGGATACCAGGTTACACCCAAGCATCCCGCAAGTCATTTATAAACATGGCTCCACTTTGCAGGGCAGGCTAGACCAGAGCAGCGTTCCATAACCCGCCTGATTAGGAAACGCAGCTGAAACCCTGTCTACTCTGCAAATTGAAACCATGCTTTGAGGCGGGTTAGTGAAAAACACTGTGATGTAACCAGATTCTGGAATGGTTACATTTATAGTATAGCCCGGGCCTCGGCTACTTTGCATGTCTGAGTAAGAATTTGAGGATATATTACAGGATATTGCAATGTCTGTATTTCGGCATTCTAAACAGGTCAAATCCTTTTTATTGTTCATCTGTAAAGAAAAATAGAGAAGAAAGGAAGGATGAAAAGGAGGCATAATGGAGAGCATAAAGGCTAAACGAGGCATTTTGTAGAGCAAGGAGAGGAGGACACTGAGGAAGGGCCCAAAAACTACAAGTTTAACCCCACAGGCAGACAATTCATAGGCCTGAATAGTATGACCTGCATAGTATGCCTGACATCGAGTGACAAGCAGCTCTCCGGAGTGACAGTTCTGCCCTGACCAAAGGCACACCACCCATTAGGAGATGCATACAAAAGCTGACCTCGTGTATTTTCAGCATCAGTGAAGATCTGATAACCCATAAGGTTATTTGCAAGGTTATTTGTATTTTGGAAACGTAACACCAAAAACAAAGCATGCTGCAGCACGCAACAAAAGAAACCCTCTCAACACTAAGTGTTTATTTTAGGAAAGCAATCATCTCAATAGGATCCAGAAAGGGAAGTAGCTAAAACACAGACAGGTAAGCAGGTATCAACACTTCAAAAAATGAATCAATTGACAATGCTGAACCCAATTTAATCTAAATGAGGACAAAGYTCTCTTACTCAGGGAAGAGAGTGCCTGTCATAACATGCAATTCTCTTTGGTAGTTCCAAAGAATAACTTGGGTAGCATGTGATGTCACTTGATCACAACATTATGACCCAGGAAGGCCCTTTAAAAAAAAATCACATGTTTTCATTAGAGTCAAAAATTGCTATTAAGTAAACAATAAAGGCTCCTGAATTAGACTGTTGCCTCTTGAACATGTTCTGAATGTAATCTGAGGCAAGGATCATGTGCTGTGATAGACTATATTAAAATAAAATACTGATGAGAGGTGTATTTAAGGAGTTACACACACAAAAATGATATGAAACATCTTGCTCTTGTCAGCTAATAAGCGTATCTGTGCCCTGTGGAAACACAAGCAGCACACGTTAAATAAAAGTACAAACACTCAAGTAAAAAACATGTCTGGGAGAGAAGCATGCATGTTTTAATACGGTATTTAGCTCATTAGAGAAYAGAAGGCCTCTACTACAAGCTTCTATTCATAAAAAACTTAGCAATGTATTTACCTTCTCAATATCTTCACCATGATCATTCTGCCCATTTCCATAAAGTCGAGCGTAAAGTCTCCAGATCTCCCCGTCGTTTGTCACTCGTGCAGTCACTCTGCCCAGGAGCTCTTGCAATTTCCCCTTCAATCCGCTTGCCACTTCCCCGGCCCGGTCAGCTACTCCATCCACTACGGCCCTGACCAGAATGGCCAGCACCTTGCAAAGCAGCAGAAAGCAGGTTTTTCTTTCAACTCAACATCAGTAAGGCAAATGAGCATCTTGGTACCTGTAATTTTTCTTTCTATTAATGATTCACTAAAAAACAAATGTAGAATATGACAATTATAGAGCTTACAGGGAAATATATTACTAGGGGAATAATTTAACTCATTTAATCCTCACTGAAAAGATTCTATCTCTGGTGAACTAGGAAAGAAATGCTGAGTTAGTCTAGAAGAGGCTGCAGAAAGTTCATAGGAAACTGTGACAGTGTCATAATGATATTTTACTTTATAATCAGTTCATAAAATAAAAAGTCAGGACCTCTATTTTCTGTTTACAGGACCTGTGTTTCACTAACTGAAAAAATTAAAAGATGTGTAGTGCAAAAGATGGGAAACTAAGAAGCAACTGAAGACTAGTCTGGAAAACTCTGTGTTTAAGGTAGTCATAATGTACAACAGGTCAAGTCACTTAAGCTTTTTACAAGTACTCATTCAGTGGTCCTTATTTTCTGAGCCACTGGCTTGAGAACATGGGATCTGACCTGCAGTGATGCTGAGCACTTGCAGCTGCTGGGGAACTCAGCAGGAGTTGAACTTTGCATATACGAAATGCTATATAATGCCAGTGTCCCAAAGGGGAGAAGAAAACAAACAAACAAAACAAAAATAAAACAAAACAAGACCACCAAGACCATCACAACCACTATTCCAATAAAAGTGGGACACATGCATCCTCACATGCCAAGATGTATCTTGGTGGCAGAAAATAATGCAAAAGTTATCACAAAGTCACAATATATTTCACAAAATAAAAAATATAAAGTTTAGTATTTATTATAAGCATCATGCATAATTGCCATAATTCCCATAAAGTTCAGATTTTGTTTATACTTTTATCACAAGCTTTTTTTTTTTTTTCCCATAATTCACCATCTAAGGCATCAGTATTACAGCATTACAGCAGYTGAAATAAAACCAATGTGAAATCCTGGATTAAACGGTCCATTAAATATTAATGAAAAGTTATCACAACCTGACTATACCAAGCTGTTAAATAATGACACTTAAAATTGCATGTGAATTGTACTAACCATCAAAAAGCACAAGCAGTCTGAGCTTTCCATAGTTAAAGCACTGCTTTAAGTGCTAAGCTTTAATTCCTTTTTTTTGAAAACAAAAATAGTATAAATACTAAGCTAATATATTAAAACCAATGCTTTATTGCCCATTACTCCATTCAAACTGTAGTTTTTTTTTATGCTCCATTTGACCCTTCTGAAGAGGATTTGTGTTCAGTTTTTCACACCGTCTGCACTCTTCTTCCTCTTTTGCTTTTGTGAAGACATGCTTACTAAAATTTAAACAAAACCCACCTAACTACGAAACCTTGAACAGAACCCAAGCAACCCCTTTTTAAAAGCCATGTTCTCAGTTAAATCTCATTCCACAGTTGCTCTTCTCCAAACAGCTCATCTCATTTAAAAATGCAATTGGCTGCAAGTGTTTTTACAAGCTTCGTTAACACTAATCAAGCTTGAGAAAGTTCACGTTCAAAAAGAATCTCCAGATACCAGGACTAAAATGTCAAACTGCATTTTATGAGATCTCCCTTTACCCTTTCCAAATAAAAGCTTATAAAAGGAGATAACTGGCAGTGTGAGCTGCTTCCAGGCCTCCTGAAGGTCCTACCTTCTTACTCTCCAAGCCCTTTGGAACACCTGGCAACCTTTTATTGCAAAGAGTAGGGCCAGATGAACCACTGGAATCAGGATAATCAACACGATGAAAAGGGTAACAAAGCCTTTATGATTCTAGGGAATATAAAACTGCTAAGAGGAAACATTTATCCATCCTTYTGAATTCATATTTACTGACAGTACAGGATAATGATCTGGTTTCTGCAAGTAAAGTAGCAAATAACCTTCTCCACCCACAGAATAACCTCTGTAATTCTCAGAGCAGTAACATTACCAGTAAAAATGATTGCTTGCCTCCAGGAGCATTCATGTGGTGCAAAGTTGTGTGATTAGCACTTGCAGAACTCTCTCAGGTATATTTAGAACCTAAGACTAATAATTCAGAGACTAACGTGACACTACCCCAGTTAAACCTTTCTCCTCCAGTGCTTTACGTGAACCGTGACTGATCTATTAGCTGAAACTCTACGCTGGGACTATCAAAACTTGCCAGTCGCTACAGGTAATTCAATGAGCCTTCTCCCTTTACCACACAACATCCATATTAAAGGTTTTAAAGGTATATTTCTCAGGAAGCTCATGACAATAAAAAGGAATGTGGAAAAAATTTAAGAACTTGTAACCAAGGAAGTGGAGAAAGCAAGCTCAAAATATTTAAAAAGACTACTAGGAAATTAGGAAGTACTTCCTTGGTTGCATTTTTTTTTATTCTATCATAGATTATTTATAAAGTTAGCCAACTACTTCCCAAAATGTTTTTATTTTGCTCCAACCACCAAAAAGAATAGACAAGAAAAAAGACCAGCCTTAAAATGGAGTATATACTTGCAGGGATCACTTAATGTTKAAATCATGTCACATTATTTAAATGCACAGCTATTTATTTTATATATAAAAATAATTGAAATATTTCCCTTTTTCAATGTTGTCTACACAATCTGTAACCGCATATATTCAGCCTCATGATATCTTGATCTCAGAACTTTTGCCACAAAGATGACATCACTAAATAACTAGAATAGCTCAGAAGCAGTTTCCCAAAACTGTACTCTGTGCTCTGAAGTCTGAAATAAATAAGACAGCAATGACCTAATTGAAATCACAGATAAAGCTACGAATACCTTAATAATTTTTAAWTCATTTTAAAATATGATTGGATACTGCATTGAAATAAGCTCATGTAAGGACATAAACCAGGGATGTTGCAAATCATATGACTGCACACTGTAATTTTGATGTGTTTCCCAAGGGTTATATTTTAATATTATGCTATTTAATGTAATATTAGTTATAATTATTATAATAATGTATCATCATTATTATAATTTAATGTAATATTTATTATTGCTAYATTTATTATGGCAGAAATGTCTGGTCTATGAAGGTCCACGAATGATGCAAATTTTYTGTTTTCACACAGAACTGGAATCAGTGATTCAGCCTGTTTCTTATGGTGTTATGCATATCTGTTCTTTTGGATCTTAAAATTCTTTCAGTCTCTCTTGCCACTGTGTCATCAAGCCTGGTAGTCCATAATGTAACACCTGGATGACCATAGTTACTAAATATAACCCGAAGTAAGATCATACAAAATTGTGTGGAACAAGAGATGTATATTTTTGCTTACTCATGATGATAMTTAGTTAAATTCAAGTTACACAAGAGAGTCACAGAGCATCTCCCTTTAAAACAGGTCAACTGGCAAACAGGAGAAGCTCAGAAATTATTTCTGTTGAGTTTTGTAAAGAGCCTCMTCAGAAGCTTTTAGTTCTACATGCCTTTTTTTTTTTCCTTTCCAGAGAAGTGTTCTTTTCTTCGTCATAATGCTATTGATAAAAGTCTTTTTGAAATTTTTTAATGAGGTTTTAAGTTTGGTTCTTGGCCAACTAGCAAATTGCTCCCATTGAGCAAATGGTACCAGAAGTTATGACGAAACTGAGAGCACTTCACATGCGATTAACAAATTTAAAATACATATCTATACTTCTGTGTAAAATTGATAATGTGCTCCTATGTAGGAGCAAGACAGAAAGAATGATACAACAAAAAATTAACTGAAACAATATCTCCAAACCGAACAAGTAGGTTCTCTGGATATTTGTCACAGCTACGTTTATAAACACAGAATTAACTGAACTACAGTGGAAGAGAAGCTAAATATCTCCTTTAATTTATTTTCTTCCAGATTATTTAGTATCCATATTTTCACCTTAATGCATTCAGCCCCTGAAACATAGCTCACTTTCAAAGACTCATTTGTGTAATTTTCAGACACATGGGAAAGACTATCCTTCCTTGATGCTACAAGACACAATATAATTTATTTCTAATACTGAGATATGAAAGAGCAATGTGAAAAGATGGGTGATGCATTGTGCTTTAAGAAAGTATTTTAAGACAACAAAGTATTTATCTTTCCGCAAAGTATGAGGCAATCTGAGTGCAAGGCTTTGTTTTTTGATCACTTATATAATATGTTCAAATCTCAAAAACTAAATGCTTGCTGACATGGCTTTCATTGGTATGTGCACTATCATTACTAATAACCTTACCAACAGCAATCTGTTTCATAAGAAAAATTAATGAACCTGTAAAATTATCTAAGAGGAAAACTTTCCCACCTGTGTATCCTTGTATTTTTCTTTCAAGTCCATGAGCCGGTGATAAGCTTTAATTGATTCTGAAAACTCTCCAATATCTGTACTGGTGAGAAGGTAGTTCTCCCAAATTTGCCAGTGCTCATAGTTGCACTTGAGAGCTTCTTGCAAGGTTCGGAATGCTTTATTTCTATATAACAGTAATAAAAGAGCAAAATGAAAATGAAGATATATTACAATCTGTTGGGATTGCATCAGTTAAACAGCTGCTTATTTCAAAAAGTTGTTTAGAAAACAGTTCTGTTTAAAATTATGATTCGTAATTCACAATACTGATATTTTCTTGTTACTTGAAAATTACTTTCTACCAGCCCACTAATCAGTATACTCTGTTATGCTGGATTCAAGGTAACCTCTATATTAGCTTCATAAGCATATTTGGTCAAAATAATGTAATAAAGTAAATTAAGGTCAATTTGTGCCTCTTTATTGGTGTCTTCTGGAGCTTTACTGGTCCCCAACAGAGTTAGGATCCTTTACCAATGCTGCTGCCAGTGAAYCATCACATAGGTCCAGGAGAGGGTTTTGTGGAGAAAAACGCAGGCAGAATCTCTAAAGTTGCTGTAAAATCACTAACCACCTTCCTTATACACCGAGATGCATCCACAGTAGAGATTCCCCATGCCCTTTCCCCAAGGAGAGAGGACAGTTTGGCCAAAAGTCATGTATGACCTGAAAGCAGCTGACATCCAGTTCAGAGAGTTGGGACCTCCTGCCAGACATGCAAGCACCACTGCCAGRAAGGACACAGAACGAACAAGAGATCTTAATGCAATCTTCAAACTAAGTTGGTAAATTATAGCTGTCTCCTGTTTAAAGCTTTAAACAYACTGCCAAAAGCTAAAAGCTCTGCTAGAAACACAGAATGATACAGCTCTTAGGTCTTTAAGAGCCTGAAGCTTATTCTCAGCTGGACAAGTCATGAAGCCTAGGAAAAGAACACAAAGGAATAAATTTATTTAAATGAAAGCCTGAAAGAGAGCTTTTGCAGGCTAGTAAAAGTCTTTTGAGGAGACATATGATAAGAAATCTCCTCTTAGGAAATATTATATAAGGATGGTTTATTAAAATTTGCAGCTCACTTGCTCTGTTGCTTGAGTAAAAGTCCTTAAAAGGGCTATCTCTAAAAAAAGACAGCTGTTGSAGCTTCAGAAAAGAGACTACAAGAGTACAAAAATCTCAGGCAGAAAAAGGGAATATCTAACTATTGCATCAGTCCATTAAAAGYTTAGAAATGGCTGGGTCACCAAAAAAAGCATAACTGCCAATCTAAGCCCAGAGTATGAAAAGAGTTACTGAGCACCTGCATAGAGCTGAGAGAGAATAAACTATTGAAAGAAAACAGGTCACTTGGAATAGCCAAGGCAGAATAGCACACAGGCAGATTTTCCCACGTTCACTCCACTTTTCTGTTCCTCTTATACATGTTCTCATGCTTGCTGCTGCTGAATGAATGTACCAAATGGCAGTTGAGTCTTCTCCACTATTTTAGTCCCCACATTTTTGACTTGATGCATTAGAAAAGATGAGGGCTCTGCTTTTTCCCCTGTAGATTTTGCTACAAAGAGAGCTGGGACCTGCCACAGCTCTCTGTAAGGCTAAAGGACACTTTGGTTGATGGACACTGCTGATCAGGCAGAAGCAGGAAAAGAAAACAAGATACCAAGCRCATCGTATATAAAAGTGTTTTCTCAAATCACTGCTTTTGCTATGCTAATAAAATACTAACTCAGTGATGGAGTATTCTGACCCAGGGTCAAGAGTTAAACCAATAAACAACCAAACAGGACACTCTAGGCAACACCAGTGCGTTGTCGTGCCTTTGTAGTCAGCATCTTCCACGCAAATGACAGAGAGGGCAGCCTCAGTTTGTTCTGAGCAACAGAAGATCTCCTAGATTTCAAAGGCCTCCTAACATTTGGAGAAATTCTTTGAGCAAACTAAACAGTAGAAGCTGATTTTATTGTAATGATTTTCTTGAGCTACTTTAGAATATTTAACTCGTGAGAAAAACAAACTCCCAAAACAACAAAGGCCATTTCGCTTGGGTGTCAGCAAGTTGTGCACACTTATCAGAACTACGGATTTTATATTTATAATAATATATATATATCCCCATATATTATCTAAGCTGTTAGAAAGAATGAAGCGATGAGAATTAGGATAAAGAGGCAAACTGCATTATGAAAACAAAACTCAGTATCAGAAAACGAAAATACAAAATATTTATTTTGGAAGTGGTACTCTCCAATCTTTTTCAGTACTTACTTCTGTTTTAATCTGATATATGCTGTTGATAAATTGTTCCAGGCCTCAGCATTCTGTAATGTAAACAGGAGAAACACCACCCAAAATTATTTACTTACATTTAAAGTAATTAAGCTTCATATTAAACTATTATGAATTATTTTATCGATTTTGCTAATCACAGATATTAACACAATATGTTTATTACAATATAGTCAAAATATTGCATTGAAATGGAACATACTGAATTCAAATAAGAATAAATATGAATGATTATAGAAACAACCAAACAGTTTAACTTCCTCCCTCTGAAATAAGTTACACCATCTCTTGCCTTCAGTTTAAACTGCAAACAGGCATCCTCTTCTAGATCTAGTTGGGATGGCTGGAGATGTCAGTGTTTCCAGTAGCTCATCATTACCAGCTAGAACCACCCCTTGGTTAGCAACACTAACAGAGTCAGTTCCAACCACATTTATCAACAGCTACTGTAATCAAAAGGGATTAGAGTGCCTTACACTGCTGCAAAGTTGAAGTCATACCAGTGAAGTCAGCAATCTGGCAACTAATATAAATTTAAGAACAGAACCTGGGTACATCATTTTCACTTTCAAAACATCATTTTCAGTGAAATAGTCTCTTGTGCTGGAGACTACTCTCAGAGTTGTGGACCATTTAAATCATGTTTGGAAACACTTTTCATGAAAAGCCTCAGGGCACCGATGCAGATTGTTGTACAGGGACAGGCTTCATTTCCACAGCAAGGAGCCACCTCAGCACCCTATACTGGCATAATAAATACTACTTAACCTACTGAGAAGTTAGCTGGCTCAGGTAACTACGCATTTTAGGGCAGKGTTTGATCTATCCCTTCAGCTTTGCTGACCATCTGCCCATTCYCCTTTCTCTCTCTCTTGTAACAATGTATGTAAGTATAAAGAACTTGCATGTTAAAACAGATTTTAACATTCACACACACTAACACTTGGACAAAGTTAAGTATTGGGCAAGTATTTTTATGATGCTTCATGAGGAAAATACATCCTCTATGTAAAAGTTTAATTTATTCTAAAGGTTAAAGTTTAAACTTTATTTTTTCAGTATTGCTTTGTTTGTTTATAATGAAAACATTCTTGTTGCTTTTAGATAAGCCTTCTCCAGTTCTTGCTGAAATTGTACATACATCTGGTTCCAGTGTCACACAGCGCTGAAATGCTTTGGCAGCACCTTCATAGCCTTCCAGAGCAATGTATGCACAGCCCAAGGAAAACCACACACCTAGCTGGAGGAAAAAAAAAATAAATTTATATATATCTATACTTTTGAGTATATACAGATACACGTATACATATACTTCAGGACAAAATGCATTATTTAGCCCAGAGGCTTAAATGCATCCTACTCTTGCTAAATTTCAGCTTGATTTTCAGCTACAATAATACTACTGCATTGTTGTTAGCATCTTGAACACAGAGTATATGAAAACCTTCAGTCAAAGTATTTAAATAAAAACAGATAAACAAAMCTGATAATGTGGGAACTACTTCACCATATGTGGAATGCATCTAGAGCATCTTTATTTAGAAAAGTGACTGATACTAAGAAGTTTGCATATTTTACATTAATTTGCAAACAAAATCCACATTCACAACATAGCATTGCTACTGGGTCAAATGGCCTATGCCAGAAAACATACTTCAGACCAGTCATAGTTGTAACAAATGTGTCAGATGACCGGGCAGTTCAAAATTACTGTTCTGTCAGCTTGCCCAAATATTGATCTTTAGTTTATATTGCTATAGAACAGAACAGAAATGTACTCAAATGGTGCCTTACGTAAAACACAGAAACTTACTTAAAACTGCCTTACTTAAAACACAGAATTGCACCAGTTGAATACAACTTTTTGCTGCCAAGATTGTATAGACTTTGGTACTTAAGTAGTTAGGAGGGTTGTATCAATGGTGGGAAGAGCAGAGGGAAGGGAATGCCCTCAATTACTTTTTCATCTCTGACCAGTACTTAATATGATTTTATACAAGGATAATAAAAGAATGAATTCTTCATTTTCTTCTACAGAAAACCATGGCTGTAAGAATTACCTCATGCTTATGAATTATATCCAACAGGAAAAGTAGTTTAGTTTAATCTCTCTTCTGAAGTAATAAACTATCAAAGAGACAATAGCTGATCCTGAAAGTATTATCAGTTGCCAGAACTACCCCTTTCCTGAGATTAAGTTATTCCTACTCTAACYATTAGTTTCTGACCTAAAAATCTATGCTGTGTGACATTAAAATTATGCTTTTAAAAAGAATTACTGTAACCATAAATGCTACAGCCTAACTAAGCAGTTGAGTTTGATATTCTGAAACGTTATGCTCAGCATYAAAAAAGTTAAATATTATTACAGATATGTATTGGATTACTAGGGGGACCACTTAGGAGAAACTGAATGACTGCCTTAGTTTAGATCCTAGCATATAAATGTTTTACATTGTCCAGCAGGGTAACAGATATGACAGTGATCAGTCTCATGATATGGAGGCAAAAAACCTGAACAAGCCTTATTCTTCAAAGACATGCCATTGCCTCACAGCCTGCCTTCTGGGCTTGTGCTTCCAGCATCTGATTGACTCAAACTCCTCCACTATTTCATCCATTTTCATTTTCTCAGGCAAGGTGAGTGGCTACATATTTCCAAAACTGGCTTATTCTCTGCTTAAATTTGTTGATTCCTCTCTTAAGGAAAAGTCATACAATTGAAATAAAATGTAAATAATTCTACAGGGAAAGTTTGTATGGGGGAATACCTAGCTAAAATCATAATATGGCTGCAAAGATACAGGATTTTTTTTTTTTTTTGATAGTTTGAAACAAAATAGTTTTGTTTCTAGTCTGGATAAACATGAAGATTTGGACTGAAGGGAAGAAACTTGGGAATTCAACATGATTGATAAGATTGCAGAAGATGCCCAAAAGGGATTTAGTAGACAAAAGAGTCTAAGATGAAAAGTCTCTGGAGTGGGCATTAAAACGTTCAGCTATGAGATGAAAGAAGGGAAGTTTTCAGGAACTTGACTGTTTCTGCGATGTGATACTAWCAAGGTGCAAAGTATATAGCAAAGGAACTAGGTCATGCTGCTGGATGAGTGTTGCCTTCCGTTAAAGAAAATTTCAGAGTCAATCACATTAAAAAAGGAAAAAAACAAACAACAGAACTGCTACAGATTAAAATTTCAATCTTAAATTAAAAAAACAGCGTAAAGATTGCATCACTGAATATCTAAGATATTGCATCTGAAATCTAAGATAACGAGTGTAATATACTGAGGGGGATCACAAGGCTATAACAGCAAAAAATCCATAAATATGTGATTTTCATTACTCTGTATAGTTTAATTTTTAAAAGTTACACTGGATGCAATTCCAAGATTAAATATTTTAGACCTGAAGCTGGTCAGAAGACAATACTTATCTTGATCCTGACCATTTTTAAGGATCAAGTTCAAAGTATTACTGTACAAGAGATGCTTTGTTGTAACATAGCTAGATTTAATAGTCCTCCAAAAACAAAGCAAAAATATTTACTAAAGATGATGTTAATTTTAAGAAATACCGAAGAAAAGGCAATTGTGTTCCCTTCAGAATTTGAGATTCATAACTCAAGATTGACGTCACCACCCTTCACCCTCATCCCCAACCCAACAAGTCATTTAGTGAAAGGCTTTCTTATGTTACTGTAGGGCTTTCTTATGTTACTGTATGTACTGTACACTATAAATAACAAAAAAGTCACTACATATTTTAAGAAATCTTATACGAAATAGCTGAATTCAGAAGGTAAATGTAGAACTACAAACCAAAGGGCTGACATTCCCATCAGGCAAGTTAGCTGGCACCCTGTTAAAGAGCACTATTGGACATATAATATACTTGAATGAGTCAAATTCAGCARGCCTGGTACATTTCTTGAAAAGCAGCAGAATGAGCCCAAATCTAATTGTATTCCAGAAAGAATTTGATAAAGATTCCTCACCAAAAGCTTTTCAAGAAGCTACATGGCTACGAGCTAAGACAGAAAATCCTTGCATGTGGAAATGATCACAAGGTCCAAAATAGCAGGCCCATTTTTCCCCGTTTTTACCATTTATTCCAACACAGACAAGGACCTTCAAATGAAGCCAGCAGTTCACCAAGTGTGAAGTAACTCCTGCAGTTATTTTGACAATCAAAGCTACAGAAGCTATAGGCTCAGAGGATGACTATGCAAACTCAAAAAAAAGTATCCATGGCTACTAAAAACATGGATGTCACTCACGGATGAATAAATCTTTGAGCTACAAATCTTTGAGGCCACTGGATTAGGTTTGTCTTGTTCTTAACAAAAGCATCTGAGTTATCAACAAAAGCATCTGAGTTATCAGGCATGATAAGGACTCAGATGGAACCGTATCTTACGGCATTTTTATATAGTGAGTACAATCCACATGTTTGTCACTTCATAATTGAGGTTTATCTTGTAGACCTCCACTGAAAAGCATGCAGAACCTGACCCAGAATTTAGTTGTTTAATTTTGCATCTTGGTAATATAAAAGGTTGTTGGCCCATAAACTGCACAGGCTACTTGCCTTTTGCTATAGGCAACTGAAATCACTGAAAAAGCATCATCTCTCAATGCACATCGAAACTCATCGGCCAGCACCTTTGAAAATATCCACCCAACAAAATATTTTGACCTGTAAATCCTTCAGGGGCCTTTGCTCATTTTAAATTGTAATTTAAATTAATCACATTGGCTTTAATCTAGCATAGCACTCAAATGGTATTTTCCTGTCTTTTAGATGCTTAGAAAGAGTACATGAATTTCTTCCAGGACCTAACAGGAGTAACTTTTTATTTATTTAGATACAGTTTAAGGACAGATTTAGAGCTATTTTGTGTGGAAAGAACGATAAGAATGCCATTGTTTTACTAGGCACAGCATGAAATCTGCTGATTCTACTGGCTGATGTAATAACTGCTCCGAGGAGAGTGACTGAGTAAAGGCCTTGCAAGGAGGATTTTGTCCAAAGTTCAAAAAAGAATTTTGTTACCACTTGTAGATCTAGGCTCAAGTTCCTTTTCAGGAGGGAGGGAGGGAGYGAGGGAGGGAGAGAAAAAAAAGAAAAAAAGAAAGAAAAAGGTTACAAAAAACCAGCAAGCTCATGTCGGCTACTGATTGGAAAAACATATGCGAATGGTCTCTAAAAGTTTCTCTTTAAGACTGAGGACAGTAACCAGCCAAAGATGATAATTTAGGCTCAAATTCTTTGTTAATGCTTGCCATCAGGAATTTCTAGACAAGTTTCTAACAAGTCTAAATGATTACAAAATTCTTCAAAAAGTCTAAACAATTCTCTTGCATCTGTGGGAGCACACTTCCAAAATAATCTTAGAAGTATAACTGAATAGTTAAAAATGAAAATTAAAAGAATACATTAAGCAGCTTGTAATATTCACTGTATACTGAATTCAATGTATACTGAATGTACATAATTTCCCAGAATCTAGTAAACTTAAGTAAAATATTGACAATGATGCTAATTTAGAAGTTGATTTAAAATGACACACTCTATACCCTTAGCACAGCAAAATTAGTCTTTACAGTTAGTAATTACAAATAACATTTAAGAGCTCTACTTGAGTCAAATCCTAACTA
Organism: Nothoprocta perdicaria; assembly: GCF_003342845.1. NCBI lineage: Eukaryota > Metazoa > Chordata > Aves > Tinamiformes > Tinamidae > Nothoprocta > Nothoprocta perdicaria. The sequence goes on along the minus strand of NW_020456010.1, from coordinate 1,936,335 downwards.
CAATTAATTACCTCTAACTACAATAACTACATCTTAACTAATCTAACTATAATTAATGATTCATTTCTGTCATAAGTTGACAGAATCAGCTGACAAATTGGTTTCCTTTGAACACACTGGCAAAAGTTATTACGTTTTTAAACCAGGTGCAGAGAGATCTATCATCTTCTCCAATTAGACATTCAAACTCAATTCTTGATTCAAGTTACTTTTTATTACAGAATGAGTAGGAATGAGATTTCTTGAGAATAAGGCTGTTGCTGCATTGCACAAAGCATTAGATTCCAGATGTAGTCGATGGCAAGCTACTTTCTGAAGTGTTTTGCCAAATCTGAAAGAGGACTTGTCTGCCCCAAGACTAAGAAAAATAGGAGAAACTAGGAGTCAAATAGTCTGGCCCAAAAAACAAATACTATTTTCTTGCAGACAGTAACATGGTAGGTAAAGGTGTGAGCACAGAGAAGTTATCATGAATATGAGACTTCTGGACAAGTCCATTGTGACATGACCAAGTATGCACTGCTTGGAACCATACCCTGCTCAGRGCAAGAGCTAACACATCTATTATCTAACCAGTACAAACTTTGTTATGAGCACTTTGATCTCTCCCTTCTCTTTCCCCAGCCCACTGGAATTGTCCCAGTCCATCCTTGCAAGATGCTCTCAGTGAAAACGCAAGCGCCATACAGCTGCCATACATTAGGCACATATTGAAACAAGTAAATCTGAGAGCAGTCAGGCTAATCATATACACCTGAACTGGAAATTTGGGGGCCTTTGTGRATTCTCCAAAGTCTAATCAGGTGTTTGGCTTACACTGTATAGACCTTCTTCTAAGACCTCTACCACATTTGACTGAAGCGAGCYGAAAAGGATGCCAATTTCAAGGAAGGTTGATGTATAATTATCCCACCCATTAGATACTTTGGGGAATCATTTGCTTCAAGTCTAGAAAGTTCTTCCTTTAAAAAGGTTTCTGGTAACAGTTAAAAAGACTCAATTTCTTTTTTATAGGGAGTTCTTGTTCACCTGATGAATTATCCTTAATTCTGGGAACCCTTCATTAATGATTTTTTTCCTTGTACTAAAGCTCTCAAATCTAAAATCACCTGCCTCTCTCCACAAGACATCCTGGAATAGGAAATAATTCATACTTGTAGTGACAGAAAACAGACTTTAAAAGACAATGATATGTCAAATCTCCATGATTCTTTTGCTCAATCTATTCRTTTGAAACAATTCTTCTGAATCTTAAACACAGCTTCCTGAGCAACAAGAGGAGGAAACATTCATTTTCCTATATGGACTAGACTGTTTTTCTTGGATTGACTTTCATTTTAAGCTTCCTTCGGCTGGGACACACACAAAGATCTCAGCAGTATATTTTTCAGATTTGAGTTCTGCAGGCTAACTTCTGCCATTCTTTAATAGCCAGAAGTCAGCCTGATTTCAATAAGTCTTACACAAAAAATAATGTATATATTTGGGTATTTCGAGAGAAGGTAAGGGAAATGAAATACAAGGGAAACTGATTTTGTTCCTTTTAGCTTTACATTTTAAGGCAGATATAATCATAAGTTATCTGAAGTTCATTAGCATAGGAACAAGACTGATTCACAGGAACCATACTGTATCATAATACATTAGTGAAATCCTGAACAGCTTTAGGATATGTGATTTGAAAGCTTGAAAGCCTCCAGAATTTTCCTAAGGCTGAAGACAACAGATTATACAGAACACAAACCTGCTTATACGTTATTCTTTGGAGGGCAAGAAAAAGTATCCTACCTTCTCACTGACCTAGTAATAGGCACACAAGGTACAAAGCATACACACAAAAATCAAAAAGCTGTTTTAAATTCTYGAGACCTTTAACAGAACAGACCTTACTGGAATGTCATGTAAGAGCAGCTGAGAAAAATGAAGCATCTGTTTGCAGATGAACAGTTTGCAAAGGATCTGTCAAAATCTGTCAGCATCATCAAGAAAAGTCTCTTGACAGAGGCTTCAGTTTTGATGCATTATTGTAATAAAAGCTACTGTCACTGCAAGTATAACACAGGGCTTTTCAGTAGCTCCAGAGCAGGACAGAGGAGAACAGTTGATAATGATTTCTGTGGAAAACAGAGATATGAGTTTTTATTTCCTAAGGCCAATACGGGAAAACATAAGGGAAGAGTAAGTGAYCAAATCTAGAAAGTTTAAAAGGAATCTGCTTTACAGAACTATTTGAAAATGGAATGATTTGACATATTCAGAAAAGTTTCTTACATTATATATACACTACATATTCATTCACTAACCCTTAGTAGTTGGAGGTACTAATTGGAACTTACCCTAACAGATATTTTAAAATGAACCAGAAAACTTGGTATTATCTTAAAATTTCTCCTAAATCTTGCTTTGGTCCAACACAAATGCATGCCTTGGTGTTAAGTAAAGTTGATGGGCGGGGGACAAGGGGAGGCTAAAACAAATTTAATATGTCCAGATCAGTTCTCTGCAAGACTTATTTTTCTACACTCTCCAAATACCTCTTCAATAGCTCCATTCCAAAATCTGGTTGAAGATTTTTCAGCAAAGAACTCAATTCAGAATCTGGGTGATTTCTCCAGGATCACTAGAATACTTTGAAATTCCTTATTCATTGGTACTGTTCACTCAGAAATAGGAAAATAGACTGAGTAGAATTTCTGTGTTTGCTTCTGTACTAAAATCATTCTTCAATAAATATTCTCAAAAACAGATTTTAAAATTCATATGAGGTTCTGTCTGTTACTGCATTAATTACCTGACAATGCCTTGGATGAATTTGCTGTATTCACACAGCAAATGTCTAAAAGTATCCCTGTGCTATTCCTTTCCCATGAAACCTCTTCATCTCTTCACTTCACTTCTGTTGCTTAGAACAACTTTATTTCCTGTAAATCTCTCTTTCTATTATCAAAAGTAGTCACAGCTACTAATAGTGGTTAATATAGATTATAGAAGGTAACTATAGAGGGAAAAGTGAAGCCATGAATATTACTATTATCCATGAATGTTTATGATCACAAGCATGAGTTCCATAGCTCTCTTACACTGAAAATATTTAGGCATAGAAAAGGGTCAGCTCTAGTTTGAGCTGTCAGGAAAAAAACCCAGGAAAAAACAGGTGAAAGGCAGACTTTGGTCTTGGCATACCACAAGGTACATTTGTTAGACAGCTATAGACAGCATCTCTGAAGTGCATCTGCAGAAAACTGCAGCTGCAGTCTACACAAGCAAGCAATGCAAGAAGAAAAATTGGTAGCAATATGGATCCAATAACATCTAAAAGAAAACCTGTGATTACTCCAAGCAGTAAGATGGAACTGTCTTCCTCTGCTGGCAAACAGTTGTCTTCCAACAGAGACTGAACAGATTAACATACTTTTTTTTTTTAAATTATATTGCTGAGAACTTTTAAGAATTGATATAATCTTCACTGAATGGACAGTCTGGTTCATATCTGCAGAATACTAATTAATGCTCTTTGGCTTTCTCCTAATATAATTCCTAATGCTGTCCCTTGGATCGTTCTTTGCAGCGGGTTTTCTTGCAGGAATCCCAAGGACAGCCAAAGGATGATGAGGTCATAAAAATACAAGTGAGTTTCATTTTAGGTGGCTTCTAAAAGCACCTAAAAGCACTGCAGCTAAATTTAGCATACTCTCAACTGCAGACAAAATTCTATTTTGTAGGTAGGAAATTACATTATGTGAAATACCAGTTTACATAAAGATTAACATAAAGAGCACCTGCTGGTAAGAATGGCTATTAAACTATGGCATGTCAGCCTTCTGTATTTTTGCAAGCGCTTGTCCTTTARCATCAGTTAGAGTGGTCATTCAGAATCACTTCTATCTTATTTCTGCAGAATAAGCATTTTGTCTGTCACTTGCTCATGATTTATTTGATGATTATTATTAATTTTAGTCTCTTTGAAAGAAGAGCTGCACAAAGTCTTAGGACCGGAAGGCGAAAGGAAATCTTCACTTCTTTGTGCTGCTCTTTTTGGCGGCCTCCCTGCCTCTCGTACTTACCAGACGAGGAATTTGCTAAGAACAGCATTAAAGTGCTACTTGGACATYTGTGTGCAAAACTGCAGCAGTGCAGTGGCCCCAGTTCCCACCTGCATGGGGTTGATGCGCACTGACCGCTCGAAGCACTCCACGCACTGCGCGAACTGCCGGCGGCGGAGGTGCAGGAGGCCCTTGGAGCGCTGCGCCCGCGCGCTGCGCTGCCTCGAGAGCTCCCACGCCTTGTCGTAGCACTGCGGGTCCTGGAGCACGTCGCCCAGCAGGCAGTACAGGGACGGCGTCTCCTTCTTCTCTAGCTCTCTTCGCAGGATTTCTTCGGCCTGGGGCGCGAAGCAAAGAGGAGTTAGTTGCTTAATGAGACAATTTGCTGCTTACTAATCACCTACCCAAACAATATCACTGCAGTATCCTAAAAGCCATCAGTTAATCAGAGGTTTGGGGTTCAGTGAACCAAGAAAAATCTACTTATCAAAGAAAAAAACCTGTTTTCTCCTTGTTGTACAGCGTAGGTGTGTATTCTTTCTAAAGAGCTAATAACAGTCCATAAAATCAAACCAACAGCCTCTTCTTGGCACTGCAAAACCAGCACCATGCAGATGCTCTTATATCTACATTTTAAAATATTTCCTCATAAGTACTATTGCCATTCCTTTCTCTCTAAGTATTCTTCTAAGACAGTTACTTTCATTCTATCATACATAAAGATGCATATCTCCATTGAGGTTGGTTTCAACACTGCTGCTGTTCTACACACATATATCTAAATGTTTAAGACACAATATATTCAGAGCATATACAATGTTATAGAAAAGATGACATAAACTGTGTCTTCCAGACAAACAACTGGGTTATAAGCAATTTTCAAAAGCTCTTTATCTCAAGGTCACTATTCTCATTCTAACAGCAAAGTTTTTGTTTCTTTTCTCAAAGAAGAGATAGCCTGCCTTGGCTTTTCCAAAAGATAAGAATGCAGGACAGATGATCTGTTGTTCTGCCAAAACTTTTACATCAGTCCCCCACTGCAAAAATGTAACATATATAATTCAGCACACTATCTGCTTTTTGAAAACATCTATTTGAACAATCTGCACCCATCACCTGATCTAATATGGTCTACCACAGCAACAGGATTTGAAATACTAAAACACTATTTACTCCTCTGCCATAGCTAGTTTTTCTAACAGGAAAGCTGTGTTTACCGCTGTTTTGAAATTACTAATGCTTTTCTTTTTCTTATGAAAACTAGTTTCTTTCATATTGGATAATCTCTACAGAATCAAATAAATGCTGCTATATGAATGGCTCCTCCTCTAAAACTCATTGATCCCATCTTAAAATTATCCTTAGTAAAATGACCTCAAATACTATACTTTGTTTTGAAATTTTGAATTATCTATTTCTAGCACTTCATTCTTACCACCATCTTGGTTAAAGAAAGCAACAGAAATAAAAATGTACCAATACCTGAAGTGTCCAAAAATGAAGGGAATTTATTGTTCAGATTGGTAAAGGGATGTTTAACTGTCAAAAATAGACCCAATTTAGTTAGAAACTTATCAGAAAAACAACAAAAAATGCTTTTAAATTGACTATGGAACAGTTCTTCAAAACCATATGAAACGTCTACCATCAGAGGCGTTCAGAGTCTGCCTAGCCACAGCTGTAGACAGCAGAGCCTCGTGGCAAGGCTGCCCTTGCAGAGGGCATCGTGAGATGAGATCCCCACTTCTCTGCCTCCATCAATTTCTGTGACATTAATGGGACATATTCCAACAACAGGTATCTTAAATGAATTGATCCTGAGCAGAAAGGAGCACTTTTTGACTACAGGAATCACACTGGGCAAAGGGGACACATTTTTTCTTTTAATTTCTCTTCCTTTTTCCCCGTCTCCTCTTTCAAACAAAGAGAAAGAGTGAACTTGTGCAAAGAGCAGTGAAAGGTGCTCTGCCTGCTGCCCCTTGACCTCCTCTGGAACAGGGTCCTCCTGGCCTTAGCTCACTGCCATATCCTAGTGCCTAGTAGTAACAACACAGCAGGCCAAAAAGCTGACCATTCAGTAATAACATTTCATATTTAAGAGCATAAAAGCACCATGTTCTCGTCTAAGTCTGCAAGGATCCATTGCCAACATAAATATTTCTGCACAGAGATAAAACAGAATTAAATAAGCAGAAATTTGACTTTTTCTTCAACTCATTTGCTATCTGATCACCCCTCTGGCACGTTACAAACTGTTTTACCACTTACATCTGTAAAGGCTAATACAAGTGATCATACCAGGAACAAAATTTTATTCCTGAAATTTGTCTTCTACAAAACCAGACAGTACTTTAAAACAAGATTTCTCATTTTGCTGCAATATTCCTCTCTAAGTTCACAGCAGACTAATTTCAAAAATGCACATAGCCTTTAGTAAGAACTTTGCAAAGGGACAAATCTTGTTTTGAAAACAGAATTCTATCAAGAAATATTCTCCAATCAATTAATATAGTTTTATATAAAAGGAATATAATCATTAAGGTTATATTCATTACCCTTACGCTTTAAAGGGATCTTAATTAATGGCATGTTTCATAATGGTTTATCTAAATTAAGCAAGACTTGATAATAAAAGTGTTAATAAAAAGTTATATAAAAAGGAAATTATATAATCCATGCTGGCCAAAATAACTGCAATTGTAATATGGTTTCTCACAGCAGTCTACACTAACATGGATGAAATCAAGTTCAAGACTCCTCCTACATTTGGCTTCCCAACAYTGAACTTTCACTTGCCTGTAACACCTATGTTAAATTTTACCTGTTACCATGTTAAATATAACCTGTTTCTTACAAGAKTATCTATACAGCCCCATGCATTATGCAGCCCTGGTGAGGCCACATCTGGAGACTGTGWCCAGTTCTGGGCTCCCCAGTACAAGAGGGATGTGGAGCTGCTGGAGAGAGTCCAGCGCAGGGCTACSAGGATGATCAGGGGCCTGGAACATCTGCCMTRTGAGCAAAGGCTGAGRGAGCTGGGYCTGTTCAGCCTGGAGAAGAGGAGGCTGAGGGGGGACCTGATCAGMGTGTATAAATACCTCAAGGGAGGCAGTGAGGAGGAGGGGGCGGCCTCTTTTCAGTGGTGGCAGCGATAGGACTAGAGGAAACGGCCACAAACTGAGGCACCAAAAGTTCCACAGGAACTTAAGAAAARAATTCTTGACAGTGAGGGTGACAGAGCCCTGGAAGAGGCTGCCCAGAGAGGTTGTGGAGTCTCCTTTGGAGATCTCCCAAACCTGTCTGGATCCAGCCCTGTGCCATGTGCTCTAGGTGACCCTGCGTGTGCAGGGAGGTTGGACTAGAGGACCTCTAGAGGTCCCTTCCATCCTTAATAATTCTATGATACAATGATCAACCTGTTCTAATATATAATTCAATCCTCTGCTATCTAAAAGTATTTCCTAAAACACTTTAATCTTTCAGTTTGAACAGCATTTCCTAGACTACCAGAGAAGCAGCATGAGGGAGAACTGATAATCATGGACATAGACAGTGAGAAAAGGAGACTCTTAAACCGAAATCTCTTCTTTCTCTATAATTGCATGCATGGCCTTGTGCAAGTCATTTACTCTCCCTTCTGAATTTCACAGCTACATATAGTGAACCCCTACCTGCTTTCAAAATGTAGTGGAAATCATTCAAGTTTTGGAATTCTCATGTGCTGCGTAGTATAGCACAATACTTGACTATGTTCCTGGGAAGCATTTCCTGATTTTATAACCTAAGTTTCTGAGTTGACCTTATAATTGTATTTCCTTGTGTTTTCCAAGAAATTTGTGGATATTTTCAGTCATAAATTTATGTTGTCACGACAAGGGAAATAATGCTGTGGAAGGTGGATTGCTGGGGATGCTCGTCTAAAACAAGGCTGTGTACAGTGCTGCTTTCTCCATGCTAGCAGAATTATGGGGATAGAGCTGAAAACAGAGTGACAGGACAGCAGAGCAGGCTGATGCTAAAAGGCAACTCTCATGAATCCAGCAACAGTCAACAGCTACAGTGCTTTAAAGCTCCTGTGAGGGAAAAAGTGCTCATTTGAACTGGAAGAACCGAAAATTCTTCAGTTCATCATTTTTCTTTTTTTTTCCCCTCCAGAAAAATAGAGTCATTTTAATTACATTTTCTATTTCAGGTGCCATTTTCTATTTCAGGTTGAGAGACCTTTTAAGCCTTAAATCTAGCCTTAAAACTGTTTGTTGTCAATATTTTTCTGAAGTTCTCTGGGGTTCACACACAGTTCAAAGGAAAAGGGAGAGGGACACAGAAGACAATCTTTTTYCATAAGAGTTTTCACTATATTCACACACAGAGATTAGTGTTTGTTTGTCCATAAGGTTGCTAGAGGAATACAAAATGTATGACACTGGAATGACAAGGATAAAGAGACTATCAACACAATGGACATTCAAATTCTACAATGCCTTTYCCCCCCCCTTCTTTCTTTTTCCTGTGCTCTGCTGAGCACTGTTACTCTTTTCTAGGCTCACTTTACTAAACCAGTTTTTGCTACTTACAGTCACCTTATGAAGTAAATGAACATAGAACCATAGCTAAGACCAGTAAAAGATTCACAAACAAGCTTATTAAATATTAGTGACAGCATACTCAGCAAAATTTATACTGCTGTATATCCTCTGTTATAATTGAAAGAGCTATGTGTTTTCCAAGTATGGAGCTTTTCATAGCCATATCTACATGCTTTGTTTCTTTAACAATGTGTATGTCAATGAGTATGTGGCTGTTTTACTATTTTTTTTTCCTTCAGTTTTTAAATTACTCTTTTCCGTATAAAGCTGTTATCACTAAGATATGCAGAACTATTAAAATAGTTTTTAGGCACATATAGGCTAAGTTCTTTAATAAGGTCAACATTCACTGAGCAACATACTGCACTGGTAGATTTTCACATGCTTCAAAACAACTACCATGTTTAAAAGCTATTAAAACATTTTTGATGAATACAGACAGTGCAGACTATGAAAGCTTTCTGACAAAGACCACAAACACTTACTCCTCTTAAGCATACAGATAAATGTTTCTAATTTTTCAACTTTTTCGATTCAAAGCTAACTTGACCTCAATACTACTGTTATTTAGTACTTACAGAGCATTTTCTGCTTTTACAGCACTGCACAGGCACTCATTTGTAAGCATTTCTAACCGGTTTCCTGTGTCAGATATCCTGTCCTATTCTCTGAGTGCCATTTTCATAACTCCCCAAGGGCARTGTGTGAATGTAACTAGGAGAGAATGTATTTCCAGGAAATGGAAAATACTGACCTCTACTTCTCTACTGTACTGAAAGGATTCTGATATTAGCACACCAACCCCAAGGCATGCATAATGCGACACAGAGCTTGGCAGTGAAACCTGTCCATTTATAATAATCTGAATTTAAGCATTGGTGTATGATAATAAACACACACGTTAGGATGAGAAATTTTAGATTTCTTTTATCTATTAATTGAACTTATAGCTCTCTTCTGCAAAATTAACTCAGCATAGGCATAGTCTTTGTACTTAGGTTTTCATATGGGCATATATGCATTCACCTATAATGATACTATAACATAAGTATTTTTGTCTAAAAGACTGCAAGCTATGGAAATACTGAACACAAGGGTTGACAGGCAGCATTTTCTAAAATCCTCCTTGCATTGATCTAATAGCTCTAATAGCCACAACAAAACAATCAACAATTGGAAAGCTGCTAATGGTCTGCTACCAATTTTTTTTTTTTTTTAAACAATTCTGTCATTTATATATAGAATTAGATAATGGCTTTAAACATTTTTTGCCTGAGAGATACACGTAGTTTCAGCAGCGTCAAAGAAATAATGAAGAATCTGACCAATCAAATTGAGGAATCTTCATCTACAACCTCAGTCTCCCCCCATCACAACTGCTATAGCCTTCTGGAAACACACTACACCTGTCTGCGCATCTGCAGTTTCTAACTTAATTTTCCTCATATATTTTCCAGAATCGCTATCTTCTCTCCAAATCTAGACATGATATTTTCTCATATTTTTCATGTATCACRTTTAAGTACTTCCTTGCCTTTTAAGTTACTTTTTATTTATTCCTCTTTCATTTGCTCATGATCTCAGATCTTTTGTTGCAGTCAAGAGATGACAGACTGATCTGTTGTGTGCCCATTTTTTCTGTAAGAACTTTCCTCATGGTAGCCCCAGCAGAGTGAACATCCTAAGTGAATTGACAGMTCAAATCAGAGAGTTCTTCCTATTTGAGGTCCCATTTAAAGGGTAGGACTCGGGATCTCAGCTGTGAAAACCAATTTCTCWTACCTTTCCATGCTGTCCTGCTCTTTCATAGCAGATTACCACATCTTCCCACATTTCCAGTTCCTCAAATATTTGTAAGGCTGAGCTGGTGCATCCCAGCTCAAAGAGCAAGTTTGCAAGCTGGCGCTGCAAAGAAAAGAATTGCGGTAATTGAAAATATTTAGGTTCATAAACTCTCTCTCTCTCTCTCTCTGTATATATATATATGTATATATATATTTATGTATTTATTTTAAAAGGTGCTAGGGTCACTCTGACATCTCTAAGAAGCATAGAGAATATAAAATTACTCTATTTAAATCCCAAGTTGAATCCTCGTAAATACATAAATATCTCCAATAAACGATGAGATCAATAACTGTTCTGATTGAACTCCAGCACAAAGAGGTAAGCAAAGGGGAAGGATGAGTTCAACTGCCAGTCCTGCATCCAGGTATGTGGCCTGTGTGCCTGGAAAGGAGTTACAGCACTGTGTTGAAAAATCTGAGAGCAGCAAACAGAAGTGGGAGGCATTAATGTCTCTTCTGGCAATACTTTGCTGTAGCAAGCAGATCCTGAGGAGGTTCATCACACCCACATGAAGTGACTAGCAGTATGATTTTGCTAGGTACCGTCTATCAGGAGTAAATAACAGTCCTAAACAGTCAGTGCCAAAGGATGTTAGCTTTTAGTCAAATCAGTATCGGAGTTGAGCTCACACTCAACTCCTTCACCGAGTTTTCCTCACAGATAAGCCAGTGGCTTTGTTATTTCAAATTCAGCCTATTATTTCAGCAAACTTGTAAAAATAAATGGGTAATTCTTTCTATTTAAACACAAACAAGGTATGTTTTCATGCCTTTGAAAATTTGTCTTTGGTTTTTTTTTGAGAGAAGATTAAAATCACATACAGTTTTTCAACTTTGAAGTAAATATGTTTATCATGTCTGCATGTGAGAAACACACCATTTGGTTTGCAAGAGGAGTTGGAGCATACTGTASAAAAAAGCCCCTGACCATGCTTTGATATCCAACCTTGCCAATGTTTTTGTGCTCGTTATAGGCGTGGGTTCAGTATCTGTTACAAGGAGTGAGGAGTGACCATAACCAAAATAGATGCAGTAATCAAAGTTAAGTCGACTACAGTTCTTGAACAAATATACATAATAAACTCTGTGAAAGTCTGTAACAAAGTAGTTATTTGTTAGCTTAATATTAATTGCTTAGGAAAAAAATATTTTCCAGCATCTGGAATTAAACAACATCTCTGTAATATTAAGCTTACTCAGATTTAAATTTGGTAAAATTGGTATAGATAACACCTCTATAACTAGAAGACTGTAGCCATCTCTTCCATTATAAATCTTTTTTTAGCATTTCTATCTTGGACTTGGAAAATTGGCATGGATTGAAAAGTGCCACTTTGACAGCTGGAAATGAAAACCACATTTGCTAGTTTTATTGCAACTGCCTGTTGAAAGATTGTGCAGAATAATTTGAAAATGCTAGAAGAAAATATGCTCGGTTAAAGCAATACACACTGAGTTTAAATATCAGAAAAGAAAAAAGACAACATTAAAAGTAAACAGCATGCACACCATGGAGGTACCTAATGTAAACTGTTTTCTTAAGTTGGTTGTTAAATACATCACCATCAGATAAGTCTTCAATGTGCAGATTTTTGTTGCAGAAAGTTTATGTTCAAGATAAATAGTATAGTTTGGGAAAAAGTATCCTGTCTACACTATTGAAAAGACACATGTCTAGAAAATGCAAAAAAGTCTCAGCTCCAGGGGTTCTTATACTTCAAATCTATCTTTGACTCCTGGACATGGATACTTTGACCTTGACACACACCCTGAAAGCAGCTTGCAGTAAATGTTCATTTAAAAATAGAGGAAAATGCAAGCAATAAAAATAAAAAAGTAGTAAACAGCAAGATAGCGGTGGGATTATTTTTACAGGAGGCATGCTGGAAGTTTAAAAGATTTTGTCCATTTCTTAATGAAGGAAAAAGGAAAACAAGGGAAAATTACAGTACCGAAAATTATTTCTATGTATGATAGAACAAGATGTATGAAAGCCAAACAGGCTGCAGAATTTCATTCCTTTCCAGAAAGCTTTTTGCCTTCATTCCTATGGTGTTTCAGTAGGAGACCACATAGTATTACCACACTATCTCAACTTAGCAGCCACACAGGAACAAAATCAGTAAGAAACACAGACTCTTAAAGTGTCACATAGGGTTGCTTCTTACCTGTACGGCCCAACGTGGTGGCACCTGACAGCAGTAGAAAATCTTCATGCGTTCCGATACTGAAGTATTCGTGTCTTCAAACTGGTCTGCAAGTGCCTGCAAATGCAAMGCGATTCAGCAGGGGGGAGAAACAAAACAAAACAAAAAAAGCCCCAAGTTTTCAGGACTTAAGTATTCTTAACATAACATAGAAGTTATATCAAAGCTAATATGATGACAGCAAGYTTAAGTTGTTATATGCTCCAGTGGTTTTTCTATTAAAACAAAAACATCTTACTGTAAGAAAATTGAACATTAACTCTTTTTTAGAACTAAAGACCTTTAAGATATTAAAACTTCAAAGAGCACAAAACAGCACTAAGAACTTTAAATCCAAACCAAATAGTGGAGCATCTCAAAAGAAAGCTCTTAAGAGAAAAGATTGAAGAGTAAAAATATGTTGAGGTGATTTATCTAATGCAGTTCAATTATTTAGATTGCTTTTTCTGGCAATGGTAACACTGATGTGCTTCAAATATGAAATTTCTTATTAAAAATAAGACAAAGAACATACAATGCTCTTAGGAATGCTTTGAGAAACATGGTTCTAATACAGTAAAAACTGTTGTGACAAGGAATATAATTCAATTCAGGCTTTTTTTGGTTTTGGATAACTTGATTACTGATCAACTGACACTAGTGAACTATTCTGAAACCCTTTGAGAGAGAGTAACAACTTTTGCACAGTAGTAGTATAGCAATAATTTTTGCTCTAYAAATCCGCTATCAAATTAATTAAAAGGCAAATTCAATAGCAGGAAAAATAACGCAGTATCAGTAGCTACACCCAAAAAAGTCCTTCAGAAAGTAAGAAACTTCTCCAAATACTAGTCATCACTAAAACTGCATATATAAAACTGTAAAAAAAATTAATTTAATAAAATTAAATACTAGAGATACTGATTTAATATTAATTAGGCAATATTAAGTTACTTGCCTTCACATGATTTACTCTCATATAATTCAAAGAGAGCACTAGATAGATTTCCAGAACTTTCTCAGCATAGAAGATGAATGCAGAAAATACAAAGATTTCTGAGCGAAAGGAAAACTTTCATATCCTCTCTCTTTCTCTCCAGCCCTAAATGCACTATTGGCTATCTATCTAATTTGTATAAAGAATGCTAAGAGCATTTGTGTAAAATTAAGAGTCAATTATGTGATTTTAAACTGCCAAGCAATTTGTAACTGCCACTGATTTTAAAGTGATTTGGTGCCTCATTCTTTTAATAAAAACAAACAAAAAACAGGTAATAATAATCTTTTAAATTCATGCTCAGTCTCCTCAGTTAGAAATATTAATATATAAAGCATTTAATCTTTTTCACATTCTCTTCCAAAATTATCTCTAGAGACTTGTTCCCAGAGATTACCCAGACACCTATCCAAGAAGTGGCTGATGTGTATTTATAGTAAAGAAAGGGACAGACTAATAAAGTCACATTCCTTTGTACAGTTGTGAACAGTCCAAAAGGTGTCAGATTCAAATAACATCTTTTAAATAACATTAGATTGTTTATTTGACTACGAGCGATAAAACAATCATTTGGCTTTAATACTGCTGAACTGTTCTAACACTATGCAGAAGCACTTCTCCATATCCCGTACAAACAAAAATTAAATGAAAAGGTGTCTAATTCAGGTAATCATTTCAAAAGATCAGATGCGGTAGTAAATTACACTGGGAAATCTTGAAAAATAGTTGCCCAACACCTGAAAAACAGAAAGTTATAAAATGTTCCCTGTAAAGTAAATATTGGAATTTACAAAACATGGAAGAAAAGTTTATCAAACGCATGGCATTTTAGTGAAAAGTCTGTAGACCTATCTACTTTATAATGTAGAAAAGTCTAAAGTGATCTGTTGTAAGAGAACATGACTATTAACAAGTCAAATTTTCTCCCTTCGCAAAGTAAATACTACACTCTTGTCCAGCTCCAATAAAAAGCAAAAAACACAGGTAGAACATAGGAATATTAGACATTCCCTAAAAAAATAAACGCATGTAAAAATTATTAGAACACAGGGTTCATGCACGCTCTGGCACGCTGAGAAAACAGGAAGCTCTGATGTTTCTGCCTACCACCCATGTGTGCGAAGCTATTAGAAGATAGGTGAATTCTATGTTTCTGAATCATACTTGAAGACAAAAGAATTGGGTTGTACAGGGGATGAATAATCAGAATCCTAACCTGATTTCACAGCTAATGGCTAAACACAGAGCTATAAATCACTCCAACGGAAAAGATAATACTTGGATATGCTCTCTCTCCTTCTCTCCAGCCCCTCCATATGGCTGGACGGACATTCCTTCTCATTAATAATCTTTAGTATAAATACTGTCCCAAGGAAAAAGTCTCTCTCTCTCTCTCTCTCTCTCTATATATATATATATAGATAGATAGATATAGATATACAGAATCTTCGTATCATAGTCACGAGATGTATTTTTAATTAGAGTCTCAAATTCCTGATTCAGAAGTTCCTGAATTGGACAATGGTACAAGCCAACTAAAATTTATAACTCTAAATGATCTATGATTTTGTGTAAATGCATTATTTAAGAAGTATTAAGCTTAATAGATCAAAAGTCCCAACCATGTAGTACATCCTTTTGCCAAGGCTTGAGCTGCCATAGACACCAAGTTACTAAATCAAAATAAACAGCAGAGAGATAGATAAATCCAGTCTGGAAACATTAACTACACAGATGACTGATGGAATTCCACATCGCAAGCAAAGACTACATTGTACTCAGATGAGAAGAGGAGAAGTCAGCTCTAGAAACTAAAATTAATTCTCCCCATCTCATACCATAGACTTTGGTAAGAAACCAAGAAAGCACAACAGGTACCCTACGTTTGGGAAAAAATAGAGTATGCTGTTTTAGAAGATATCCCATTAGAGCTTTGTCCTCTTTATTAATCATAAACCACACTCAMGTAGTAGTTATCCATGAAGTGAGTACGTGAGTTTGTTAAGGATTATGTCCTTGTCCCACACCTGGGGTATCTTYTCCATACGTTCACTTCCATTGCACTTCCCTGCTTTATCTCCATGTTCAACATCACTTGCAGCATTGCTATGGTCTTGATGGTAAAATACTAAATTTGATCTTAAGCTTACCTCAATTTTAATCTACTTTTTTAAAGCTCTTTTTTCTATAGTTGACAGTTTCAGCTTTTTCTTCTTAGATCCTACCTCTATACTTAGTTTCTGAAAATATTAAGTATTTTCAGAACACTTACAATACAAAATATTAAGTATTTTCAGAATCCCTGCAGTTTCGTGTTTTTGAGATCAAGTTTTAATTTCTCTGTGTACTTATAATTATGCCTTTTAAATTTTCTATTCATCCAATTAGATCTCAAGTCTTTCCATTAGGATTTTGTCTCTTTTGTTAAAATATGTTTTTAGCTAGCTTTTTACATGAGATAAATGGTAAGTCATCTTCACATTGTTTCTACTCTTAATATCTTTATTCCAGTTTAAATTGTTTACTTAGCTTCTCAAAAAAATTGTCCCTCAGTATTTAAAACTACAACTACACATAAACATTTTTTTTCTCATGTTTCATCAGAAGGATCTTCCGATCAAAGCTTATTTAAGGTTGGAAAAACAAAAAAACAAACCTAAMAAACAAAATGAAACCAAGCATTCTCTTTTCAAAGATTAAGACATTCACTATTTACATAAGACATCTTGAAAACAGAACACACAGTTTTTACTACTTTACTAACACACAATTCATTGCAGTTACCAATGCTCYTCTCTGCTCTTTCTTAGCCTCCTCATGCTCTTTGATGTATCCTGACATATTTTATGTCCCTTCTTGGTTTTTGTAAGCAAGAAGATTAGACAAGTCTTTCCAAATCCTCTCTCGCTTCTCAATCTAGAGGATCTTTTCAGTCCACCACAGTCAATACCCAGTTATTAGCTCTGGGACAACCATCCACCGAAGACTCCTTTTTACGTCATGGCTCCTAAAAGCCATAAACCACAAGCAATTTCTTGACCATGGCATTATCTTGCCTTGCTTTTGCTTTCCTCTTAAAAACTCTAAAATGCCCCACTCCGATTTTGCCCTAACTTACCTCAGATTAATTTGATTCCTAACACAAGAAATTCAATACTATCATACATTTCAGACTTCMCCCCTCCAGTCATGGTCCAGCATGTACTACCCATCTTGCATTTTAATTTCCTGAGAGATTTATTGAGGAGAATGAGTGGAAAAGTCAGTCTGGCCTAATACGGAAACTCCAAACACTCAGGGCTACCTGTTTTGATTCTCAGGTTGCCTTTTTTCCCCTCCTCATTTTCTTGGCAGGTACGGACATTCCTTCTCAAAATCCCACATGTCAACCCGACCTCTCCATGCTCTCCTTAACTAGGTATTGGCATTTTCCTTACCTTGCCTCTGCATGTTTYATAACCAAGTTATTCCCCCTTTTCTTCTGTTCTTCTATTCAAGCTGCTCCCTTAGCTCTGTGCTTCTTCTTGCAAGTCTCCTGCCAGCCATATGCCCTGCAGCTACGTTTACTTTAGCAGGCGGCAGTTCGTCTTTAATAAATTCTGCAGGTTCCTTAACTTTGCTCTCCTTCATTCATAAAGACATCAAGCTACATCCTCCGCTCACAGCTCTTTCCTAAACTTTGCCATGATACCTCACAAATTAATTTTAAAATACGGAAAAGATGGTGGAAATACAACTTCTATACCCATCCATACGCTTTCTTTTGCTCTGCTCTACTCCTGGTACAGACTTGGACAACATCATAACCATTTGCAGGAGAAAACAAGTTATTAATCCTCCCCAAATACTCATTTAATTATTTTTCTGCTCCTTTTGGGGACTGGCTGCCTCAYGTTTTAGCTTTATCCTTTGGCCACTCTTTACTGTTTGCTTAGGCTTAGGAGTTAACTCCATATTAGCAACTACCATAAACCAGGAAGCTTCCCCTCAAGAACTCCAATGGGAAATATTGAGCATATCTAATATGCAACCAGCTAAGAAATCCTCTCTCTCTTTCCTTAAGGACAACTCCTTCCCAAATGTCAAGAACAACCCAAATTTCCCCCCTTACAGCACTGCTTGCTGAGCTCAGCAAAATTCCCAACCTAGAGCTTTACTTGCTGAACACCTTCTATTACAATCTCTTAGTCGACAAAAATATACTAGGAATACAGCAAAAATTAAAATATATTCTTAACAGAGAAAGTGAGAAGGCTGGTCTTGGAAAGAACATCTCCACAGATGAAACAATATATCAGTATTGTTTAATGTACATTTTAAAAATTAAATAAACAACGCAGGTTTTACCAAGGGCTGGCTTTGGGCATCTGTCTTTACTTACACTACCTAGACACCTTGTAAGTGTTGAAGTGTGGAGAGGGGTTTGGGGGCCGCCTGGGTGGTCTTGGCTCACGTGGCAGGCAGCAAGTGCCCAACTACACCCGGGCACCCTTGGAATTGTTCGGCTGCCTGAACAATTTGCCAGAGCAAGTTTCCCTTGGGATAAAGGAAACCATAAGGGATAAAAAAGGGATACCATAAGGGATAAAAAAAATCAAAATTTATTTGTTCTGCAATATTTATTTATTCTGCTATCTTGTTTAAGCAGGTACTAGCAACCATATGTATAATTCTGTGGTTATACAATTATAATGTTTGTATTTTATTCAAAAAGCTTATTTTACAAATTATGGGCAAACATATTCGTCACCAAAAGCTCCCATGTTCCTCACTGCAGCACTTTGTCACACAGAAAATACATTTCTGCTGCTAGGCACTTATGAAACTACACGTGGAATTTTAAGCTTATGCAACCAGAAGTCCTAGTGGGCTCTGTAATATTTACAAAGACTTCCATAAAACTTATGGAGGGTCACTGTTAAATTAATCCATTCAATCAAATGCAACCTTCATAGAACTTAAAGCCTAATTTTAAATACACCTTTATTTTTGCAGCAACAATATTAAAATAACTTAAGTACTACATAATTCTTGAGGCTTAAAAAAATGAAAAGGTTGTATTAAAGTGTCCTCTGCCAAATTATCCTTTCTAACAGTAAAGCCCCTAAAGCTCTGCACAAGAAAAAGCTACAGTCAAAGTTAGTTTGGGATGAATTACAACAGTTAAGTGTCACAACCTTGCTATATATATAGCATAATATATAAATTCAGATTTACTAATGAAGGTTGTATGCTACAATGAAAATAAAAAGTATATTTCAAATAGCTGTGTAATTTTTTTWAAAAAATCATTTAAAAACATTATGTACATTAGCATGCAGAAGGAAAATAGAGAAAATACAATCAATCAGTCTTCCACAGCGTCTTTCACATTAACCAATTGAACACAGTGAATCACATCTCTCCCTAAGAACTACTGGTCCAAAAGATGGTTTGAAATTTGTTAAAAGTGTATTTTAAGTGTTTCATAGCACTGCCTGCCTACTTTGCAGAGCAAATGCACAGTTACATGGGCAATGTAAAGACACAACTGCACAGATGTCAGGATAGTTCATGGAGGGAAAGGGCTCTAGCAGTGCAATCTGTGAACTAGAAAAACATACAGCACTTGAAATAAAACTCTACCTAAACATGCAAAAAGATCCATGGTTGCAAGTTTGAGGCTTTCAAGAGATCTCTTGGTCTGCATTGGAACTTGATCTGCATTGGAAGAACTGCTTTAACACCTGCCTTACTCAGGTCTTTGATAAAAACTTCTTGTTTGCACAATGACTGCATAAAATCATTTTGGTCTTTAGAATTTGAGATTTTTTTTCCCCTAAAAGGTCAAGGAAACAGCTCCAGTTTCAGGAAGTCTTACATGAACAGATGAAAACAGGTTGGCCTCCTTTAACTCAGATGTGAACAAGAGCCATTCCATGCCTATTTGCTCAACCTGGCACAAGCCCTTCCTACATCACAGCAGGCAGTGATTCCCAGAGCCTGTGTGTGTATTGTGTGTTCCGATGTGTGCACGTGTCCCCACATCTGTCTGTGTTTTTGTTTTTAATCCTACATTGGAACCAGAAGTCTCCTTGATCTGGAAGTCACCTTCTTTTACTGGATTCTGCACCCTGTAGTAATTTAAGTAGCCTATTTTTATGGCTTCTTCAGTTACGAWGGCTCATCTCCCAAGAGCCTAAGTTCTTTATAATATCAAGTGGGCATTAAAACTTGGTTAAAAGTGTTTGTTTTATGGCTTGCACTCTGCTGCCTCACATTTCTTTCTCTACCTAAACATATCAGGAAACTCAGTATCAGTTACTGTTCAGTCAGATAGAGACATATGCAAATMCTTAAATCCTTAAATATTTTAAAGTTCTGCTACATTACTAATGCACAATCCATCTTTCACACACATTTCAAAGAGAAAGATACTATATTTTGCAATGATTTGCTATAGAAGGCATGTGATTTCCCAACTTTATCACTTCTTTAAAAATTTAGTTTACTAATGAAATGCTAACATTATTTAGCATGCAATTACATATTTTATAAAGTTCTTTTTTTCTATAAATATTAGAACAGACTGTAAAACAACAGTGAAAACTCAATCAAGCACACACTGATCGGACACACTCTATGCAACAGCTGGTCACATTTCTGTCAGCAGCACAAAAATACAGTGCTCAACAGTAAACACACACACACACACACACAAAAAATTTCTCCAAAGTTCCCCTTTAAAAAAGCAAGTCCACTAATTTGGGCTTATTTCTGCACCTAGCAGTTTGCAATATATTTGCCTGTATTCTTTCCCACCTAATGCTTGGCCTCTGCCTGCCTCTCCCTGGTTTGTTTCCTCTCTCCTCTCCACACACAGTCACACACCAAGCAGCCTCAGGCGTCTCAGACTGCAGTGAATGGCGGCCAGGTACACAGCGGTTAAGCAGAAATGCCCCAACACACCTCCAGGGTAACACCTGAAGCCAGAAATTGTTTTGCCTTCTTGACAGTCAGCACTGAACAAATATTCTACGAGTCTATGCTCTCTCAAGTATCTAAGGAACGACTAGCATGGATCTGATGAAAGCTCAGGTTGATGCTGACCGTGACAGTGGTTCAGAGGGATACCGAACCCAGCAGGGACAGGGCTACTCCACTTAAGTTTCCTGAGCTGACAGGAATGCCAAGAYAGGCTTTTTCAGGTCAGCTTTCGTTGCTCTTTTAATATGGGTTTAATTAGTCGTTCAGTGCCTGACRCCAATCTAAAAAATACAGCATTCTCTCTATGAGTAATTACACCTAGACTTTTTTTTCCTACAACATTTTAAATTTGATGCATTTAAAGCTTCTACTGCTATTCCTCTTATCTAAAGGAATGAGCAAATAAACTTTTTTAATAAGGGCTGTGCCTATATCATGGCAAAGAAGCTTGTAATCTATGATACAGATCTGACTGATCTTATGCCAGGCACCCTTTATTTCTTTGTACTGTGATCTTCCCCCACTCCCTGATATCAGACATTAAGATAAGTCAAATATAAAATAATTTATGTCAAATATTTATGTTTTCTAATGCATAAGAGGTATATTCTTTGGGCAATTTGATTTATCCTCAGCAAAGTCTAAAACAGAAAGAGATAAGTTGACCCCCTTTACTTTAATAACATTTAAAAGTCGTATTTCATTGTTAGCTTATATACAACACTTAAAATGCCTCTGACACATTTAACCTATTCCATATTCAAACAGGAACATACTACCGAAGAATAATCTACTGAAAACTTAATGATTTTTTTCTATTGCTCTAAGACTTGAATTTACCTGCCACAGACTCCACATTTTATCGTAAACCATACATAACACAGAAATACGKCAAGTTATTTGTCCATAAAAAGCAGAAAAGCCTCATTCTAATTTGATAGCAAAACATATTACAACGCTTGAAAATAAATGCTTATGCACATCAAAAAGAAGTTAGGAATGGGATGGATATTTATAATACCATGTTAAGAACTGCAAACACGTAAATGCTTTCAGCGTTCCTCTACCTGAGATGGAGACTGGATGACATGGTGCTGCACAAAGTGAAATCTTGAGGGAAAAACTACATTACAGAAACAAAACGCTTATTATATTACATGTCTTCAGGTAATGCAGTGAGGTTTTTAACCATAAGTCATAGCAAGCATAACTCTTTCATGTTACCAACAGTATATGCTGGTTTTAGATGCCTGTGAGAAAAAAAAAAATATATCCAATCTTACCTAGATACCCATAATGTGAATCTACAGATAGTCACCTGAGCTAAGCAGTAACCGCTCCTTTGTGGTATTAGAAATAGCTAAGGTGTTTTACGAACAAAATGCTCCTTTGCCAAAATTTTTTTTTTTTTTTTTTTTTTTAACTATTCTCATTCAGTTATAAATCTCAGGAATATGCTTTGTTACTCTGATGAAGGGCACAGAGGATGAATGAAAGACAAGTTCAATTTCTTTAGTCTCAAATTTGAATTGATTCTCAGACAGCATCTTGGGACACCTGCTGTTTTTCGTACTGTTACAAGAAAACAGTGTCCCCTGTTAATCYCCCAGCCCCCTCCTCTCCCTGCCAAACATCAAAACAAACTAAAAACAGTAATACTATGTTAACACCAAGAATAGCTTCCCTAAACAGGGAAATCTTGACTGATATCCAGTAGCTTCTGTTGAAAAATGACTTGGCAAGAAATTCACATTCTTCCAGTAGCTGAGCCTGACCCAGCAACCCTGCAGTATCTGATGGTAAGTACATTAGAAATATGACACATGGGCAAAGTGTTCAAACTTGAGCTGTCCCAAAGAAAGGGAATCACATTCTGAGAAATCTGTTTTCAATATATAGATTTTCTTGAAAGGTATCCAATCCAACTCTTCACATGTTCCTGGAAAGCTCTCCATATATTAAGAATAAAAACAAACAAAACCACTATCATTCTCTGTCGACGATCAATCTACTTACCACAATTGTGGAAGAATATCTTYGGTAATGACTGCATGAAAAATGCAATTCTGAATTCAAGTACAAAATGAAAATATTCTACATGCATTCAATATTGTATGCCTGATTGGAAGTACATTCAAAGAGAAGCACATCAAGCTCCTCAAAGGATTCACATCTCCTTTAAGGTACAGGAACCCTTACAGAACTACAATGCTCCCAGAGTTGCATAGCTGTATGGGATTCTGGCAGAATACCTAAAGGAATCACAGAATCACAGGTTGCCAAGGTTGGCAGGAATCACAGGTTGGCAGGGCTGGAAGGGACCTCTAGAGATCATCTAGTCCAACCTTCCCGCATGTGGCACAGGGTGGCATCCAGGCAGGTTTTGAAGACCTCCAGAGAAGGAGACTCCACAAGCTGAACAGGCCCAACTCACTCAGTCTCTCCTCATACAAGAGATGTCCCAGTCCCTTAATCATCTTTGTAGCTCTCCACTGCACCCTCTCTAGCAGCTCCACGTACTCTTGTACTGGGGAGCCAGAACTGCACCCAGTACTCCAGGGGCGGCCTCACYAGCGCTGAGTAGAGGGACAGGATCCCCTTCCTTGACCTGCTGGCAACACTCCTCCTGATGCAGGCCAGGATCCCATTGGCCTTCTTGGCCACAAGGGCACTGCTGGCTCATGGTTAACTTGGTGTCAACCAGGACTCCCAGGTGAATATATATTCCCAGGAATTTGTAGGAAATATACTTGTAGGAAATATACTTGTAGGAAATATACTTGTAGGAAATATACTTGTAGGAAATATACTTGTAGGAAATATACTTGTAGGAAATTCCTGACTCCCAGGAAAATGTATTTGTAGGAAATTCCTAACATCCCAGGAAAATATATTTGTATTCAAAATAGTCAATATAGTATGTAATCAAAATAAACAAGCAAAACAACTTTCATGGAGCATGAAGGAGTTCTACGTTCTCTGCTGGCCATTCAAACACACAGGCTCAGGATCAGAGGCAGAATCAAGGTAGATCTRACACAGCAACTAAACATGCATTTATATTTATTTTGCATGGCATTAATATCGAGATGGAAGTCCCTGCCCAACAAAGCAGTAGCAGCCGGACCAAAGCAGCCATGAAAACAAACACACACACCTTTCTAATTAATTATGGCCAATAGCAATAAGCYCCAGCAGCACCAGTTTCTTGCTGGAGTCTGTATGACCTTCAGGAGGCCCTGTGCTGCCACCAGAAGCAGTGACAGCCTCTCTCACAGCTGCCCCTTTTATTCCAGAAACTCCCAACCTGGCTAGAAGAACCAGCAGCAGCAGCAGCTTTCCAGCCACCATGTTTTTTTGGGACTGTGAGGAAAGGAGGCTCGTGGGGCTTCCGAGCCTGGCAGCCCACCCTGCTGTGCACCTGCATCCCGGTACCGAGGACCGGGGTGCGGAAGGCACCTTTCAAAGCAAGAATTATCCCAGCTAGATGCAGGGTGAAAGCTCGTGAAAAACTACCTTAACACTACCCTATAATTCGGCATTTTAAAACTTAAGTGTCTRATCTCACAATGTTAGTAGGTGCTCTTCATGTGTAAAATTTGAACAGGGGAAAATGGACTAAAGTGCAAGATGAGGACTTCTGTAGTGGAATCATTTACGATATGTTTCTATTTCTAGGCAACTCCAGTGTTTGTTCCAATCTGCATCTGGAAAAAGGGAAGGTACACTACAGAAACGTATATGATAGCCATAAACAATATTATTTATACCATTTCAAATCGAGTTCAGGCATATTATGTCACCTAGCTTACAAAAATATCTGCCCACCTGTCAAAACTTTCAAGTCTTATCAAAAAAGCACAGTGCTATTATTATAAATAATATTCAGACAGTAAGCAATACTGTGAAGAAASTGGATAACTGCAAAAGTGAATGGAAATAATGAAAAGGGCCAACATCATATCATCCTATAACTCTCCATATACCAATCCAAATGATCATTTGAATCAACGGTCTTTAAATCGATTTGGAAACTTCCAAAGCCAAAAAGACTCCGAAATTCATAAATAAGTGGAACAAGTACTAAATGAGCTGAGTTAGGCCAGCAAACAGCTCAGTCCAAAGCTACATTCAGCCCACAAACTTTGCAAAGTTGATCTCCAATAAAATTCTTCCCAAWCAACTGATTTTTTACAGCCTGTATTTCCATTTTTTCCTAATTTTGGAGGTGTAGAAACAACATACAATTACTAGATTTTCTTTGTGTATTTATTTCATATAGTACAGCTTGGAGTGCTATATCTTTGGCACATAGGAAATTTTGGTAGAAACTTTCAATAAAGAAAGCAGTTATCACTGCCTCCTACAGCATTGTAGTTACAAGCTAATTTCCAAGAATGGATATTTGTATTTTTATTCTCAGATTCAAAATTTTTGAAATAATCTGAAAAAACAGTTTTTCCATCATTAATTATCTAAAGAGAAAAAAAATGAATGGACTATCATGTTTTGTCTTATTCTTCACTGTTTCTRAATTTAATTCACAGAGGTCTGTTATCGATTCATTTACCTTGCTTGCAAATCCGTACATCCCACTTAYTGTAACTCAATACTCTCTGGGTCAATGATTATAAATCCATGAGGCTTATGCTTTATCAGTCTCGTTGGTGAAACTCATCTATTCAAATCTTTCTTGTAACTGGTGCTTAAGGACTCAAAGCTTTAACACATTCTCTGTGATCACCCGTGGTGCTGACTCGCCTAAGACAAGTGAAATGATTCCAATACAAAGATCCAAGACTCTAATTTGGCTATACATTGACTTTTTTGCCTCTAAGCTTATATTTGAAAGTAATTTTTCCRGTTTTTGACAGATTTTGCTTCTGAGGAGAGTCTCCTTTGACAAAATGTGCAAGTTTTTGTTAAAATCACAGCTTGTACTATACCGTCTTGTGCCACAGTCTTTCACTTTAAACACTTCCAAAACTATAGCTAGTCTCCAGCCTCTCATTTCCTGCAATGGTTAAAGCAGCACTAACATACTTTCTATTGGAAAACRAAAGAAAAAAACCCACACAGAACAATGCTGGATCTGTTTCAAAATATTAAAACAAACAAAACCCCCCAAACCTCACTGATCTACAATTGTTCGCCTCACTTTCATGACACTTATTCCTCCGTAATTGTCTTCATAGATCTAAGCTTCATTTCAGTAGATAAGCAGGCCCTATCAATTACATCTAAGATTACAAACTAGTCTTTTAAGACTAAGCATGATAGATACTTTTGCTGTAATTGTTTTGTTTGCATTTGTGTTGCATTTGTGCATTCCCTTTTTTAATTTACATGTTAGAGAAAGATGAATATCATATCTCACACCCTAAATAAGAAAAAATATGCTCATTATTTGTCTTTTAGATTTTTTAGATAGATTTAAATTCTTTATGACAGCAATGGAAATGTCATCAGCAAATCCAGCAAATACTTATTAATACATTAATACATTTTAACAAAGCGTGTTTTGCATTTACAACTTGCTATTTTCTTACAGATAACAAAAACACACGGGTTGCGATTACATTGTTATTAGTATTACGTTCCCCACTTCTTACACTTGATTTTATATACAGTCAAGAACAACACGCTTTCTTGTTTTATAAGCTCCCAAGGAGTTTCTCACCTGTGAATCAACTAGGTATTGTACTAAATAGGAAAACATGTTTTTGCACCTGCACGACAGTCTACAGCTGTTGAGGCCAGGCTCACCTCTTCAATATGTTCTTGTTCAAGGCATTTAAGGCATTTTGCCAGTGATTTTCACCAGATCATGAATCTGATAATCTTTAAACTTAAAGCACCAAAATACGTGCTGCTGGTATATTAATTTAACTGTGTAGGTTTAATAAATTTTATTATAAAATCAAGCATCATTAATGATATTGAATGTACAAAGATGTGAACATTTAATTCAGTTTAATGCTAAATATTTACTGAATTTAGCTAAATTCACAAATTTAAATAATTTTTCTACACTATTCCTAGTCCATAAAAAATGGATTTTTCAAAATATTTTTTGTTGCCTTAGTTTAGAAAGCTTGACTGAGCATTTAGTTAAGTTATACTTGTTGCTATTGTCTACCTTTCCATCTGAGATTATTCAGTCTTTAATTCTATGGCCTGTGAATTAAAGCTGCTTCTTATTTGCTCCTTTAAATGGTGGAAATTGGAAAGCTCTTTATACAGTACTTCCAAGGTCTTTTCCTCTGTGATATTACGGTAGTTTATTCTACTCCACTCTCACTTTTACTCTATCCTTAGGTGAACAAATTAATTACTGTCTTTAAATCTCTTCCCTAAATATCCCCTAAAGGCTTAGGCAACAAAGTCACTCAGAGTTACTGACATCCTAGTAAGTTCTAACATCAAAATTCTTCAGGAGGAGACTTCCTCTTGAAACTGATGTACTGGTTTCAGTACAAACACATTTTGATGGCAATCAAGCCAGAACTTGAAAACTCTGTAAGGCCCCTCCTTAAAAGTAGCAGCTAGAAATGACAGGGTTAAAATAGCAAAAAGACCTCTTGCTTTTCCATGGCTCCAGATCATGAGATGAACCTTTAAGACACAGGCAGGTACTGAGAGCTCTACAGAGAAGTAAGCTGGGAGCAAAGTTATCAAGCAGGATGCTGGAACCTTGAACACGTATATTCAGGTCAGATAGTGTGGAGGGGTTTAGGACTACCAAACACCTGTCTTTAAAAAAAAACAAATAAGTAGATTCTTACCATAAATGTCTACTTGTTACATCAGGCCACATATCCGTACAGGTATTTATCACTTTAAAAGCAATATAGCCTACTAATTAAGAAATAAATATTAGCGTCTCTTGTCAGAAAAAAAAAGTTTGAATTTCTTTAAAATAGTGCTTTACAACTGGGTGGGGAGGAAAGCAAACCAGAGGAAATGAGTCCAACAATCCCAAATTAAATCTAAAGCATTTAGTTCTCAAAATTAACACAAAAGAGGTCAAGGTTATAAGTAGAAGATAATTGAATTCTTATGTATCTGATGCAATATTTCCCTTCTGTTTTAAACAAATTAAGTGTAAGAGCCAAAGAGTATACCAGACTATCTAGAGCACCTCCATGTGGAATTTTTTTTTAGTCAAATACTCACTGAAAGTGGTGTGGTAAAACAAAGAAGGAATCCAATAGGAGCATAACTGACTACCAAAATAAACTTCCTGTCCTTAAAGTTTAAAGAGCTTAAAGTTATTTACTGCCAGTATTTAGGATGTGCATTTCAATATTATAAACTCTTAATGACAGAAGCGTCAGGATAAATCCACTTATCGAGCACAAATGTATACTACCCTTATCAGTGAGGTGGGGCTATCTGAACTTTCTATTTATTCCCCCAAAGTAGCTGTTTGTCAGTTAGTTATTTTAAAATTATTGTTAAATTACTTTGCACCAAGTTTGGCTTTCTATTCTTTACTAAGGAGAAAAGTCAGGAGAAAGAGGAAGTAATACAGTGAAAGCTGTTACTGTTACTTTTAGATTTAATATCAATATAGGATGCATAAACAACTGCCTTAACAGACAAAGGAGAGTGTGTTTTGAAATACTTCCGATATATACTGGACAGTATGGCTCAATAAACTTAATCTACCAATACTGGGCAATTTTAGGCTTTTTTAAGCTCACCTGGGAATATATATCTCCAGTTTTACAGGGATATTTATGGGTCAATAGCTGTAAAGAGTGATGGACTTAAAGTCACCAATAGGTAGGAATAGTGTGCACCTCATGCCTTGCATTTGGTCTGACAATGTACAGAATATGGAACTTGATTATTTTAATTCCTGTAAAAGGAACTGTACAAGTTAACTTTTTATTGTTTGCTTTTAGGGCAAAGCTGAGAAAGATATGCAYGTTTTGTTATGGAATCTGCAGTCATTCATTTGTTTTTGTAAGTAGCTGTCATCATTTTGTCCACACAAAAAAAATGCAACTGCTGTTCAGTGTAGCTTAAGGATTTTCCTATCTGACACTTATTCCCACTACCCTCATTCTCAGGACACTCTCACTACTCTCAGGACACTAGTGAAGAGGGAAGGAAGGTAAAAACCCTTCAGAGCAAAGATTCAAATGGCAACAGCTGGAAAAACGCAAGGTTTATTTTGGCTGCTTTTTAGAAAATGTATTACACCAGGATTGTAACAGATCTAGTATTTAACATAAATTCTCAAATGACTAAAGAAGCTTGTACGTTTTAAGTACTAGCTAAGAAAATATGAACAAAGTGTAGCTATAAAGAATGGCTACATTCTTTTCCGGACACTGCCTAACAGCCCTAATCCAAATTGGCAAATACAACAGGGCAGTAGAAAATTCCTAAGCAGAAAGTAGTACCTGGAAGATCATAATATTCAATATTCTTTTTCCTAAGYGGTACAAAACCCATTATTCTTGAAGAATCCTTGGCTGAGTGGATCTCCTTTTTGTGCAAAAAGGATAATCATTTGCTGGAAGAAAAACAGATGGTGCCAAGCACCCTCGTAATTATTTTGAAGTGTGTTAATAAGCTCTGTATATCACTAGAATCACTTGTGCAAAGTAACATCTTGTGTATTTTGTCTTCTGTTTCCTTAAGCAAAATGAAATAATTCCTGGAAATGCACATTTTGAGATAAAAATCACTAACCATCACCAAAAATTACTCTCCTCTGTGACTTATTATTGAATAAGGTTTATTTCAAGGGTTCTGGAGACCTTAGGATTTTGTATAGAACTCATCAAGTAAAGATTTTGAGATACCTAGCTTTTCTCCTCTTTTTAAAAGCTTCTTGGAAATAGTAATAAATGCAATTAACAATAGTTGAGAATTGTGAGAATATCAATGGAAAATCTCTACAGGTTTAATGGGAACGTGCTTCTACTTACTATACTTCTGAAGGCAGCAATTTAAATCTCACTCCATACCCCAGATCCCAGGAACTTTTCAATAAAATTTCTAAATTCATATAAGACATCTCAGAGCCAAATTTTTAAGTCAATCTTTTTTTTCCACTCTGTCATCCTCGCTCTCATTCAATACACACTTTCAAAGCAACTATTAAATTCTTATTTAATGTACTCTTTAGGGTATAAGAGGGGGTTTTGAAGGATAGGGGTAGACTCCCAGGCCAGTGCACAACTAAACACCCTGTGAGGCGAACAAAACAGTAAAGGTGCATTAGCACAAGTGAGGCCTCACAGCACACAAGATGCCAGAAGATTTATACCTCTTCTCTTTATAGATGCACACTGAACTCTTCAGGTCTGAAAGACAACACACCAGCTAAGACATACACCAACAACCTCTACAGAATGCCTCAAGCAGGAAAATTTTAAACCAACAAATGAGAATTTTTTTTCACACACAGAAAAATAGAAGTCATTGGAGAAAATGACACTCTAAAGTACTATTTAAGTGAAAATTGGAGAGCAGTTGACACACAATTCCCAACCACATACATCTGTCTATGACTAAGGATATAAAACAAGATCTCACGTGGCCTTTCTCAGACATAACGCTTAGCTTATAATATTGCCCGTCTGCTCCCAGATCTCCTAAGCTCTTATTAAAAACACCCTCTCAAGACACATTTCTTCTACCAGAGAAATTTCTGCATGGCCAAGAAAAGCACGCGTGCAAGCACCATATGAAATACAGCAAACGYTGTACTGCACGTGCAGAAAAGGCTAGCAACTGGCCCATTATCACCAGGTGCAGCCAAGGGGAGAAAATACAAGGGGAGAAAGAGGATAAAACAAGCTGACAAACGCTCCAAACACAAAGGTAGCCAGTGTAACCACACAGATTAAGCCTTGGGAAGTGACTGCAATGAGAGGCTGGGGACCAGGCCTTAGCCAGCTACCGGTGCACCCGGCCTGCAGGCCGCAGCACCTGGGCCGGACTGCTGATTCTCTTCTCCCAAACCTGGTATCCTCTGCAGAGAGGATTCCTGAATTTCTGAATTACTTTTTTACCACAGAAAGCAGCTGAAGATCTTCAAACTGATGAGGCAACTGCAGGTTGATAAATAGCTTTCCACACAACTAGCAACAACTAACACTTGTTTCCTCCTCTACTCTCCTTCTCCCTTCTCTTTGACTTGGCACATCATTCATTTGGGAAAATAAATAAATTTTAAAAAGCTCTTAAAAATCATGCAGTATACAGAAACACATTCTGATTGGCAGATCCTTGATCCACACTGCAATATATGTTATACTGCTCCCTATTAAACAGTCTAGAGGAATGTAAGGGAACCCAGTTTTAGGCCAAGCTCCAAGTGCTGTTTCTTATTTGTGTATCCAAAACACATTTAGACAAAAACTGGATGGAGACAACCAGTGGCCTCCGGAAAAAAAAAAAAAAAAAAAAAAAAAAAAAAAAATCTTTCCTCCTCACTTCCAGTTAGCTATTAGCTGAAACACATTCCACTGCACCCAGAATGATTTTTTTAGTTCATACTTTAAAAATAATTAGAAAAGTTTTGTAAATGATTATTCCAATTCCTTTTGAAGCTTTCTAATTAAAGAACTTTTTACAATATCATTTCATAAAAGCTTTTCAGCATAAACTAGGAATCTATCCAATACTTGGAACATGACAGCTAAATTCAAACAATATACTTACAATAGCTGTAATTATTTTGAAATAATTAAAATAAGCTAAACCAACAAAGTGAGGACCATAAAAAAGCAGTCCAAAAGCAGTTTCTTTGACAAAAAAAAGTGAAATGAGGCAAATGTAGCCTGGATTGCCCTATACAGAAAGGCAGTAGATGATGGCCTATTAATATTCCCCTAAAAAAGTGTTTATCAGATGGTTAGAAGGATTTTCAAATCCAGTGCAAACAAAATAGCAGCAGATATGAGTGGAAATCAGGAAAGAAAGAATTACAACAGAAAAACAGAGTCCCAGCATAATAAGGTGGAGTCTATATTGGTCTGCACACACTCATTGGGTAACCCCAAATCACATTAGTTAGAAGATTTGATTTTATCGATTTATATTCAAGTTGTCTTGCATGGACTCTCAATTACTTTAAAGACAGATATTGTAAAGAACAGGGAGAATACAACCATATTACACTCACCTCTTTCCTTATTTTCCAGGCTGAAGTAAACTTGCCCTTTCTCACACTTTACCATCCAATCTTGTTACACCAGTTTGATAAAACATGAAATCATAAAAAAGTAGGAAACAGATCTGGGCTCAAACTTAAGCATCTTCATGAAGATGATGGCAAAAGGACCTTGTGCTATGTATGCCAATAACACAGGACACTCAGTCTATGCTTCCTGATTCTGATTCCTTAAGAATTCTTAGAACTGTTAGAAATCACAGTATCTGGTTAAAAATTTTGGTTTGATGGAGTTCAGAAATAAAAACCTTAAATGGAAAGATATCCAGATTATTTGATTTAGTTTAGCACTGATCATCACTTAAACATCCTCTAACTTTTATGCAAATTGAGCTTGATACAGAATCAAATCAGTATAAATGCCATTCTATTCAGATGCCTTCATTAAAAATAGTAAGATTAAAAATAATACTTAAAAAACTCASAGATTCAGTCCCTGCTGTGGGGTCACCTCTCCAAATGGCCCAGTATATGCTATTCAATCTCCTTTTTCGAAAATCCAGAGCTTGTATGAAAAATGGCAGCATTTAGCAATTGCAACACATGGGAATTCACATACGTGCCTTAACCATCAGCCTTTGATGAGATTTCCATCATGACATTATCAAACTGTATACAGTATGAGGTATGACAGCTTCTAATACTCAGGTTTACCAAGATAAATAAGAAAATGTGGGCAACACTCCAATTGCTTTGTGACTTAGTGCTTAAAGCACCCCGAGATCGCTCCCCCAATGCCTTCACATACTACATCTTCTCCCAGTCAGGGAATGTGGGCTTCTCTAACATTCCTAACGATCCTGGAAAATTCCACTAGAGCAACTTTGTGCACTCCTTGTCAGGAGAAAAGTGTGGCAGCAATTGATGTGGCAGACCTTACAAGATCCATGCACTAATAATGATTTTAGATGAAAAAATCAGTATATTCAGGATGCAAATACCCATCAGTCATTCATCTTATATGTCCCTCATCCTTTTTAGTCATCAGGAGTGTTGCTTGACAGACACATAGAAATGTCTGCTCTTCATGTRTGACAAGACAACTCAACAGTAATAAAGGTGACTCATAAAACTCTTCAATGTGAAGAAACAACCCTTATAAAGTTTATAGGTTTTTTTAATCTTTTAAATAATTTCATAAATAAATCTCATGAGCTGATAAATTTCTCATTTGGATTTTGAAAATGTGTTATTTACATTTGGAGCAAGATTTAGTCACTGCCTCAAATCTGCAATAAAAATATCAATTGCTAAGTGGCACGTCAAAATAGTAAATCAAAAAGTGCAACTTTATGAATAAAGGTGCTTTTCTGTTTGTATGGTACCAACAACCACTTGCAAGTCTCAATTTTCCTATAGATGTTTTAATTCCGTTAAAGAAATAACTGAAGTAGCTTTACATCCATGAATTCTTCTGAAATATCTGAGTCATTTACGAAAGTCAGAAACTGCAAGTTAGAAAACAGACTAATTTCAATCTTCCAAAACTTTTATAACTTTCTGAAAGAAAGAGACCATTTATTACTTGTACATATAAGAGTTTGTCTCGTGACTGGCAGAAATGAAAAGATTTGTGGTCTATGCATCTAACTTAAAAGTATAATTACAAATCTCGGCTCACTATATTGTTTATAGAAAGGAGAAGTACCTTAGCATTCTCCTACCTGGTTCCATGTAATATGCATAGGGACCTGGTATTTGTAACACAGATATCCAAAGTAGAACTAGGCAGCTCAGAAGCCTTACCTGAGTTTGCTTCATTGCTCGCTCCATTCGGCGAGTGCTGCCCCTCTCAAGCTTTGTCCGAAGAAGCAAGGCTGAAGTCTGAATGGCCCAGAACTTCGGCTGAGAGAGTAAACACTGGAGAGAGGGAGGAAGGAGGGGAAAAAAAGCTTTAATTTTAGAGGAAATATGAAAATGTAAATTTTGAATCATATCTCAAGCATAAATTCCATTTCCTATTCTGAAAGTTAAGACACCTGGTCATTGTATCTATTTGATGAATTCAAAATCGTACAGACTAATCTTTTTAAAATGTTTACAGGATTGGCACCAAAACTGCTTTTTCCTTCCCAAATACTGCAGCTCTGAGTGCATATATACTACATGGTGCACACAGAAGAAAGGTAATCAACCAAACTGCAAAAGGAAAGAACAATTTGATACTGTGCTTTACTGCTTTGACATTTCACCTGAACTATACTTTTTTCTTAGAGGAATGAGAAGAGAAGGAAGAGATAATCTTAGACTAGAACTTGTGACTGGTGATTATCTACAAGGAAAAAAACTTAAGGAAAGTTTGAATCTTCTTTCACATCTGACAAGGAATACCTTGCCATCTACAGCAATTAAAATAATAGTTCTTAAAATAAGAATCACAATCTCTGGTGCTCCATCTTGTGTCTATTGTTTCTCTCAACTCTGAGCCCCCTCTTCTCCACACCTGCCTATGACATAAGCGTAGACAATAAAACCCCTGCTTTGGCCCTCCTCATCTTAAGGCACAAGAAAATCTCCCAGACTATGCTTTTTTGTCAGGTGTTCCAATCTTCTGTATTAACAGCACCTCCATGTTAAAATAAGCTGAAATTGCTACGTACATCAAGAATATCAATCAAGTTAGATTTTGTTATGACTTGAGGGTAATAAAAAGACTTTGGGATCTGCAGTATAATCTACAGGGAATAGAGAATAATCAGTAAAAAGCTTCCCTATAAACACAATAGTTACGACTTGTTTAGATGCATTTAACTTGATGCCAGTCTTCAATCACTGACTTTTATGAAAGGCCAATGAGAGATGTATAGCCAGCATAACTTTGATACCACTTAATCTGTAGGTAGCCTGGATTCTTTCCAGCACAGTTTCTGACACAAATGCCATTAATTCTGTTAAGCTGGAAGAGGGAGACAGCAGTAAAACTTCCTACTGCAGTAAAATCCCCTACTGCATTAAAAAGCACGCCTTGCTGGTGGTTTCAGAGAGATGCCTGGCAAGCTTCTGTCATGCCTATTCCATAATTTCTTCACCAGAAAGGAAGCAGAAATAGAACAGCTAAAACAGTATTTCTGCAAGAAAAGCAGCAGAGGGAAGAGAAGTAACAGCAAATCAATTAGAAAGGAAAGCAGTACTCAAACACCTCAACAGCATCTATCCTCCCTATAGTGACCAATGTTTTGATATCTCTGCACAGAGTCACCGATATCTTCTACTCATTACTGCACTAACAAGTTCCCAAACATTGGTAAACCATCTTGTTTGTACTCAGCAGCTGAAAATATCAGGAAAATGTGATCAAATATTATATATTCTGTATACCACCAAGTATCACCTTACAAATTCAATATTGTCAATAACTGGTCTGAATCGTAGCTTTCTTACTATGGGAAGTTCAATCAGCTACCTAATTTCCTTTGGTCTGGAAGCTCCTGTTGCAGCAGGAAAGCAAAGCATTCCTAAGAGAGGTCCATGTTTCTGACTTTATTTTTCAGTGGTCCAGTCTGTTTGGCTCCTAAAAAGTAATCCTAAAACATTGTTTCGCTGTACATTTGAATGATGTTTACYTTATAAAAGGTAACTTCTTTTGGGAGAAAGGCTACCTTCCCTCTCTTTTCTCTTCTTGATATGGCACCAWATTACTTGATCCTCCCTCAAGCTCCCATCAAAAAAATGCTATATGGTGCTGGATACTAATAGTTATTTGTCAAAGGAGCACAACATCTGTCAAGAGAAAAATAAAAGCTGAAGTGCTCAATTAATCAATGGTGCTGSAGGTGCTCATTTTCAGGTCCAATTGCAGCCCTCATCCATTGCCATGTTCATAATGTTTGAAACAGAAAAAAATATGTGAATATATAAATGGCACAAATATTTATGCTTATGGTTTTGAAGAGCAGTTGCAGAAAATGTATTAGTAACGATGAAGYGTACTTGAAATAACCACTCAGAACATCTACAGATTCCAGACAATAAATGTTTTTGTCAGCCCCAAAGCCTTAAAGTTCCACCTGAAGCTAAATGTAGACTTAATGAGACCATAGTTTGGAAAAGACATCTGGAAACAATAGAAATTAAGTCAAGATTTTGCAAGTTTTGTCAACATATTGCAAATGTTATGTACTAAAGACAGTTAAGAAATAATTCAGAACAAAAACACATTATYGAGAATCTTCACAAGTCATCTTTGTTCATGTTTTAGGGAAAACAATAAAATAAGGAAAAGAAAAACAGAAAAACGCAATGGGATGAGACGGCAGGAAAGTTAGGCAACTTTTTCTGTACAGAATGGAATGTTTTCACATGGGCAAACTCATCACGCCAATTC
Source organism: Nothoprocta perdicaria (assembly GCF_003342845.1). Taxonomy (NCBI): domain Eukaryota; kingdom Metazoa; phylum Chordata; class Aves; order Tinamiformes; family Tinamidae; genus Nothoprocta; species Nothoprocta perdicaria. The sequence goes on along the minus strand of NW_020456010.1, from coordinate 1,900,189 downwards.
TTCCCCACAATGTTCCTACAACAAAAAAAAAGTCTTAATATCTTCCTCTTCTATTATTTCATAGTGAAAAAAGAAATATTGGTAAAATATTACATAAAAGCAACACACTTTATTCAGTATACCCTCCCTAGATGATACTGGAAAGAAACAATAAGGACTTCAAAGTCCTGGTAACTAAATTGTAAGCAGTTATATAATTTCCTACTTATCTTAGAACAAAGCTGCAAATAATACCCTGTTATGCGYGCACATTGCAACTGAGATCTAATTTCAGAGCTAGGTTGATTCAAGTACAATTACTCAGTCTCAGCATTATTCAGAATTTAACCTAGGCATGATACATTCCCTGATACCTCCTATTCATCTGTGAAAGAAAGAGATAAGTAAGATAGAGAAGGGTTGCATAAATTACAACTTTCATACTAAATTTGTAACAAGCTAATCTTAAAGCTAGTGAATACTGCTATTTCACACATACACATACATACTAATTATAGGTTTGCATGTATACATATTACATTATATAACATATATGCGTGCGTGCATGCAATCATGTATATAACGTCTGGTTTTAAGGAAACAAAGATAGAGAAACTGGTCTGAAGCTTAAAACCAGGAATGTAATATATTCGATATCAAAATAAAAGAAGTTAACCAGAGAAACTTGGGAAAGATGGGACACAGGGATGTTAGTGCCCTACAATACCACATGACAGCCAGTTGACAAACTACAAAAAGTCTTCTAAAGGGTAGATGAATAAGGCTGCCGTAAGCAATCATCACTTAAAGAAAGTGTAGGTTGTCAAGAGCAATTSCTCTGCATGACTCCAGTTGCTATTCTTAGAGGTACTACAAAAATTTTCAGGGCCCTCCCAGCCAGGAATAGAGTACAGGTGCTACTTAGATTTGCTAGATGAGAACCTGGAAGATCTAAACATGATTTTTGTTATTTACACTTCTAAATTTTAAGATTTTTTTTTCTCATTACAAGTCTATGCTTTAAGTAAGTCCATTCATTTATCTTTGAAGTTTGTGCAACGATAAAACTATCAGCGGCCTGACCACCTACTGTGATTGCTGTAACACAGCTTTGATTGAGGCTAGACTTTTGAACTTTGAGCATCTTCAAATGCCACAAGCTGCAAAATTCTSAAGAATTTAGCTATTAATCCACCACTAAACCAAACTATTTACCTATTAGCCAAATTGCCTAGACATGGTAAAATGACTTACTTCAAGGCACTGACATGAGGCACCTAAGGATTACTCTGCTCCTTTCTCCTGTCACCACCTCCAGAGAACAGCCTTTAGTTTGGATTCACTCAAGTATTTCCTATTGTATTTTTWAAAATAAACCTTAAAAATATTTTAGAAAGAATGAAAAAATCCCTTCTTAATTTCTTTATATTACAAAATTCAGTTAACATAGTTCACTAGACTTGTTTACACATCCAAAAATCCACATATAGTTATGATTTCAAAGTTACCCACATAGATTACTATTTKTTTATAATTAGTGATACTTCATATGGCCGAACATATATTTATCTGATGATCATCATGTACTCATGCAGAACAAAACTGTTTTTCTGTGTCAGGCAATACTAATGACACCTTGGTTTATATTGAATCTAGTTTATGGTCTAAAAGATTCAAATAATTCAAGCTAAACTTATCAGCAGGTACACTAATCTGGGTTAAGAATTAGTCTTTCAATGTATAAAGCTGATAAAGGAAAAACCATTCTTAATCTATAATAAAAAAGAAACATTAGGGTAAAAATTATATTTCTATGAAGCACTGGAAAAAGCAGCCGAATAGGTCTCAAAATGTCAAATAACACAAGTTTCAAAGAACTAGTCATACAAATACCTGTCAGAGATGACCTATACAAACTTGTTTGTGTTTTGGTTTTTTTAAAGGACTAGAGTTGCCTGGGGGATGTGCTCTGCTAGCCCTGCCGATGACAGATAAAGAAGAAATCACTGCAAATATAAAAGTCAGTGTCAGTCTTGGCTGCAGAGACCATCAGATCGTGAAGTCTGAGATCCTGTGAAAAGTGGGGAAGATGAAGAACAGAATTACAGACTTCAGGAGAGCAAATTTTGGCTTGCTGAGGGATATGCTTGGCAGGATCCCAGAGCGAGACTGCCCTGAAGGGCAATGGGACCCAGGAGAGTTGATCGATCTTCCAAGAAACTCGTAAAAGCACCAGAACGCTCCATTCCAGCATGTACAAAGCTAAGAACTTGTGGCAGAAGGCCCCAGGAGATGAATGAGGAACTCCTCACCAAGCCCAAATGCAAGAAGGAAGCACACACAGGTGCACTTGTAAGGCTACATATAAAGACCCCAGCCAAGCTGTTGAAATTAATTAGGGCAACAAAAGATATCAATAATAGTTAATAATAATTTGCATAGGAGAAGAAAAAGAGAACACATATTAAGGAAAATAGGGCCCTGTTCAATTGGGCAGGAACCTAGTAATATGGAAGGGCATGGAAAAGGTCAAGGTACTCAGTACCTCTCTGTCTTGTTCTGGCAACAGCAGTACAGGATTTTCCCAATTTTGCTGCCAAGGCTGTTGCACATTTTCATTGATGACATYGATGAAGTGCATTCTTAAGAAGTTCATGGATGAAATTAAATGGAGGAAGAGGTCGATACGCTGGAGGGTAGGTCATTCATTCAGAGGACCTTAACAGGCTTGAAGAACATGCTGGCAGAAAGCTCAAAGCAGAGTCTCACATGTGGGAAGCAGTAACCCCACGCACCAATGCAGGCTAGGTGCCAAGTGGACAGAAAACAGCTGTGCAGAAAAGGAGCTGGGGGTTGCTGGACAAATAAATCATAAGTCAGCAAGTCTGCTTTTATGGGACAACCACCAACTGCATATGAGGTTACTAGCCAAGATGTAGCCAGCAGGTTATGGGAAATGATTCTTCCCTTTCTATCCAAGCTTTGGGCTTACCAGTACAAGACACATACAGACATACGGGGCCAAGTCCTGCACAGGACCACCCAGATCCGAGGGGTCTGGAGCACACAACATATGAAAAGAGGCTAAGGGAACTGCTTCGGTTCAGTGTTAGAAGAGCTAAAACTTCGCTTTACAGTACCTAATGGGTGGGTCCAGAGGAGATGGATCCACACTGTTATTAGAGGTTAGAGGGGGAAAAAAACAACAATAGATACAATTTGGTACACAGGAAAATTTTCAGGATGACGGTAGCCCAGCATTGGAACACTGTTCAAAAAGTTTGGTAATCTTCATTCTTGGAGATACTCAAAGCAAGAACAAGGTCTTGAATAAGATAAGTTAAACCTCTCTTGAGTGGGAAGTTGGACCACACAACCTCCAGGGCCTCCTTCCAAACTAAACTACGCTATGACTTTCTTCACTGACCGCTTAACAGCCTTAAAGTGCTAAACTCTTGCACAGAAACTTCAGGTAGGTGCAGAAGGTTAAAGGAGGATCGATCACGTACAGATGCTGAGATTTTACAACCTATTGAGAACTCAACCATTTCACTCTGAGCACCCTACTCCAAACAGTGACATTTCTAGTAGTAGAGTGGGACATAGAGGCAGCTTTTTAATGCCATAAAGCAAAATGCAGTTTATTTGTGATTGAGTAGTTTCCTATGTGATACCGTTTTCATGTTAAACTGAAAAGTCTAGCAAGAGAGTAAGGGAATGACCTAGATTTCTAGYTAACAAGTAAGTAGGAGAATCATGGCTTGACAACAAAACAAGCAAGTCAATAAAAAATAATAACCCCTCCCAACATTTCCTGCACTTCTTGGAGTATGAATATGCAAAAATCTTAAGATTACTGAAAGAAAGGAAACAGCTTCCCTGTTCAAATCTAGCACGCATACCAGTTGTGCTCTGTCCCTCTCAAATATTTAAACATATATATTTTTAAAAATATGTTATATATGTCACCAGTGAACACTGATCTCTTCAGTTCAATTCATGAAAAACTAAACTCGTCAAGTGAGGAGTTCTTGCTCTTATCACAACACTCCACTTTTTTTTTTTTTTTTTTTGAGACTACTACACTACCTAAAAGAAATCTGGTCTCTTTTTATCTATATTTAAATCAATAGCTTATGTTTACAAGCATACACTCTATATTTCTGTAGATGAAACCGCCAATGCACTCCCCCAAAAAAGATGCTTCAAATTATAGAACACCAAATAAAGACTGGAAGTAGTAATTTTAATTTTAGACACACCATGTCTTCAGTTCAGTGCTAAGCCAAGGTTTTCCCTTTATTTCCCACTACAGCACTACATACAAAAACTTTAGCTATATATTATGCAATTGAATAAAAATATTATCTTCAAATTGAAATATAAATACCTATATAATTCATCCTACACTTAAAGAATAAACACCATTTTTGAGGCGTTTTATACTAACTGATGACTTTCACTAGTCTCCTCACAAAATATCTCTTTACTGAAATTAAATTATTTAAAGCTTAGATGGAAACAGTATCCACTTATATGCCAACACACAATATTTTCCACTACTCTGAGAATATCACTTTAACATATGCCTTCCTGACATAAAATACAAAAATTAAACATACCCTTACACAAAAACAAAAATTCATTTTGGACAGATAGTTGGAAAAGGTGGCAACAAAACATCATATTCATTCCTAGTATATTCACTGCTTCTATGTGAGGGATTGTGCTCAAGGGTGCAACAGCACAATCTTTGATTCAATCATTGACATCAAATATAATGACCAAGTATAGTTCTGATGAACGAGTGGTTAATTTAGGCATAAAAAAATAGAATGATGATGTTTTTAAATCATTTGCTCATCAGAACTTCTGTCATCTCTAACTACCGACATTAGAAACACTTCCAAATAACAATCTTTGAATTTACATCACTACCCAGGACAGTAATTTGAGCATTTATAAATTCCTCACCTTTGTAAGTATTGCACAAGATAAATATTGATATTTGATTGCACGTGCCAAAAAAAAAAAAAAAAACCAAAAACAACCCACCACATCTGTTCAGGGCATAAAACATATAAACTACTAATTTCTAGAAATAACAGGATTTTCTTAGGCGCAAGGAGTTAAAAGATTTAAGGCTGTCTGTTCCCCAGTCACCATTAGGTAGCTATGAACACTTTCATGTTTTCTAAAGCCAAAACAGAAAAGGTTACAGTAAGACTTCATTTTAGATAGCTACTGTTATGTCTTTAGAGAAAGACACCAACAAAATGAGCAGCATAATATTTACATAGCTTGAGAAAGTAAGATTTCCATAAATATTTTGGCGCTGGATATATGCAGCAATCAGCAGGAAGAAGAGGAGACCAAAGTGTACTTATTCTCCAATTTAGATAGCCAAGTTGCTTCCTAGCATGGTTAGTAAATTGATACTAGTTTCCCATGGGGTTTTGGCTGCTTGCATGTTTTCTTTTTTGAAGAGATCTAAACACAGGGAATTCTCTGCGTGAGAGGTATTCCATTCTGCTGCGCATCTCACCTCCTCAAGATCAGAAGAGCTGCTTGGACAGCAAAACAAAGGCCCTATTGATGTATTTTCACAATTACCAAAATCTGCCCAGTTTAATTTCACAACTGCACTGAACACTCAAGTCTATCCTAGACGAGCTAAAGCATTATCAACTAATGCAGCAAATCCCAAATGTGCATATGCCAACATGAAAGCAACTGTATTTAAAATTTCTCATTTCTTTTTCCTTTTAGGCTTATAGTAATTTTAGTTTGGYACTGACCACACCTTTTTTCCCCCCATACAGTTTGACAACTTTTTAAACCCATGTGCAAGTCTTTASAGTTAAAGACTCTTAGTTGATGTACAGTAGTCTTAGAGCAGAACTATCAAGAAACAGAACAAGAAAAATTTCTGTTTCCACAGAAAACTCCATAGGATATATTCTACACTTACAGTGAATCATATTTCATGCATTATTCCAAGTCCAGTGTTACCATTTCTCTTTCAATTTTCCACAGGGAAAAAGGTGCTAAATTTGGTTAGGTCTTAAATATTTTCTAACAGCATATAAAATAAGTTCTACATTAGACCTTTTAATATTAAGCCAGGACCTATGCATTGCAGCAACAAACAGCAAAAAAAAAAAAAAAGTTATACAGTGCTTGAATTCATATGACATGCATTAGCTGACGTTCCCTTATGAGATTTTTTTATCTTTTTTAATGAGCTGTTGCATCAAAGTAATGCTTTATAGTCTAGCATTTGATCATTTCTCTTTTTTTAAGATCTCTTCAAATTACCATCACTTGAATGTTATATTTAAGTGGACTGTATCTGACTCATTTGGGTAAATCAGAGGGACAGACAGTAATCGTAAAAGTATTAAAGYGACAGAGGGAAAGATTTACTCTCCTGCACGGGCTGAGACATCAGCATATGCACTGTGCCATTTTCCACTATTGCTTTAATCTCCCATATATATTTCAGTTGGTTTAGACCACACATTCAGTATACTTTCTTCCTAAGTCCAAAGCTATTCGCTCAAGTGTATGACAAGGGTTTATTTCAGTCTATAAAACTAATCCCAGGACTGAACAACYAAAATAGCTTTTCACCACAACAGGTGTTAGCTGATTACAAGCAGAGCGGGGCCTACAGCTCTTAGCCGCAGCCATTAGGAACACCTCTCTTGACATTAAAAAGTCAAGAGCATGGCCAAGACACCACCAGCAATCTGCACCGAGGGGCTAGCTTAATTAGAATGGTATTTTTAAAATTTGCTTTGTCTAGTCTTGTCTGGTAGCCTCYGCACTAAAGTTACAGCATTACATCATTGTGAACAGATTATCTTTTGCTCCATTTGAGCACTGAAACATGAAGACTATTGGATTTTTTTTTTCATTTTTATGTATTTCCAACATTTTTGGATGAGATTACTTCACTTGCATAGTTTCAACATCTTGGATATTTGAATGCATTTGTCATGCATGATTATTTTGGATATTTTTAAGATAATGCATATACACATATAGGATGGACAGTTCTGTTTTTCCCCATCTGTAGCTATGAAGAACCTTTACAGATTTCCTTTTTATGCCCACGCTTTACAAAGTAAAATATATTCAGAGGTGTAATAAGCTCTTCAATAAACAGTTAATCCTTTTGACTAGAATGCACTGATTTAGAAATTAATGTTAGACACAGCATATCAGCAATTAGATTGCATTCACCTAAATGTTCAAGTAGCTTAGCTAATTTCAGTTTGCAAGTGACTCTGGAATTCAGCATATCTGGAGATGCACTAAATATAATATATGCATTACTTAGGAGCTGGCTTAACCCACAAGTTATCAGGAAAGACTAAAATACATTTCCTTCTCATGAGACTTACAGAACTTTCCACTGCTGTATGCAAGAAGGYTAAAGTCATTTCTCTTTAACTGTTKTTTTCCAACAGTTTTACCTCTTCCCCTCTGAAATCCTTTTCTGTAGCAAACAAGTAACTCTCAATAGCATCACACCAACAGAATCTTCACAGTCTATGATTTTTACCCTCTAAGTATCTCTCTCCTCTCGTGCATYGTTTTCCAGCAAGCCCTGGTACTACCATTTCTGATATCTACCTGGCAAGATCCAGGATGCACTGCAGCTTCTGGGCAGCTATTTTTTTCCCCGGTCATTAAGTGATTGGTGATCAGTTTGGAAACTATGTTGCCTTATTTTGCCATTACACAGTAGATATAAGCACAAAAATTAAAAAACTTTTGGCATGCAAGCTTGCAAGTCAGACTCCCTAGGCTGTTTAGGTAGACAGTGGTAAAACGAAGGTCTCTCCAAAGGACAGTTTTGAACAAACACCTACCTCTGGAGCTCCTTGAGAAAGCCTCTTAGTCTCCATTGTCTATTTATGAAGGAAACTAGCTTTCTAGTTAAAAGGCTAGGTTGGATGCCTCACTGAGCTGCTTACTGCCAGTTAATTCTCTAGACAGGTTCGCAAATCACTGCATTGTGTCTGTGAGGCTCAGCTGTCTTATGGTTCCCTTGAGCTCATCACAGAACTGCAGGTACCTCTGAAATTTTTTGATCATTTTACCTATGTTGTGAAAAAGATAATGCTGTAAGTGAGACTAGGTGAGACTACCCCTACAGACTACAGATCTTGAAAAGAAAAAGAAAAAACCACCAAGTCATCTTGCATGCTGTTATGATTTTTAACCCAAGGCAAGAACCTTGTTGAGATGCATATGAATATTCACACAGATGTCATTAGTTTCATACTAGTTGGTATACTAGTAAGATTTAAGTGTACATGAGTCACAGGTCCTATTACTCAAGTGAGGTGTTTCTTTAAGTGCAAAACACTGTACAGCTTACACATTACCTCAAAAGACAAGTAATCATATTTCTGCAGATGGCACTTTTAAAGCCAAGTAAAGCAAAAAAAAAAGGAATACTTTGCCTCAAAAGTACTACATTTTTTTTCCTTCTCACTGATTATATTAGAAGAGTTATTGAAAATGGACCATCAATGATTTCTGTACACAACAAATACACCTGCTACTTAGAGTTAGCGCTAAGCAGTTCAACTCTGTCAAAATACCACAAGGACTATCAGTTGCTGCCTGTTCAATGGTATTATATTTTTCCTCCTCAGTTCTGCACATGTTCCTCCTACCTACCCTAAAAAGAAAAATCTCTGTGAAAAACACATAGTTGCACCCAGCAAATATTAAGGGTATTCCCCATTCACTAGCACCCTTTTCCCTTAGTCCATACTGAAAATACTCAGTTGACAATATGGTTAAAGTCTTTATGGGGAAAATGGTTAACTTCCGAAAGAAAAACAGCCTCAAGAGTCCACATTTCTTTGCTCATCATGCCTTCATTAGAAAAGAGGTAGCCTTGCACCTGGTCTTGGTTCTTGTGAGCACCATTAGGAAACCATCCAACTTCTCTTTCAATCTCCACTGCATTATCATTTGGGACCTGAATCATCCCCGGTCCAGCTCTCCTTTGCTGTGAATTTTCTTTTATTTATTTTTTTTTTAAAGAAACAACATACAAAAAAGTCTTTATCTGTTGACTTTATGGAACAAAGTATTTCGATTAAAGTAACAAGCCGCATCTTTCTTTTTAATTCCTTCTGCGCCTGTATAGGCTTCCTCTCACATACAGAAATAATATAAGTGACTCTCTCCTCTGCCTCGAGTATATTTTTCAGAAGTATTTAGGGAAGTGGTTAAGCACCTGCTCTTGTTAGAACAATGTTTATGCCTAAAGCTCAGTGCGTATCTGTTTCTTCTGCTTCCCACTATAGTTTTTGCTTCTTGTGAATACATACTAAAAATTTCCTGAGCTTTCTCTTAAGCTGGCTGTTTCTATGGTTTTTCTTGGAAAGTTTCCTGCCTCCTTCCATAACCATTCTGTGACTCAAACACAGAAATATTGTCTATATTGAGAAAATGGAAATAAAGGAGGTCATTTGATGTGGCTGTAGGTATATATCGGAATTTGATATACAGTCAAAAATAAAAAAAACATGTGATGAGCAAGTTCAAGTAAGCTGTGAGGGTAATTAACAAAAAACCTCATTCACTATTTGATCCAGGATTAGGCAAAAGGGCTTTTTCCCACATCTCTGGAGCTAAAGTTTGAATGGAGGCCTAGGGTGTCCTATACTAAACACTGCACAGAATAAAAAGGTCAAAGAAAGTGAGCATTAGAGAAACATTCTCTTGCAGGAGATGAATCCTGTGTTTCACAGAGATAAAAACAGTGAAATGAATACAAAGGCCTACACTTACTGAAGAATTTTCAAAGGAAACCATAAAAGGTACAGAGAAAGCTTTGTTTGGATTTATATTCAACAGYGACACAGAAAAGCAAATCCACTTTAGCTTGTGGGGAACAAAAACAAAACACAAAGTAGGGAGACACTAAAATACTTGAGCTATCAACATGATTCTTTAACCCTGCACCCTACCTGTTATTTAAATATAGYGTTCAGGGAAGTAAGACTTTCGAGAAGCCTATGGAAGAAAAAAGCTCACAATTCACMATACTTTTAGTCACATTTGGAAAAGTCAAATCAGGTTCTGCTAGGAAAATATTTTAATAACTTTTTTTTTCCCTTAGGGCTCACTGCTTCTGGTAATAACATAAAGGTATTACCAGAGTGCCAAATGATTGGCTAATCGTCCTACTTACACCTTCAAACTGCAGAACTTTCTAACCTCTGATTTTAATTTTCTTCAATTAATACGCATCAGTAGAGTGATATTTGTCCAAATGCTAAGAACTTAGCTCTCTGCTATATTAAAGCAGTGTACATTTTATATTCCCCTACATAATAAAAGAAAAACAAATCATTTTTCATGCCACTGCTTAAGCAGAGTCTTGCTTTGTTTTAGTACGTTTTTTGTTTCTAATTTGAAAGAGTATTTAAGTTCAAAAGTMGGTGGTTTTCCTTGGAGGTTCTTGATTAACTTTCTTCAGGAGAAGGAAGAAACTAAAGAAGAAAAGGAAATGTCACCAAGAATGAAGATACTGTTTTATTTCAAGGAATCTACTTTCAATAACTAGTGAAGGGWAAAGCACATACGATATAGTTCCTATTTTCACTTAGAATGGAGTCCAGCCCTATTAGTGACACTTGCTCTATCGTGCCAAACATATCCCTTATTCTGTGTTATGCTGAAAACAAATTCAGCCAGCTCTGACTGTAGTAACATTGTCTTTTTCAGGTCTGTGGTTTGGACTTTTTCCTGCAATAGCGTAAGTACAGACTTCCACACCACATCACAGTACTGCATTTATTTCCTAAGGCCCAAGCTCAACAGTAATAAGTCAGGTTTTTGGACTCAAATGAGTCGAGTAGACTTTAGCTGCTTGATACCAGCGATAAGGATTTCCTTAGGGATTAAACAGGGCATTTCTCTTAGCAGTTYAGCTTCAGGAATTCCACAGTCTGTGCCAATGGTCTGAACCCATCACGTGCTTTCTTGGGAGCACCTTGAAAAGCACAAATGCATGTTGCTCCTCACACCGACAGCTCGCAGCGAATCCGATACGTGCACTGAGCAGTCTCCTGGAGCCACTACAGGGTATTTTCAAGATCTGAGAAAGTGGCTAGACAACTTAAACAGCTTCAGCTCGACAGGTAGCACTACACACAGTCTGAGGACTTACTGCGTGTTCAGCCTCAGGGCCACCAGTGCAAATGACTGAAAAAAGATGGGGAGGGGGAGATCACAAATCAGTGCCAATGAAGAATATTTTCTAACTTGTTCCATTCAGGTTGGCACTAGGGGAGATGAAACCCCCTGCTGAGCATTCTCTGAAAAATAGCATATAATTTATAATGTATAACTTAATCTCCCTACAGTATTCCCCTTTCCCTCCCACACCTTTGCCTCCTTTCTGAAGAAGATACAGATACTTTCATAATTTAGCCTCTACTGATGGCAACTGGCTTCTCAGCTAGTTATGACTTTCCATCTATTTCCAGAACTGTTGCCTGTGACTACAAACAAAAATCACGACTCATCAGTAGATTTAAATTGCTCCGCACTACCTAAGCCTTTATTTTATTTATTACAGTGGTTTCTCTTTAGATAGTACTTCTTACACAGCAAAATCCAGGTGAGACTGTACACCAATTTTTTTTTTTTTTTTTTTTTTTTTTTTTTTTTTTTTTTTTTTTTTTCTCTCTCTTCTCTTCCTTCTTCCCTGCCTATTTGAGCTGGTAGGAGCAAATTCAGTGTTTGCAGCACTCTGGACCACTGGAACATGCCTTAGGCATGCCAGTCCCTGCATCCTTATGCCACTGCACCAGGGTGGTGAACTGGCCCTTTTCCCAACCCAACTGCATTTTCCAGCTCACCACTCAGCCTCCTGCAGAGGCCACCAGAGATGTTTCTTGCTTGGCACAACAAGCTGTTGTTTACTTTAGCAGTGCAAAAGGGCTTCAGGACAAAGTTGCATTTGTTATATTATCCTTAAAATACTTGAACTGAGCATCTTTTAGAGGATAGAAATGTTAGGTAGTAAAAATATTAGTTCAGATGGGTTTGCAGAGCATCCATAAAAATTTTATAACACAATAGAGTCTTAAAAGCTCCTCTTGCATCCCTCAGTAAAAGGCAAATAACTAYGTTGAGAAGAACTAATTTAGTGCTTTCTTAATTTCAGAACTGTAATATTGGTCAATGCCACAGCAGGAAGACTTCAAGAGTTATACAGGGTGTTTGCATTCCAAAAATGCCATTTGTGAAACCATCCTATGATTATGTTAACTACTCCAAATCAGCTGTCATTTTATTTTCCCCCTATAATATGGATAACTGAGAAAATTCAGGAAACTGCAACCAGTAGCTAACTGTAAGGCTGGCACTGACTTTATCCCAGAAAAAAAAAAAAGAGAATATAACTTAATATAGAACCTTCACCTTAAGGCTGGGAAAACAGCTGTCTCTAGTGAGAGATCCCAGAGGAAAATGCACCCATTTCCAGACATGACTGTACAGAGGATGTGTCATATGTGGTTTTCCCCTGTTTTGATGCCAGCATCTGCCACAGGAATTTGGCCTACAACAACCTATTCAACAACCTAAGTATTGCAGTACTTGCTGTTCACTGGTTAAGTGTAACATACTGAATACAAGAGGCATAAACGCAGTTGCTGTTTGATTAAATGCTGGCAATTAAAACATCGGTGAGAGCTGCAGGTCACCAGCAGCCTGGCATTAAATCTCAAGGGCTAAAGTTTGGTTTACAGCAGCAAAGCAAAGCTGCAGTCACTTTCTTTCCAGAGACTGAAGACAGCCCTAAAAGACTACAGTGATTCCTTATAAACAGCAAACAGCAACCAAAAGTCAGGACAAATAAGAACAGGGATGAAGAAAAACTAAGAAAGGAATTAGGGAAGATGAGAGCAAAAGCACAAGTCAGGTAAGCCAATATCGTATGTTGAAGAAAGGATGAGTAAACAAAAAAAGCAAGYAGATACAGGGACACATGAGAAAGTGAGAAAACAAAAAAGAGAATAAAAAACTGCCGGGGAAAACGAGAAACCCCTATCCTGCTGGAAAATATAAATCTTAAATCTGAGTCAGTTCTTAAATATGAGATTGCTGTGTGAAGAGAAACAGTATCCCGAATATATTTACCCAGAGCCCAGTACCCATCCAGTCATAGTGTGCATGTAAATACAGTTGTTCATTAAACTAATTTGTGGAAAAAGGAATATGGAAAGTGGGTAATTTCACCATCAAGAGRCAGTCTCTTTGAGCTGTGCATTTACAAGCTTATTTTCCCAGSTCTCGTAGAGATTCACCACATRAATAAATGTATGTGTAATAGAATGCTTAAGGTTGGAAGGGACCTCAGAGGTCATCTAGTCCAACCCCCCTGCTCMARCAGGGTCACCTAGAGCACGTGGCACAGGGCTGCRTCCAAGWGGGTTTTAAAGATCTCCAGAGAAGGAGACTCCACAACCTCCCTGGGCAGCCTGTGCCAGGGCTCTGTCACCCTCACTGTCAAGAAGTGTTTCTTCAAGTTCCTGTGGAACTTTTGGTGCCTCAGCTTGTGGCCGTTTCCTCTAGTCCTATCGCTGTCCACCACTGAAAAGAGGCTGCCCCCCTCCTCCTCACTGCCTCCCTTGAGGTATTTATACACGCTGATCAGGTCCCCCCTCAGCCTCCTCTTCTCCAGGCTGAACAGGCCCAGCTCCCTCAGCCTTTGCTCATAGGGCAGATGTTCCAGGCCCCTGATCATCCTGGTAGCCCTGCGCTGGGCTCTCTCCAGCAGCTCCACATCCCTCTTGTACTGGGGAGCCCAGAACTGGACACAGTCTCCAGATGTGGCCTCACCAGGGCTGAGTAGAGGGGGATGATCACCTCCCTCGACCTGCTGGAGACGCTTTTCTTAATGCACCCCAGGATCCCGTTGGCCTTCTTGGCCACCAGGGCACWCTGCTGCCTCATGGTCAACTTGTCGTCCACCATGACACTGAGGTCCCTCTCTGCGGGRCTGCTCTGCAGCAGGTCAACCTCTAATCTGTACTGGTGTCCAGGGTTATTCCTCCTCAAGTGCAGGACCCTGCACTTGGCATAGCATAATATTTCTCTTAATAGCATAAGAGAAAGATTCCAAATATGCAGACATTAAATATACACATTGCAATTCTCATGGAATAAGCTGCAGGATGAGAAACAGCTTTATTCCAGTTATTAATCGACTTGTTTCCCCTCCATCTCTAACAATTGGCTCCTACTGCTAAGCTATTAAACTGTTTCAAACCATGTGAGACATTTAAAGCAAAACAATCTAAACATTTCCTTACTTGATTCTACAGATGAAACAGTTTTTACAAGCATTAAACTAAAAAGCAAAGAAAATACACAGTTTTAGACAATGACAAAATAAAAAGCAGGAACTATACTAATTTCAGGGAGTATTAACTAACACACTGCTTCTCTGAGACCATCACAATTCTAGAATCAGACATCTCATTTCACAAGGTTTCTAGCAGTGACAGAAAGCAGAAAGATCCCTCACAGACTATTTTTAGAAATCTGTAAAAGAGTTCTTTTTCTCTCCTCTTTTGTCTAGACTATGATAGAGGTCATAGCAGAATGTGTTAGCCAACATATTCTGACAAATATACTTAAGAAAAATCCAGTTGACAGGAGACATGAAGCCTTTCAAGAAGGGAACAAGGCCCCAGCTCCAACTTGACTTAATGCAATGCACGCTAAAGTCAAGGCAGTGAAGTCTTCTCAGATATACCAAAATAGGCTAACATCTAACTTGAAGACTTTTATTCTGATTCAGAGAAGACTTCAAATCCCAGATTTACAGATAGAAAAATATTAAATAGTTTAAATGTTTTAAAGACATCTCTTAAACATTTTATGGACAGTTCTTCAAAAGGTCTTCATAACTACCAGCTCTGTTTGCCATGATTAATGCCGCCAATCCAAACATGTCAGAAGTATTTATGCTATAGCCTATTATCATATATGCTAAACACATATATAGCCAAGAAGTCCAAATGTTCTCACAGTAACATTAAGGCTCATTTGCAGCACACATTGTGTGCACAAGCCCCTAARTTAGCTGACATTGATCTTAATTCTTCATGTTCCTTGCAAACGGAATATAATCCTACTTCTGCATTCGCACACCGGGAATCACATTTCCCATGGGTCACGCTTTGCTCTTACAATTCTTGCAAATAGTGCTTTGCTTATCAATATGAAAACTATACTATTAAGAATGCCTTTGTGGAGAGAGGGGAAAAAAGGAATAATACATTTACTGGCAAGAACGTGTGCTTTTCTGTCTCTAGTCATAAGGTAGAGTTTAATACAGGGTCAGCAGCAGAATCCATGCGTTACGTAAATACAAGTAAAACAAATGCCTTTACATTCTACATAAAGTTATGTTTAAATGTTTCTCAAATTAACAGTGTTATCTCAATCCTTGCCCTATAGCACTTGARTTCTGTTTTACTATTTAAGCTTCTGGCTTCCTATGAGAAGATATGAAATACTATAAAAACACCAGAATCATAGGGGTTTAATTTTGTCCTTTTTATAAGTGGTACAGTATCATGCTTTCCTGCACCATGATAAATGCAACTAAACAGTGCTACAAGGGCAGCACATTGTGCAGAAACTAACCTACCATCATCGCTGGACAAAAGGGGGATTACTCAGATAAGGATGACTAAGCATTTATTCTTTAATTTCTCTAAAACACTCTCCTCCTTTGTTCTCCTCAGTCTGTAAATCACAGATTAAGAACTTGATTAAAACAGTACTTTAACCTCCCCCAGTATTTTTTAATTGCCCATTAATAAATCCTTAGAAGAAAATGCCAATTGGAAACTTCCAGTAATTCAAGTCTATCAAAAAAGTCAGAATAAGGGGAAAAAAAAAATCATTTTATCACTAAAGTGTCACTGAGGATATCAGATTTGCACTTCAGAGATTCTTCAGAGTCTTTTCATCTTTGGAGGCAAAGGAAAAATTCAGTTATTTCGTGACTGCATACAATGCCTGTGGCATTCTAATCTTAAAACAACCAAAATTCTGTAGTAAGTCAAAAAGTCTGCTACTCTCAATATTTCCACTTCAATGTAGGACACTGACAGCTTGGAGTACCAATATGAAATGTTCTAGTCCAAAGTAGGGACATGCTATGACTGGCGAATATGGAACTCAAGTTGTTTAGAGACAGWAGCAAGTGACCAACAAACAAGAATTCAATCACCTTGATGTGCCAGGTGCTGTGGAACAAGGAAGGCCAGAATAATACTTGAGGTGCTGGAATAGAAATGGGATAAATGAAGGTACAATCAAAAAAAAAATAGGCAGAGGAGGTGACAGGACAAGAGGAAAGCTACATAAATTTGAGTAATTCTTCCTCACACAGAATAAAGACCAAAAATGTAAATTTGCTTTCACTAAGAGGAAGGCTCCGATTCACCAGTTATTTGATATATTCCCTTGCACTGCCCCAAATCTGCCAAACAGGTGGATCAGTAAAATACAGCAACACTTAAAGAAAAAAATTCAGTAAAAAAATCCTGTTAGTTACAATATGGAAACTGTACCATCCTTCAGATTATTATTAAAAATAGATTATTAAACACTGCACAAAAAAGGATATCATTTCCTTCAAAATGATACATCAAATGACATTTTGTTGCACATGGGCGGTTTAATTTCATCATCTTGTTGCAACAAATTCCAAAACTTTGTTCAAGTAAATTAAAATAGTTAAAACTAGTGAAGMACATAAAATAAAAGGGGGAAGGGAAGCCTGCAACACGTCAGCCAGCTGTCAGAGAGGCTGCAAAGAAAAATAAGTGAGCTGCTGAKAGATAAAGAGGAAGGAGGAGGGGGAGAAGAAAGGCTGCTGTGGGAAAAAATGTTACTAACTGTCATCAGATTGGCTTGCTTAGCTTCTCAAACCCCGAGACAGGCAAATAATTTATTAATATTTAAAGGTGGTTTTCTTGTTCTCTTACTACTGTGGTTTCCCCGAGACCACTAAAATCTGTCACTTGAGTAATTCCCTGCAGATTATATGAAAGAYTCCTCTAAAAAGGAAAGGCTGTCCAAAATTTCTTCCTATTCAGTCAGAGAGGGGCACAATAAACCAGGCATCATTCTCCTGTAAAACATGGTGTAAGTAGCCCCGTGGATCCCAAGGACTCAGGGAAAAACCAGGACCACTGAGGAGAACAAGGTTGGAAAGGATGKAAGAGTCCGTCATGCTGAAATCCGATATTCTGTAAAATAAAACAGCTTCAAAGCAATGCTTTCTTAATCCCAGGGCTGGAGCTTCCCCCCCTGCCCCTGCAGCCCACATACTACGGCAGCCTGCTTCCTTAACCTGAAACAGCTCAGCACATGGAACGCGACGCCGGCAAACGTAACTGCTAACACGAGGCGGATTTTCCTGCCCATCACACGCTGTAAACAGAAAAGACAGACATTTGGTCAATAAGGATTCAAGAAATCTAGTCAGGCCCTTGCACRTGTTGGTCCAGCCGAAAGAGGCAACTTCTTTTGCTATTTTCCAGTGCTACTCGATAGGCCAGAAAGTGCGCAGGCCTGAAATTAGCA
Organism: Nothoprocta perdicaria; assembly: GCF_003342845.1. Taxonomy (NCBI): domain Eukaryota; kingdom Metazoa; phylum Chordata; class Aves; order Tinamiformes; family Tinamidae; genus Nothoprocta; species Nothoprocta perdicaria. Next base: position 1,882,555 of record NW_020456010.1, on the reverse strand, counting down.
GCCACCATCGGCATCCTGGCATTCCTGGAACAGGATTCAGACCTCTGAATAAGACTGCCAAAGATAAAAGGAAAAAAAGGAAGAAGAAAAGAAAAGAAAAGAAAAAGGAGAATAGAATAGCTTTGGTTCATCTACATTAAAAAAAATCCTGCAAGCACTAGCAGGGCTTTGCAGCAGGAAAGTCTCTTCAGTGTTATAATCTGGTAACCAACAGAGTCTATTCAAAACGGGCAACAAAAGAAGTGAAAGACTTTTTATAAAGCCACAAAAGTTACAACAGTAGAGACACATGGCACTCCTAATGAGCATTTCAGTACTCTTGCTAGTTATAAAACTTAAAGAAAACTGCAGCCATTTACTCAGCAGAGAAAAATGCGCTGCTTTCATTTAAGCTATATAAACAAGTTCTCTTTAGAAACCAAAAGGGCATGTTAGTTTTGCAGAGATTTTAACAGGAGGGCTTAACAGGAGAAATATCATGTGCCCCAATTTGATCACTCACTAGTTCCACGTTAATATCACAAACGCAGCACAAAAGGCGAGAAATAAAGTATTCCCTTTCCTCTCTTCCTCTTCCCACAGACCCCTTCTTATAATGAAAGGCCAGGGAAAAAAAAAATATATACATGTATAAACACATCCACCCCCAATAAAAYATGCACTATTATTCTTAGTCACGAGTTTCAAAGCCACCACACACCATCAATTTCTCTTGCYTCCAGTAAATGCTCACTTCTGAAAAAACAGGCCAACAGTTCTGAAATTCCTTAGCAAAAATAGTTGCCTACAGAATTAGTAGCTCAACACCAGCAAACCAGAAGGCATGAAGCATAATCAAGTCTGTCTTTAGACAACACAGGATTCTCCTTGGGTTTTAAAAAACTCCACTTGATTACAAGCAAGAAAAAAAGTAGTTCCAACAGAAGCACTGGGTTTCACTGTCCCTCTTTCTCACTTAAAAATGAGGTTTTAATGGAATAGTAAGTTGAAACAAAGTTTATCAAATATTGTATGCACAACCATGTCTCTGATGCAGCTACCAAGAGATTTTTCCATATATGCATATATAATCTAGATACATGAACAAATCATAAGTATCTAGATATATGATCTAAACATGTTGGAGTCCTAACAGATTAAAAACTACTTTAGACCAAATACGAGGCAAAACAGACCATGCTGTCTACTTGAAATCCTTTTGATCATCCTTTCCCTCTCACACTACATGAGCTTTGTTCCCTCTCCTTTAAAGAGATTGCTGGTCACATGCATTTGTTCTGCAATATCCCAATGAAAAGGGTCTCCTGATAGGCCACTGACCCATTAAAAGTGCTTTACAATTTCTCAAGTTCCCCAGGATATCTTGAAAGGCCCTCCTTTCTTCAGGAAAGATAAATTTCAGCAGATATCAGATGAATGCATGACAACCATCTAACCAGCCTGCAGATTTAGGAATCCACATGTAGGCTGAGAAGATGCCTGCTCACACACGCACACTCAGAGCACTTTAAATGATGCGAGTGAAATTATTTGGGGGCAACACTGATATCAGGCTGGTTCTGCCTGTTGCATCAGGAAGCACTAAAGCTGGGAGAATGACTTATATTTAAGTGACTTATATTTAAGCGATTTATTTGTAGTGCCACTCGTATTTTCTTAGTACAGCTAGGGAGCATATCAATAAATTTCCCTGCTTCAGCAGCACTTCAGACAGAACTATGCTGCAGAAGAGCTCAAAGATTTCCTCATGAAATTCTTCYATAATCATCTAGAGCTTTAGACTTAAGCAGAAGCTGCACAAGAGATGATGATATTGAAAAGASACAAGCTGCAGTCTGATCCGCTTTCAGATGTCCAAGCAAGATTTAGGACTGTGACGTTACAAGTCTGAACTGTGTCATCACCACAGCCAATAAAATCATGTTAAGAAACAGGTGAAAAGAATATTATTCTAATATTTAAATTTTCTGATTTTTTGGCTACCAACTGTATCTCAATCACTGCTATACACTGAATTCTGCGCTACCAGAGATCTGTGTTTCTGCCTATTGCTACAGACCCTTCCTTCTTGCTGATCAGAGTACAAAGTAATGTGAAAATCTGCATATATGCATCTCTATAAGTGATCTTTATCACATATGTATTTCTATAGAGAGAGCTTTCTCCTAGCAGTGGTTCTGCTGATCTCCCCTTCAAAAAGAGAAGTAATCGAAAGAATAAGCCCCCCACTATCACTGCACTTAATGAGAAAGTTAAGGAACGAGTTCATCAACTAAGAGCCCTCTTGTGTTTTTTTTTTTTTTTTTAAGGAATCAGCCACTAGATGGCAGAAAAATGCAGTTTAATTTTCTTAACTATGACTGATTAGCCCAACACATATCTTTTGCATCTTAGACGGATAGTATGACACATCAAGCCATGGCATATAAAAGATGATAGCAAAGCTAACCATCCTTCTTCCTAGCACAGATGCTACCTTGACTTTTTGTCGCCTGTTATAAAGCACGAGTAGTTAAGTATTTCAAAACTAAGGAGTCAAAGGAAGCAATTCCCACTAAGCTTCATTATTCTGGAAAGTACACGATGATGGAATTATGGACAGTCTTTTTAAAAGTGTTTTGTGATCATCATGTCATTCCATTTAAAGAACAAAGGCTGTGCACAACTTAGTTGAAGAATCAGGTGTAATGTCTGTTTTCCCACCCAAGAATTATACAAATAATAGTGGTTAGTGTGAAAAATGGAGTGGGAAATATAAAAAGACTCTAAGTAGCTTGGAAATAAATTAGAGTGGGAAAAAGTTTATACAATGATTCAATTATAATATATATTATATTGACAACAAAGCCTGTCTTTTTTGCTGTAACAAGTTTATATACACAMACAATTGGAAAATTTATACATCTACATTAACACTAACATTTTTGTGTGGAAATTATGCTATAATTGTTTCAAAATATTTCCCATATATTAGAAGMTGTGCTTAACAACAGAACAATTTGGAAAAATCTGTCTGAAAATATTATGACAACTGCTGTAGGGACAAGACTATAGCTGATCTAAAATACCATAATGAAAATTTGCGTAAGAAGTTTAGTATTCACAATTCACAATTTTTCTCATTCAGATCTTACATTACTATGCCAGCACAGGGGCCAAAATGAGCATTACTTAAAAAAATATACATTCATCTACATAATAAAAAGATAAAATTGTTTTTAAATGGACTGAACTAGTGCCCATAATCTTTTTACATAACTACAAATGGCAGTGATAGAATCTAAGACTGAAATCATTGAGATTTTTGTTGAGATCCTATCTGCAACTCAAAGAAGAACTTTTAGCCGTTGCCTCTGCTGTGAAAAAAGTCTCAAATTGTAGAGCCAAAGCTGAAATCTAATATCGTGCAATCCCCTTCTTCACCTCAATAAACTACTACCGCAAGACCAAAGACAGAAGAGATCAAATAAAGAGGCAAACTACATTTAGTATTGCCAAAATAAAAGAGAGAGAGAAAATACCAATTAAAAAGATTCAAGGAATCTTTTAGAATTTACAGATTTTTTGGAGTTCGTGACAAATTAGCCATTGAACTGGGAAGAAACATGGAACATCTAACATTTAAACTGAATAAATCTGATAGAATAATGCTGCAATTCCTTTGAACTACACTTACAAAATACTCTTAGAACAACACTTCCAACACTAATTCAATATGCAAAGTTTGCTATTAAAGTTTTACTATTAGTTTATGATTAATATAGTTAATAAAAACTGTAATATGAAACCTATAACATGAATGCAGAAGTGTTCAGTACATGTTTTAGGTAAAAATCTGATCCTACACCTGGGTGACTCAAAAAGGGAATAACTTTCTTGAATAATATCTCGAAATGAGGAAAAAACCCTGACTACTAGAGGAAATTTGCTGTATAAATAGTTTCATGATTAGCATGGAGAGGCTATTGCTTGGTACTTAACTCAGATAGTAATTGCAAATATATTCAGTAARAAGTTCAGATAAGTTACTTACTGATGTAAAAGCCAGAAGTTCCTCTTCAGTTAATTTATGTATTGGATTGTTCTTTTGGAAGTCTATACTGTGAAAGAAAAGGAAAAATGAATACGAAATATTAACCTTCAGAATACTAGGTAGAATGTTTATCAAACTTGCAGAAATCTAAAGGATGTTCTGGAAAAGTGTTACTGTTACCATATGTGCTGAAGAAGGTCTAGACCCTGGAGCGGTTACAGATAAACGACCATTTCAAGAGACCAGAATATTTAGCTGCGTCCTTCCCAGTCCATTCTAAATTGAAATGTCTTACTTGGTTTAAGCTTGTAACAACTCCAGGTATCCTAAACAGCTTTAGRCCCACTCCTTGATTTAAGTGAAACATGTTTTCAGTTAAGATTCTATGACTAATTGAAGACAGATTCTACAAAAAAAGCCCTAGCGCTCAAAAAGCACTGAAGGGGAATCTCACTCCTCTCACTAATCGACCTTACCACTAACAMGGGGCACAAAAAAARCAAAAACAAAATAGACATGAAACAAAACAGGCAGAAATATCTTCAAGCAGCACAAAATGCAAATAGGTTACAATTCAAGTGCTCTACAATTATACTACAGAGCAGCAGTAGTTAGAACTTTATTCTTAGGCTTTTTATGTAGTTTTTGTAAAGAAAATGTTTCAGCTTTGCAGCAACTTTCAGTTCATAGGCAAAAAAATAAAGTATATATAAAAACTATTTAATAAAGTATTAATTGTTTTGATAGGTCACAAGTAGAAAATATATTACCTGTTTTACACTATCATGTGTAAAACAAGACAATTAAAAAAGCTATTTTACTTGCTGTTCTTATGTTCTCTACTTCAGAGAAAATATTTAGCCCTAAGGTAACTTTACTCTTCCTGCTTTATTAATTCTGCTATACATACACTCTGCAGTTACCTTTGCAGAAATAATAGACAATGATTTCGATAAAATACTATTACTATCCACATGGACAAGATACAGAGTAGAAGTTGCTTGTCCAAATCTCATTTATCCTTAAAGGGTCATGGTGAATGGAAGACAATTCTGAGGCGTCAAAAAAAGCAAGCATTACTCTTGTCTTCAAGAAGAGCAATGAGGATCTGGGGAACTACAGGTTGTTCGGCCTGGGAACTGGTGAAGCAAATCCTCCAGGAAGAAGTTTTCAGGCACATGAAGAGCCAGAAGGTGACTGGGAGTAGTCAGCACAGATCACAGGATAGAGCACTACTCAGAAAGCTCACAGGTCATTCCAAACTGGAAGGAACAGCCAATATACCAGAAAGCTGTGCCACCATTCAGAGGGACCTCAACAGGCTAGAGAAACGAGCACCGGGGAACCACATGAACTTTGACAAGAGTGCTGAGTGCTGGACATGGGAAGAATAACCCTTTACACAAGCACAGTCTAGGGGCTAGAGAGCAGCTTCACAGAGAAAGATCTAGGGGTGCTGGTGGAAGACAAGTGGAACATGAACCAGCAGCCAGTCTTGCCACTGAGGCCGTCAATGGCATCCTGGGCCGCATGAGAAGGAGCACTGAAAGCAAGTCGGGAGAGGTGCTGACTCCCCAACATGCAGCACTAGTGAGGCYGCACTCAAAGGCCATATTCTCTCCTGGATTCCCCAGGACAAGAGACATGGGCACCCTGGAGCGAGTCCAGCAAAGGGTCACAGAGATGAAGGAACCAGAACTTCTCTCAGACAAGCAGCTGAGAGATCTGGAATTGTTCAGTCAGGAGAAACAAGGGCTCTGGGACCTTATCTAGGATCTTAACATAGAGAAATACGAAATGAGGAGGAGTAAAGACAATTGACTTTTCTCAGTGGTACCAAGTGACAAGATAAGATACAATGAGCACAAACTGAAATATCGAAATTTCCTTTTAAACAAACTTTACTGCAAGGGTGCTAGAATACAAGGACAGGGTGCCCCTCAAGGCAGAATCTCCATCCATGGAAAGCTTGACTGAAGATGGCTCTGAACAACCTGCTACAGTTCACTCTGCTTGCAGCAGGGTGGGTGAAGAGGGCTCTGAAAAGCCCAATGCTAGCTGCTAGTATAAATATTTATAGTCAGTCTCATGAAAAACATGAGGAAGTCGATGTCATCAAACATTAGTCATTAATAAACATATGACTTCAGGTGAAAAATAGCAACAAATTTCTTTCCACTGCAAATAGGTAGTAACAACATCCCAATATTGTAACAAAGTCACCTCAGAAGTGAGGCAACCAAAATGTCTGAACGACCTATCAGCAGACTTTGAAATGCAGAGGTAAACCAATTGACAGGTACATTGAGACAAAACAAAGAGAAACTTCTCTTTCTGCAAACTAAAGTACATTGATTCAAGCAGAAAGTATTAATCCCTCACCTACTTATTTTATATAAAGATTTCTGTCATCACTTTCTGAATCTTATAGGTCCAGGTTTTACAGCTTGCAGCCAGTGATAAAGTTAAGTCTCTACACTGAATTTCTGTAACATCCAGATGGATGGCATAATGGTTTAAGATAATAATTAAGTACTGTCATGCAATCCTTGAAAGGTGGAAAAGTGAAATTAATGATGTCTCGTACTGAATCAGATGGAAATCAAAATTTGTATATTTAGAGGAGGAACAATAGTTTGTTTTTAAGCGTTTATAACAATTATACCAACTTTTGTCAGAATACATTATAAATATTTCACTTTCATGCGCTCTAYTCTGATATCAAGGATAGGCAGTTTACTCCAGAGCATACAGAATTTCAGAGGCTACAGTCAAAGTTGAATTTAGGAGCTGCTCACTGTAGGATCTACATCCAGATATCTTTTCATAACTCTAGGAAGCCCGCATCATTTACGTTTTTAAGTTTTTCTATCCAGTCTTGAATCCTGTCTCAGGAAAAGAGAGACAGAAATACACAGACACYGACTTTGAAAGCTTCACAATGATTCAGTGAAGACAAAGCCACAGAAATTGCAACAGTTAAAACTGACCATATTTTTGAGTAAGTTTTCCAAGTTCAGTCTATTAGACTAAATTGCATGTTTTCTACTTACATAACTTAGTACTTTGAAGTAATCGACCTGCAGCTCAAAAATGAAGGCATTTATTTCAATGAATGAGACAAAATGGATAATGTTAAACTACAGTTTTTATGGAATTCAAAAGTATAGCCAAATTGATAATCACATATATATCTCAAAGGGTATATACATTAAGAGGGATGACTATAAAAGCTGAAAACTACATGCAGGATATAAAAATAAATGGCAGGTAAAATGTCATAGGTAGCTGAGTGAGATAAGAGSAACTGGAGCGGGGCATTGCAGGATGGGTGAAGAGGTAACAGAAATGTAAAAAAGTGCATCTGGTCAAGCAAGCACTATAGGAAGAACTACACAAAAAAAAGTAGTGACCATTTCTACTCAAGCAGCAACTCTCAGACATAGCAGTTGCATGGAAATATCAATGCCAGACAGCACTTAGAAAGACAAAGCGTCAGGAATTAACTGATCAATGAATAGAGAACAGAATACTACTAAAAATTTAAAGCCTATATAAAACCCCACATATGGCCTTTATCTTCCCAACTACGAAAAGTATATGCTGTTTTGGGCCACTTCTTTTAAAAGAAGCAGTAATTCAGAACTGGAAAAGGTTCAGAAAGATACAGTAAGAATGATCAAAGACATAAAGCCTTCTATGAGGGGAATGACCAAATAGATTAGAACTAAACAAGGAGGGACGCTCCAGTGGTTCTCAAAATTGTTAGCAAAATTAAGGCAGCATTTAGAGACTAACAGCTCATGTCTTCCTATGGAAGAGCTGGAGGTAACTAAAGCTGTGGGAAACCAAAACTAACAGGAGATGATTTTTTGAACAACAGACAAGGTTTGTAGACAAGCATATTTGCCAGAGACGCTCCAGTTGTGAGATGTCTATAGAGGTTCGAAAGAAAACTGAACTGAGCTAGATGTCTGGAGACAACCTAGTTTTGGTTTGCTTATGTCTCCTCACACATTACTTCTCTGCAAGTGAGGACTAWACAAATTAAAGATCTTTGCTTAACTATTTAACTACCTTCCTCTTAAACAGAGATGATCAAGAACAACAGATCAGATTTTCCACATAAAAGAATAAGCATTTGTTCCATTTCTATGCAGATATCCTGGCTTTGGTAATCTGGGGAATGAAAAAGGCCCACACCCAACAACCTGACCACTTTACAAGCATTTTCTAAGTTTTGCAAAGACATTCAAATGACTAATATTTCTTAGGCAAGCATCTCGAACAGCGAGCTAGAAAATTAGTTTCCCAAGTGGAATCTCTTCACACAGCTATATGGATTCAATACAGCCATATACTTCATAGAAATGACTTCAGACAGCCATTAACTGACCATGGTGAGATCATTATAGGGTCTGGCACTGTAATTGGTTTGTTCCTTCAAACAAAATTATACTTATATGAGATGTTTGTGAAGGTGGGTCAGAGTGTCATCAAGTATTTAACAGAAAAATCATCACCTTTAAAAACTCTAAAATTATTTCACAGCTTTTACAGAATCACAAAATAGTTAGCGTTGGCAGGCMWGCTCTGGACATTATGCRGTCCAACCCCCACGGCTCCGGAGGGTTACCTGGAGCATTTTACCCGGGATTGTATCCAGAAAGATTTTGAATAGCTGCAAGSAAGGAGACTCCACAACCTCTTTGGGCAAYCTACACCAGCACTCAGCCACCTTCACAGTAAAAAAGCTTTTCCTCATGTTCACACTGACCTGCCTGTGTCTCACTTCGTGCCCATTGCYTCTTGTCTTGTTACTGGAAACTATTAAGAAGAGTCTGGTCCTGTCATCTTTGCATTCTTCCTTCAGATATTTATATACATTGGTAAGATTCTGCTCCTTAACACAGTCAAGTCTCATCTTCCCTAGGCTGAGCACTCCCAGGTCTCTGCCTCTCCTCATCTGAGAGAGGCTTTATTATCTTTAGTAGCTCTCCACTGGATTGGACTCATTCCAGTGGCTCCATGTCTCCCTTCTACAGGGGAGCCCAGAAACAAGATAAAGCATAAGCTTTGGCCATCCAGTTAATTTTGCATAACCTCTTCCACCTCAACAGCTTGGAAGAAGGAATACTTTCTAATTATTAGCAATAAAGGAGCTCACTGATGCATACAGGTTCATTATTGTGAAGAACTTCAGCCAACTTCACACTGCTTGGGCAGCAGTTACCTCATAGAAATCACCTGCTTATTATAAAAAGCAAMTGAAATGCAACCATATGTCTCATTTCCTGTTCCTGATACAGGAGCATTACATACATGAAGGAAATAAAATAATCTTGCCTAGGGGAATAAAGGGAGATAATAGAAAACAAAACACAGTTGCTTACCAGCTTTTGCCTTGTACTTCTGATACGAGCTACACGGCATGTGTGACCTTACTGTAAGGCATGCACAAAGGCAGCAATGACATATCTCAATCAGCACACCACACAATCAGCACACCTCACAACTTCAAAAGATGTAAAATATAGGCATTTAACTTCAGTAACCATCTAGGTTTCATTCACAGTCTGGGAAAAGATGAGTATATGCAGAGAGTGAGTTGATCCATTCTRAAGTGCATGTCTGAAGTGGAATGAATCATGCTCTGCAGGTGCCCATCTCCCCACTGACTAGAGACAACCATCTAAGATTAAGGTGGCTCAMGGTCTTCATATCTCATTTATCCATTATGTTTGCCAAAATGTGTACTGAGATTTTTAATTTAGTTGCTCAATTGATACAGCTCATACACAGTAATTTTGATTAAAAATCCTTCAATCCTAAGGCTATTTAGTGTTGATGCAGCTGTTTCAAAAATACTTCTACAGTTTATTTTGTGAACTCAGTAATATTATTACAAAGTTTATTATTCTATAATAAAAGTAGTTTCCTGTCACTTTCCTTATCAGCTGGAGACATCAGCTGCTGAGGACATTCTAAGAGCAACATAAGTTCTGTTGCTTCTGAGTAATGAGAGAAAATTGCTCATAGCATTTTGGTATCTATAATTGTTTATTGTTTATAATATACATATGTTATATTATCTATATAATACTGTTATAATTGTTTACCATAAACATTAATTCATATACTGACCTATTCTTGTTGACTATGTGTTATGGTTATTTATCAGGACTTAAACATCTTTTTCCATCAGTCTCTGAAAGTTTGGTTCTAGGCTTTATATAATTTTTGACCTAACAGCTTAACTATTGTATTAAAAAAGACATCATGTTTAGTCACTCTCATATAAAATAACTGAGAAGAGATGATGATGATGATGAATCAGATGATGCCTCTGCACTTCTAGGAATTTCTTTTAAGATTCCCTTTATGCTACAAGACTGTTGCAATAAGATATTCTCAAGAGGCTTTCTTCCTAGAAAAGAAAKAGACCCTATTCAGACCTTGGAAAGTGGAATAGATGTCTCACTAGACTAGACAGACATCTTTTTCACTCTGTTTTATTTCTTACTATAAAAYGCAATTATTCTTTTCCTTTAGATCCAGTTCCTCAGACTGTTCAGTATTTGGAAGAGAAACGATTCTAAGAAGTGAAGGCCAAACACTTGAAACTACGTTCTTCCATTTAGTGGTAAGACAAGGCTCAGATGACACAAAACATAAGGTGAAAAGTGAAAAAGCAAGTATCAAGAAACTAGTTGTGCCTCAAGGCGAATGAGACTGTAGATGGGCATCTTACTAACTAATCAAGCTTCAATTAGGACAGTAATTCAAGCAAGAGTTCAGTATATCTAAAACAGTTTTGCAATAGAGGCAGATAGAACAGGTGTCACAGAATTGGCTAAGTACCATTTAAAATGCTGCATTTCCATATAAATAGCTCATAAAGTTGTTCTTTCCTTACATCTATGTAACAGAAGCCTAGAAAAAAAACAAAATCAATTTGGGAGTATACACAGTTACAAGACAGCTTAAACTTACTGCATAAGATGTTGCTTGGGTTTTTGCTGGTGTGAACAATGGTATGAGACATTTTAATACTTTGAAAGATATTTTTTATAAGCTCTTAAAGTAGTATTAGAGAAGAAAATATTTGTGATGATAGCATAACAACATTTTATTTGGCCAGCTAATGATTGTAATCTATCCAAAAGGAAACTTTTCACAGCAGGAAACACTGGTGTAATCAGGTAATTCTGAAGCATCTCAGGCCATAAAGGCCTTTTCAGTAACTACCATTTTCATATTCTTTCAATACTTTGCTACTGCCAAAGTTTGAGAAGTGTCTCATTTAAATACTATCACCAAATGCTTTAACTACAAATTTCTTGAAAGTTAACATGCTAATAGGTGATATACATACCAAGGGCTGGCAAGCTAAGTCTGAATACCAAATARGATACAGTCCTTCTGATTAAGTCTCCACACAAGAAGATTTCTCAAAGCTTAAGATTCTACTAACAATTATGGAACATAGTTGAATATCAAGTTTTGGCTTCATCTATGACTGAAATCGTTTCAATTGCTTAACGTTATTCTACCTACTGAATGGCATTCACCACTCCTATGGGGAAGAAACATTGAAAATATTTGTTTCCTGCCCCGCCCCCGTCCTTCTTAAATAAGTTTATTGTCTCGAGCATTGCCTAACCTACCTGCCATTGAATCATAATATAGACACACACACACACACAGCCAACAGCCAGGATGGTTTCTAGCCCATTATACACAGCATGACAGAGATAGCTTCAAAGTGACACACTGTGGTCAGGAAACCTACTGGGCAGCCAGCAAATGTGAAATACAAATCTCTTTTGACAGAATACTGAGAAACACTAGCATGCAAGTTAAAACTTCCTTGGAAAGGGTGTAGGGCAAAGGCACAATATTGTTTAAAAAGAAAGTACATGCAAAATGCTTGTCAGGAAGTGAGAGAAATTTTGGGACAGGGCGACTAGAAATGACTGAGCCAAGAATGAATGTCAACCACACTCCCTTTGTCCTCTAACTGGATCTAGATGTGGCCTTGAAAACAATTCAAATTAAGTCTTTGGAAACACAAAGCCGCAGTACATGCTCTGCTCCTGCCTTCTCGCCTGCAGTGGGTGGGCTGAACCGTTCAAGGGCACAGCTGAGGCCACAGATGTCTAGTTTCACATTCAGCTCTAAAACCAGTATTAATTCAACACATTCTATTTAAATTCAATAAATTCAGTTTAAAACCAATATTAATAAAATTAATGAATTTTATAAAACTAAGTGTCCGGACGTTCAGAAACTGCAGTCTGCAAAATGGGCACGTGAAAGGAGACCACTTTCCACTAGTGCCTCTCCCTGCACAAGGAGACAAAGARCTGAAAGGTTTTGCAAATAGGGTTGGGGGAAAGAAATTTCATAATTGCACTGCAAGGCAGGCAAAACAAACAAAAACCCCAAAACAAAACACACACAGCAAAAGAATTACTGCCAAATTCTGTTGTTAACCTACATCCCCAAGTTCTCTCACGGGTCCATTCAGTGACAACACACTTTAAACACTGAAGTAGAACTGCAACTGCTGCCACCCTATCACAAGGAYAAGTCTAACAGGCACATGCCTATTCGTGTACCTTTACAGAGAAGGTCTGGGACTGAGGAGCTAGAAAGCTTTTTGTTCTGCTCCTGGCCACCTTCTGGCTTGTGTAAGAACGTTCATCAGTACTTGCACATCATTTCGTGCTTTCCCCATCAATTTACAACTTATGGATCAGCAAAGCGCTTTGAGAATTACAAATGATGGATACTCTAATAGAGGTAACTATTCTTACTTCACCACTACTCTTCCTACTTTTGAAGGAATCACACACAAAAATTGTATGACAATTGGAATTAGCTAAAAGAACTAGTGGAAAAAGAGATATTTTGTAATAGTAAACTATAGATTAATTGGAAACTGGCTTATAATTCCAAAACCTCAAGTTCTATTTTGCTGCTTTGTGTCCTTTCCAAAATCCACGTAGCATAAAAGTTTTGAAAATGAAGAAAAATCAACTTAGGTGCAAAACTATGGGAACTTTGTGCTACTGCTTTAACTAGCAAAAGCCATGGTTGAACTCAGCAGCGGAGGGTGGTGGGTTTTTTTTTGTTTTGTTTTGTTTTGTTTTTGTTTTTTTGAGACATTAGGTTGATCCTTATACAAGGCTGACATTGTAGGTTCTGACTTTAACCAAATACCATCATTACATGATAACTAAACATTTGACACTTGAAAGATGATTAAACAGAGACATATGACAAGAAGCTTTTCCAGGATAAAAGAATGATATTAATGAAACATAGCTGAAAATCCAAACCAGACATTCATTTTTCATTCTGAGAAAATYGAAAATTGAATCCATGCATAATGAAAATTTCTTAGCTTAAGAGTCAGTCCAACTATACAATAGGGAAGGAAAGAAGAAAAAGTTCAACTTGTCAGYGTGCTATTTTTTATTGGAAAGCTTCAACTAATTTCCTAGTAACTTAACTTACCAAATTCCAAGGATTACTGCAAGCTCTTCTGCACACAAATCAGGCAGCTGGTACTGATCAGCATCTGCTAATTTTATCTCATTTAGCACTGTATCATCATCTAAATCACAATTCTGTTAGAGAATGGAAAAAMTGCTTTAGAATAGAATGGCCAAAGTGACAGAAATAGTTGCAGAGAAATTTTGATAACTTAAAATATGRAAAAATACAGACTTGTCTGCAGAAAGGTTTACAACACCAAATTGTTTACATAAAAATACCAAATTGAAAGTAATTTTTCATAACCTTCCAACAACTAGAGAAAAGTATACAATATTTCCTTCAGGAAATCAAAACATGCAAACTATATATATATCTAGATATAGATATATATATCTATACATATACATACACGGGATATAAAAAGTCCACTAAGAACATTCTATCATATCATTTTTACTGGGGTAGGTAGCACTTCAAATCTATAACCAAGTCTGACATATCCATCATGTGACTTCTCTTGAGCTATTACTATCCTTAAGTAGCTTTTTATACACACACACATATATTTTTTTCCCCCCTAATCACAGCTGCAAATCAAAGCTACAATAGTTTCCTAAAATATTTACACGTTAAAACTAGAAAAAATTAGAGAGAAATCAAACTATTATGCATAAGATGCCTCTTCCACCTGAAAGTCTATCTAGTCAAAAGCTTTTTGTAAAGTCTGTCCCACCTAAAGATTGAATTTTGGACCATATGGTACTATTTTCTCTTCAACTTATTCAGCAAGTCAAAAAAAATCCAAATACTAACAAGAAAATACCCTTGCAAAGAGAATGTCTTCCCAAAGGGGTTCAGTGGTTATTAGTCCATTCATAATGGAAGCTTTCAGGCACACCCTTCGGATTAGCAGGGCAGAGTGATAATTTCCATGCCTATAGCATTAGGCCAGTTTCCTGCTCTGTTCCTACACCTGTCTGTCAGTCTTGAGGAGTCTGCARACTCATGTGATGCCTTGCAGGCTATCTAGAAGAAAAAAGGCTCTCATCTCCTTTCCCAGTTCACTGATTCTTAGTAGAAATAAACAGACTTTGAAAGCTCACCCTTGCAAGCATGCTCCTAGGTGAGTAGCCACATACATCTTGCAGACAGCAAAATGGGTGCCCTTTACTATTAGTCTAAGGACTGCCTACTTTATTCAAAAACTTTCAGAAATTATGCATGAGCTTCTAGGTCTCTCACTTCCCCCTTGCAAACACCAAGAAAGGATTTGAAATGTTTTCATTAAAGTAATTAAAAAACCCAAATGGATTTTAAGAATTTAAAAAACAATTCTTCTCAGATACATACCATTGTTAAGTTTTTTAGAGGAGTAGGTGCTGGACTTAGTTCACTGTGAGGAAGGGATTCATCTGTCCTCTGGACATCCAGTACAAGCTGTGCAACGTAYTTTTCCTGAAACCGTGTTCTTTTCCCCAAAGCACCTACAGAGAGTTGATAGAAATTACTGACTACAAAATAAATACTGGCTATAAAATAATAATTCTACCATATACCAGAACTGTTTATAAAATGCAAAAGAAAAACACTGAATTAACCTGTTAGATTCAGGAGTGACTTAACTTTGCTTCATCTCCTTCTAATGGAATGTTTCCTCCCTTTCCTCCCTGGAGTTAAACAAGTTCTCCATGACCTTACATATTGTCTCTTGAAAACCCATAATCACCAAATTTCTGATTTTTAACCAGTAAGTCATTGAAAACAGTTGTTCAACTTGCTTTCTAAAAGAAATTCATAGCACAGAAACATATAAGCAAGTGAAGATCCCATAATACCTTAAAATGGACAAAGTTCTCAAATAGAAACAATTAAACCATATGAAATCTTAAAATGGGCATCAACATTTTAAAAAAGGATTAGCTTTTCAAGTTAAATCTCCGGGCATTTGAAGATCTGACTGCCTCTATGGAAGTTATAGATGGGTAGAATATTCAGAAAATATGGTCAGGATGAAAATATACTCAAAAGTCACATTAACTTCTACAGGTACATCAGTTGGTAGCAACAAGAAATAAATGAATGGTTAGAGAGTAGGCAGGGAGGACAGACTGAAGAAAAATGAGAGGAAAATTTTTTAGTTTTCTATTATTTCCATATTTTTTCTACCCCTTTTATCTGRATTTTGTTACACTAACTAGATAGACAGTACAGATTTATCTTCGGAAAAATTCTTTGCTCAGCATTACTGTAGTTCACATAACTAGTTTTAATGGAGATGACATTTTCTAAAGTACATATTTTCTAAATTATATTTTACAGCTACAGGCCATCATTTTAAATATTTCAAAACTTTAGGGGTCACAGAAATGCCACTGCCATAATCGAGCATATAAGATCCTGTGAAACAGCCATGGGAGAGTGAAGCAACAACCCAACACACACAGTCTGCTGCATTAATCAATGCTCAGAATACACAATGCAAAAGTCATCATCATTTTGTTTCTTCAGTTCTTTATTAGACACTCAGACAACTTTTATTAACTTTTAGCATGGCAATTCATCAGGAGGACATTTACCCCAAATTGAAAAGGAAAACATAGCTGTGCTTCCTCTGCTAGCAGCCTCTTTCCAAGCTGCAGTCAAAAAGAAAAATCAAAGGGCAATTTCAGAACAGCAACATAAAACACACAGAATCTTAACTACAGAAAAAATAAATTAACAACTGCTCCATAACAGCTGCGGATCTCCTTGCTTACTATTATACAACGCTCAGGTAACGAGAGCTGTGAAGGCTTAAGTATGGAGAAAAGAATGAATATTGACCCACTGTTAGTTTTGCAGAGCCAGATGAAACTCATACGAACAGGTTTCAACTTCATTATTGCTTTAAAAATTTGTGGAGCATAAAAACTCTGAAGCAGAGATGAATAACTGCTCATGTGCTAAGAAATAAGGGCCAGAGGATGAGGCTACTGCCAGTAAGAGTCACCCGACACAGACAGGGAAGTATCAGGCACTCATTCCCATCTCCCTTTCTCCCTGTAGGTGGAAGAGGGCAGTAGGAAAAACAGCAACTACACCAATTTTTCTTCTGCCACCATCACTTTTAATGAGTCCTGCTTTAAGAGCTTATGAAGTGAAAGAGGCTTTTGAAATATCTTAATTACAAGACAGTCAATAAAGAGAGCAGAGTACTGWGTAAGGATTCATACCAATCATGCACGGTAGCACTTGGGTTTTATTAAAATGGAGAATTAAGTCATTACACTGTAATTCAGATCCTATTATGCCTTACTGCTCAACAGCTGAATAAAACATTTACAAAGCCTATCTAGTGCCAACRAACTATTAGCATTACATATTATCTTCCAGAAGCTGCCCTATGTTTATGCCTGAGACTTTCCTCATTTTTCTTCAGCTGATTACAAGATAAAATATTTTTGTATTATGTTATGTGAACTACAGTAACACACACAAAAGCATGCATATTCAAGGCTGAAAAGAAATTTGCTTTACATCACCACCAGTTTTCACAAGAGAAACAGACAGYATTATCAGCAGAGACTTTCTCTCCCATATTGAGAGTCCCCAGGCCTTCCTGGACATGAACAAAAAACTGACACTTTGAGGATCTCAGTTAGCATTATTATCCTYGAGACCTGTTTGTCTTAATTTATTTCAGATTACCATCTTCATTTCAGAAAGTTTGTATGTAAAAAGGAGCACAATCGTTTATTTTACTTGAAATTCTTCTGTAGAGCTACCCATGTTTGTGACTCACTGAAAAATATACAGAAATAATATGCAGATCTACATGCAGATCTACAAAATCAAATTTGCGCTCATTTGATTGAGCACAAATCAAAACAGCAGCAAGCTTAGTACTCAAACCTTCAAGTACTATTTAATGACACATTCCTGAATTATCTTAAAAATTATATTCAATTCTACCACTTAGCAAAACCTCTTACTAGCAGAATATGATCATTAAAGAACAAATATCCTCCCCTAAAAAGGGATATCTTCCAAAAGCCTTAAAAATATCTTTGTGGGAGGCTGAGGTTTTACATTAAAACAAAGTCTTTCTTTATGATGCAATATTCCACTTAGCCAAACTCATTTGACATACGTATTTTGTCTTGAATGCCAACAATTCCCAAATGTTCATTTYGCCTTCAGGTTAGACAGCATTCCTAACCATTCTAATAGATTTATGGAGATAAATCACARAAATTGCAGGAGTTCACAACAGCATTTTTCTAGGAGACCACATTACCAGGGTCTCTCTCTGGGACCAGCATAACTTCTTGATAGAGTAACCAAAACCCCAAACCCTTCCATGGCATCCAACTTCATTTTTTTCTAGTGAAAAACAGCTTTTTTTTCCCCCCTAGGTTAGAGCTATKCATTAGAAATCTGTAAGTCTCTTTTAAAGAAAAGACAACAGAGCTGTAAAAACAACGAACAACAGTTAACAATCACCTGCCTCTTTGATCTTACTTGTTCTTGATTTTTTTTCCAGTTTAAGTATCAGTAGAAGCACTTTAATAAATACTATAAATACTTTAAATACTATTTAAAAAACAAAAGCAACTTACAATACCAATTTTGTAGTACATGTCACAAGTTTAACATCAGCTTAATTCAAAAAAGCACAAAGCAGCTACTGCACTGGTTTAAAAATGCCTTTTTCAGACATTCAAAACTTCAGTGAATTTTTGGTTACAAGTTGCTTAATTCTCAAAGGAAATTCTGAAACATACAATCTTCAATATCTCACCCCTATCGGCAGAGAGTACTGTCTTATTCTGCCAAAGCATGAAAGATGAGTAGGATCAATTGAAAAGCATGGAATTCACTCAAATCTGTGGAAATTGTTAATTTTTGAAGGAATGAGTATGAAGCATCAGTCTTCTACATTTTTATTTAAGTATTAAACAAACCGATGTTATACGAAGGGACAGCTGCAGCTCCAATCTAAATAGGTAGGACTGCGTAGCCCTATGAGATAAGGGGGGTGTAATTAGTAAGGAGGCTATAATTTCAGTCCTGAAGTTAGAAGTTCAGTTAACATATCTGCAGTCCTAACTTGCTAACAAGAACATAAAGAAAACTTGACAAAATGTTTTTACATTTCTGAGACTGGAGTAGGGAGAAAAAAAAAAGGCAGGGTCATGCTGGAAACTAAGCCATAACCACCCCACATCTTTATGTATAATTTCAATAGCAATTGCAAGAGCAGGAATCTGATCTGACTCCAAATTAGTTCTCTCTTATGTCTGAAAATATAATTATGAAGTCTCCATAGTAACTGAATCCTTGATACATCGGTTGGTTAGAAAATTGACTTCTCACTTAAATCTTGTGGTAACAGCAGTCCTGAATGTGCCTTTTAAATGCCATTCACATGGAATAGATTTGGAGTAGCATCTCAAAAGGTAAAAGTGGCACCAAATCATCACAGACTTTCTTGCAATTGTCTCAGAAGGAAAAAAATTTACTCATGACTACAGATCGTGACCAGACTGAGCTAACTAGAACTACAATTTAGTAATTTACTAAAATATGACAAGGAAGGATCATAGTCATATTCCTTTGAATTAGATGCTATCTGCGCACTTGCAGTGTGACATTGTTACTACATGGAATATTTATTTTCCAAGCAATGTTAATTCAGAAAAAACAAATAAGTAGGAATTGTTGAGAGAAATGGATTTTCAAATTATATTCTTAGATATGTAAAAACTAAAGCAGAGAGTAAAGTAGTCCTATTCAACCTTTTCAGTAGGCCTTCAGTAAGCCTTGCAAGCAAAACTTACCTGTCAGATTGATCTGCAGTTTGGTTGTGTCTTTTGCTGTACTGAAACATTGCTTCGCTTTTTTATACTCGTAGTAATACAGAAATGTGTAGGCACATTCAAGATTGAACTGAACTTGTAAATGCCAGCTTTCTGCACCTGTGAACAAATTTTCTGCTTCTGTCACTATAAATTAAACAAAAAAGAAGTTAGAAACACTCTAGGTAAATATTCAAAACATACCAACTTACAAACATGAATCCAATGTTGTTACATTTAAAGCAGATCTGTTGCTCTATRATCCTCTACCCATCTAAAAATAAACAGTGTATAAAATATGCTACATTTGAAATTCTGTAAATAAGAAATATTACTAGGATAATCACAAAGAAAGAAATATCACATTAATTTTCTCTTGCGTTTTCCTATCAAGCTGAGTCTTGCCAGAAATAAACAACACTAATTATCTAAGACCTACTAAAGAACGGAGGAACTTAGMAAACAGTGAGCAGAGGTAAAAAATTCCTCTTTGATTAGAAGACTTAAAATGAGAGAAATTGGCTTGCGAATTGAGCAATGAAATGGGATGTAGGAGTAGTTTCATTTTTAACAATTACTGGCTTGCTGAGTCATGAGGAACACCTTATCTCAACAAGAAAAATATCTCGCTACAGCAGCCCAAAGTCTTTTCTAAGCGATTTGATATTTTCTAATTAAATTAAGCAGTTTGTGTTTATTATTTTTAAAGAAGCTTGCCCCACCCCCCTTTAAGCTTTTTATTTATTAGTTAGAAAAGGTTTATATAATATAATCTTAAGTTTATAGCACCTGCCTAGAAAGATGGCTCAATATTAAAAAAACTGTGCTATTAAAGAGCAAAAATGCTTTATCCAGACTAGTAAAAAGCCTTAYTATATGAAGAAAAAAAATTGCCATGAATTTTTAAAAAGACCCTAACATTAAATTTAGAGATTGCCACTCCTCTCTAAATTGAACATATTTTATTAAACCTCGTAAGCAAGGAGGTTCCCCTTGCCCCTCATTTACATGGATACATCTTGTGAACTCTCAAACACGTTATTTCAAAACTGAGAAAAGTTAGTTGAGCACTAACATSACATCTAGGTAGCATACACTGTCTGCAAAGCACCTGACACGTTTAATATTTTTGTCCATACTTAAAGACATTTTAAGAGAATGATTCACACAGGACTATAAAGCAACTGAAGCTCTAGCAAAAGCTATTTAACTCTTTTTTTCTAAGAAAGATTTCTGATAAATAATTTTGTAAATGGTTTTGTATGTCTGTCATATTGTGAGCTTTCAAAACTCCACATAATGTTACTCTGATAGTTTCCAAAATGTCAATTTTGCAGACACATTAACTTCTTATGATGCTGCAAACAAAAACCTGCCTCAGTTTTATACTAAAACACACATATACATTTGTATTGATTCCTTAGCATTTAGTTCCTCAAACTGATCTAAGGGGCTGTTGTCAATGCAGTTAAGCCTATGAGGCATTGAACATGCAGACACACAAGTGAAAATATCACAATAAGGCAACTTCGACTAAGTAATATTGATTCAATTTCAAGGAAAAAAGTCACAAGCATACATTACTTCCTGATTTTCAGTAGCTAACAAGTTTCAATGACCTGAATATAAAACTATTAGAAACATATGCCAAAACCATACATGTTTACAGTGACAAGTCAGAGAAGAGTATCAATCTTTTTTTGATTAATCAGCTTTTTAAACATTCACTGAGGTTATGACAACTAAAACCCACAATTGCTTAGAAATTTCCAATGAAATCCTCTCCACAGATTCATTACTGCAGTAATAGTGTCTTCATTGCCCAATCAGAAGTTTTTCCAAGAAAAAAAAAAAACTATTTCTGTTTCGGAAATCATTTGCATGGCTTGAACCCGTATATAATTCAAATCAAAAGAGCTCCTTTACGATGGTGGAATTGCAGAAGAGCATTTAAAGTGGCCTTTTATGTGTCATGCAGAACACAAACAGAAATCATTTCTAAACGCAAAGTTTCATAAAAACACCTGGTTCAAAACTTCCRGCTTATGAAACTGAAGAAAAATCTTCAGCTAGTAAATTAACTGATGAGGTACCAATATGCATAAAAGCTGTCTTCTTTTCAGCTGTATCAGTGGTTCCTCTCAAAAGAAAAATCCCAAGTAAAATGCCAAATATTCCATTAACGTTCCAMATTGTACTTTCATGAATGTCAATATTTTATAACTTAATGCTATCTATTCTCCTCAACACAGAACTTAGAGGTAACCAGCRTCAAAATTTAGATGGAGATGAAACAGGAAAAAAGTTTATCTCCCTCAAAGATGGAGAGCAGTGACATTCCCCTTTCAAACCTAAATAATATCAGTGAAATCAGAAAGGAAAACTACACAAAATGCCTTCAGTTAATTTATCACAAGGTAACCTGTGCTATATGCATGGCAGGGGAATCTTTGCCTGCGATCAGATATTCCTGGCTTCATCTCGCAGGTGTCATACACATCCATCTCAATTCAAATGAATTCTTCTTCTGCTCTTTCTCTCTTCTAGTCCTTTTSTACCTAGTTACATAAGGACCTGATAAGCTTCACATTGCTTAAAAACACCCTCCCTCACAGAGCACTAAACAAGAGGTGCTGCAGACTCACAAACTAAGTAATTAGAAACATACCTTGTTTTATACAGGTCTGGGCAAGAGTAAATAGCTCAGGTGATCGCTCTTCTAACAACTGCTGGTGAATATTCACACATCTTAGAGTCCACCACCACAAAGTCTGAAAGGAAGCAAAGATACTTTAAATGAATAACAATTTTAAAAATATTGGTTTTACATGAAATATAAAACCAGCTACAACAGCAAAAGTGTTTTAATGTAGCATAAAGGTGTGCATATTCAAGCAGCTCTGCTGCACTCTAACAGAGACAGATAAGYTCCACCCCCTCCGTTAATTTCTCTAGGTGCTGTGAATCCTGCAAACCCTGAGGATCAAAACCTACACAAGAAAGAAATGCTACACGTAATAGATAAAAGAAATGTTTTGAACCAGCCACTCTTTCTCTCCCTCCTACTTCTCGTAACAGAAAGAAACAAAACTGTTCCTTACTTTACATCTTCGTCACATTCAGGATTTTGATAGGCAGCCATCAYCTCACTCTTCAGTCATCCTCCCAGACTAAGGAGTCCTGGACTCCTCCCCARGCAGTCTTTGTATGAAAGTCATTCTGTATCTCTGAKAGAAAKAGACCTTACACTGGATACAGTGCTGGCCTTGCCTTCTGTGCACTTTTTCCTCTTCTATTTAACCATTTTGGATCTCTTTATGCAGGGTAAAAGGAAGACTGAGACAGATGAAAGAGAACCAGATGTATACATACTTCTATACAACACTTTTCCACCCGTTATTCCTTCGATTATAATCTAAGTTCAAAAATTTCCTTTAATAATTACTACCACTCATTTTTTTTCTAAGTGCTGCTAAATATTAAGTTAATGTTTCTACAGATTTAAGATAACCCAGCACCTCCTCCTGAGTGGAAATGGGTTCACAATCTGTCACCATACAAATTTTTCTCCACATACATCACTATGTACATGAAATGTCATTTGCCAGTGTGTTGCCTCTTCCCTCTGCCTCTGAGAGATTAAAGATGCAAGTGCACGTTCTGATAAAATGACTAATCCACAGTAATAATAAAAGGCACATACRGGGGCACTAGTGTCTTGACCTGCAGCTTGCTCAGAAATTTCTGTCAGAGCTTTGACCTGGACTGATGAGTAAGTGACATTCTCACTTTCTTCTCTGCTTTGAAGGACACAGTCTTGTGAACTCTTTCTACTAAAAAGGCAACTACCTTTAAGTCATTTCCATAGAAACTGTTAGCTTATCATTTGCTTATGGAGTACATTTTCTTCTTAGACTGACAACAGCTGTGAAAAGTCTCTGTATTGTATGTAACTGAATCAAGAGCTTCCTTTTTACCACGCAGACAGGCTCCAAACTCAGTCACCTCTGTTCCTGGAACCTAATTCTTTCTTCTCCCCCTTTCTCCCTTTTTATATTTTGATTCTTTTACCCATGTTTAGTAATTGCTTACAAATTAACAGAGGGTCCATTAAAAAAGGTGCTTTCACAATCTCTCCTTCTCATAAAAGCCTAACTTTGACAGTTTGCCTTCTCATGATTAACAACCCAGTCCACTTTTCTCTCTAAATCCTACCCAGAGGAACTTGTGATTCAGTTCACTGTCACACAGCGACGAGCACGAGGYTACTGGGTCTCTGCACTACTGACCTGCTCGCTTACAGGTCTGGGCAACCCAGCAGCTCTTCTCTGGGGAAACAAGAAGTTCCTCCAGGCTATCGCTCCACTCACGCCAGTGACAAGTGTTTATTATGTGAAACTGGACCAGTGTTCGCCCTCCTGTCTAACTCCATCCTTTCTGAAGTACAGTGACAACCAAACTGTAAGTCTAAGGTATCTACAGTTACACTGGCCTCTGCAAGCAATGACTTTGTCTATGTGTTTTTAAGACTGATGCTAGTGATTATAAGTCCTTCTCTCAGAGCTAGCTGGCTTCAAAAGAAACATGGTTGCATTTGAAAAAAAMTGAATGAAACTTTGTGAGCTTTTAAAAACCTTAGGAGAGCATCTTACAATCATAGCAGAAAGCATTAACGTCCATGTGCGGAAGGCAAATTAATACACTCCTGGGCTAAGTAGTCATGCTACAGCAGAAGGCACAGCTCCAAAATCTGATCTTAAAGAGCTGTGTTCATAGAAGATAAACCCCCGGCATCCCTTACCCTTCTTTAGCTGCACCACATGCACATAAGTGGCAAAACTAGTTGATAACATAATATTCTTTTGATAAAATAACTCAAGATTCTCATCTGTGAATGTAGATCACACTCCTGCAAAGRTTCTACTGTTTACTAAATTGGTTACTTCTGTTAGGATTAGGATTCTAATCATTTGCTGTGAAAGCAATGCCGGAGCACTGCTGAGACCCAGCTATCTTCTGAACTTTATACAGGTTATGTTTACTGCACTCAGACCAAAGGACAGAACAGCATGCAAGCAAAAACATCAAGACCAATCAGATGTGGCTGACTGTAATGTCCCTAGAAAGGAGCTATCAAAAGGAATAATAATATCTATTTCAGAAAGCAATGAAAGATGACTTTTGATATCAAGCTGAACAGAGCAAAGGCACATAAACAAGAGACTTCATGAAAAAGGTTAAATCACAATATTTCATCACTTAAGTAGAAATCTAAAGCAAGTGAAGTAAGAAGTTTCAAAAGACTTCRGTGTTATATAATGAAGGATTTGTTTCCCATGAAGGTATCTGTCTCAATAATACAATTTCCTGGGGCCTGAAGCTTGCCACTCAAAAGTCTTAGAATCAGAGAGAATATTTTTAAGTTCTTTCACATTTCTAAATCTATATAATGAGTTCTAAGAGAACTTATTTATAAAGTAAATCACTTGAGCTCTGCATGATGCTTCATTATCAGTGTTAAGTTTTTGGAGAACCAAGCTAAGCAATTTTCTTTGGAACAACTTGCAATTATTTAATCCTCCATTTACAACAGCATTTGTGAATGAAACAAGGTTTTATTAATGCTTTAGATAACAGATATCAGACTATTTTATCCTATTCTAAATTGATTTATACTGATCTTAACTAAAGAGCTAAGGCATTTGAGACTTTCCTTTGAGTCAAGTTGAAATGAGGAAGAGTGGCAAGCTCTTATCATTCCATTGACCTGCTGACGAAAGTAGGTTTTATCAGTTGCTGTCTTATCTGCTCTCAAAACTTGATATAGCCACAAGCAACCGAAGCTGCATTGGGCAGAAGGTGGCCCCCAAAATGTCAGTTTGAGGGGAGGTAGCAAGGGACTTCTCTATACTAGGTACATTTTTCACCTCCCTCACTGACCCAATTGCTGGAATTCAATAGCATTCATCTGTGAATAACAGGGAAAAGGATGGAAGAGCTTGGCTTCCAGACATGCAGTGTAGCCAACATCTCCCACACAGTTTAATTCAGCCCCCATACAAAGACTCAGCTGGGAATGGATGTTTTCAGTCAGGCATAAAGAGGGACCATGTGGCATTTGATCTCCAGCCAAAGTCCATTTAAMTGGAATGCAATAAAGAGAAGCTGCTGCTATTAAGAGTCCCCCAGTTCTGAACCATCCCTCTACCAAATAGTTCTCTGATAAACTATAAAGGAGGTAAAAATCAAAAGTCATCTCAAAATACTCCTAGCTCCCTCTTATCCATGAGGGAACAGAGCACAGAATTCAGGCAGTCTACGTGAGCGCCTACAGGAGGGATAGATATGACTAAAATGAGCAGAAAGGACTTTGTTGGTATCTAGTATTTGTGCTTAGAATTCATACAGCAATGTTTACAGSTATCCCAAAGCTTGTGAAAAAGGGTTAACACATCTGCTGCATTACATTGAGGCATTTATGTTTTTTATATATAATATCACAAATGGAGCATCTTTTTAAAAGTTGCTTCCTTTTTAATCATCTGATTTTTGCACACAAGGAAGGCATCTTCTCTTTTAATAGAAAAAGTTGAGAAAATACCTCATCCTTAAGAAAAGGACACTCATCTTTAATTGTAATCACTGCCTATAACTGCTCCTTAGAGGAAGGAATGTCAGAGCTGGGGAAAGAAATGGAAGAGGAGGTATTCTGGCTCAATGAGTATGGAGAGGAGAAAACAAAATGAGSAAATAAAAGATAAATAACAGAACCAGTGAGTCCTCGGCAACCATAATGGTTAGTTACATATTTCTTACCTGAAAAGATGCAAGCTTGTGTCTYGATTTCACAAGGATTATCCTGGCTATAAGCAGCAAGACAGGATGAGAAGTCAGTGTATAGACTGATTCACCATCCAGAAGCAGTGTCTTCAGAATAGCTGCATGAAGCATTTTTGGCTGGAGGAAGAAAAAAAAATTAACACACAAGTTCAAGGAAACAGTTATTAAATAAATCACGTAATACAGAAATAGGAAAAAARAGGCAACTATTGATTTAAGGAAGAAGTCTGCTCCAAAAACAAAGAAAGTGACTGTCTCAGAGTCCCAGTCCTTTACCAAATTATACTAAATTTTACTTCCTCTCTAGCTGGCCAATGTGATCCAAAAGTCCCTGTCACCTGAAACGCATATATCCAGTCAATTTTATTCCCACTAAATCCATTCCATTACTACCACCACTGCCACCATTTAAGGCAAAAAAGCTTCTTATAAATCCATGCCATTCAACTTACCATCACAAAAATAACTTTGTGTACAGCCCTACAGTGCTCAGACACATGACATATTCATGCAGTGAGGTCAGGACATGTTATCTTTCTCTTCCTCCAGAAGGAGCTCTCTGTTGGAGTGGCATCAATTCAGCACCAATATCAGAGCCATTCTTCTCTTTGTCCAATAAGTACAGGCCTCTCCACTGGGAATACTGGCCTGTAGGAAGGACTCTTACCTACTGGGCCCAGGGCAGCTCCCCAGGGAACCTGTCTCTCACTGGTGACTGTCAGATGACAGACACCCTTTCTTGTCTAACTTCTAATGCACTGAAAGCACTCAAACAGTTTATCTTCAGATTYAGGCAAATGTCAGCTTATCGCTTTTTCCAAGTTCTCA
This sequence comes from Nothoprocta perdicaria, assembly GCF_003342845.1. Taxonomy (NCBI): domain Eukaryota; kingdom Metazoa; phylum Chordata; class Aves; order Tinamiformes; family Tinamidae; genus Nothoprocta; species Nothoprocta perdicaria. The sequence goes on along the minus strand of NW_020456010.1, from coordinate 1,855,513 downwards.
TATGGCAGGTTTCATTTGCAAACTAAAAGAAAAAAAGTATTTTGTTTCCAGCTAGTATGAAAGGGCAGGAGATAGGAAGGGAAAGCAAGAGGTAAAAAGAGATGGTTAAGTACGAGCTTGCATTGAAGGTATCTCTGCCTTATCCAGCCCAGTCTACCAGGACAGAACTTATTTGAACACATTCAAAACTCAACTGATAATGTAATTCCTAATTGAACTGAAACTCTTTTCAAGATCTAGTACCAAAAGATCACATCAAAGACCACAGCTGTTAAGTCATATTACTCCCCCCTCTACTCATTTCAGAGTGATCACTTCCTCTTTACAGTAATCTGCAGACTTTTTCTGATTTGCTTTCATTTGTTACTCATTTGCTATTTATTAATGTTTAAAATAATTCAGCTTTGTAGACAATGATTTTTGACTTGGAACACAGTTCCGCTCCCCCCGACCCAGTGCTCATAACACTGCAGTCTGCTCTGATTTGGAGAGGAAAAGTCATGGCTCAGCACTAGTAGAGATTCATTTTGAACACACATGCCTACACACAAATGCCACTTCTTATAATTTTCAGTTTAACTTACATTTGTTTCCTCTCCACTTTTTTTTTTTTTTTTTTTTTTAAATTCTCCCGACAGTCAAGTGAGGTCACACAATAAAATGCGAAGGGAAGACTCGGTTGGAAAGTTTGTAGCAAAGAGCCACAAGCCTCGTTATAGAACCATTTTATAAAACTGTCTTGATATGCCACAGCAATCTACAATCACTTAAGAGCTGTAACAACCAATTAGTCACAAATTTACACATCAAGGCCATTCACTGAACAGCCCAGTCCAACTACAGTAATGTTACAAGGAACGCAACCTAGGAGGGAGAGATGATGACATGTATCAGACCTGACAAGAAGCAAACAAGTCTCAAAGCCATAAAAACTTCTATTTTAATAAATCCATTTTCTTCTCCATGGAGAAAATACCATACAAGGAAGCAAACAAAAGTCTTGAAGCTGAGAAAGCCTGAATTAGCACCAATTCATCTAGCTTTTGCCATGAGACTACATTATCAGTGCGCAATCTACTGTCCTAACACAGCCTTTAAGATGAGACAACAACTACATGAGGAAGATATTTAAGCTTTTAAGACTTCAAAGGTTGAAGAGTCAGGATTCAGTTCCAGAAAATTCTAAAACATTRGCCAAGAGTAAAATGAAAAATCTGAGCTTGCCTTCTTGGCATTTAAAAATTTTAGTTCTTTCGGCAGTTGCTAAGGAGTTCATTCCTGTATCTTGGAAAGAAGTAGGAAGACATACAGATGGAGAAATATTTTGATTAAATGACTTGGGTTAGGRAATAGAGAAAGAATGGAAGACTTTAGTATCCTAGACTAATATAGCTAAGCTCTCACCTATAAAATACAGAATGATCATAGAAAATTGATATACTCTTTCCTATCTCCTCCAAATACATCTTAGAAAAGATTTAAACATACAAAAATTGAATCAGGAAGAAATATTGAGAGGAAGTTTAAAACAACAGTGAAAAGAACTCTGGATTTGGGCAGAGGACATAACACAAATAAAACAAGACACAAAATGTTTTTATGTTACCATCAATGAGATTTGGTCCTTTGCTCTAGAGTGTTCCCTCTAGACTTATTTTTGAGATTAAAAAAAGGCTTTGTTTGCTTCTCTAACTTTCAGCAAAAGGAAATATTGAGACTATAKAAGAGTTTTATGATCCCCAGTTTTATGATCCAAACCAGCAGTGTGTCTGTGGGATGTAGAGCCAAGTTTATTTTTTTAAACACGCTCTATGTGCTAACTCATCTTGATTGTCTATACAGTCCCCACCACCAAGAGTGCAACACATGGAGGTGTCTAGCTATGAATGCACTTGTCATGTTCCCTACTCTGTTTGCAAGGGAGTAGTTTTCACGTGGCCCTACTAAGAATGTCCTCTCTCATACAAGCAAGGGAATCTAGAACTAACAGATTGGCCGGGCTTACGAGAACCTCCCTGCACATTTAGGCTCATTCATCAATCCTTACACACGCCAGAAGGAGAAATCGGAAGAACCTTCAAATCCTTCATTGTACTGGTCACTAGTATGTAAAGTGCGTAAGAGTCAGTCTAAGACTCAACTCTTTCTTCTTTCTGGCTAGTTCACGCTAAGGAAAGGCCAAACCTGTGGGTCTGGGAAAAGACAAGAAGGCATTTCCAGAGGTTTGAGCTAGAAAGGCCATAGGATCATGTTGGATTTGAGACAGTAGCGCTTGAAACACAACAGTCAGCAAAAGAACAAAACTGTACATAAAAGTAGCAATTAAATGAAAAAGGAATTATTCAAATGATTTCTAAAATTCATTATTTGGAATCAACTAGACAGTTGAAGACGACCAGCAGGAGTTGCTGATGTATTCTGAGAAATGATAGGAGGTATTTATGTGGATTATCAATGTACAAATTGGAATCATCTTCCAGATGGAGCTTCTAGCCAAATAAAACCTAATAAAACAAGTATGATGTATTTATTTTAAAATGAAGAGCAGCATCTTTGTCCATGAACAATATGACATCAGATGCTAAAATCTATAATTGCCCTCAGCAATTATAGCAGCTCAGTCTTCACAACATTTTTAGAGTCCTTGGCAGCCCTTGCAGGCCTCAACTTTAACAGTTCTGTATCATTTATTCCCTTAGGTGATGGGAGATAGTAACAGTAACTTAATACACAAGCCTATTATTATATCTAGCTTACTACATCTGTAGTAATTCCAGCAAGTTCAAAGGTGACACTGACACTATATGTAAATTCAGCACTTTCAATTCTTGCTTTAACACAAGCCATTTACCAAATGCTCAGGGCAGTATTAGTCAGACTACGTACAGTAAATTCTGGTGTTATTAAAAAAAGGAAAAAAAGACAGTTAACCAAAATGTAACTGCTTTTCTGTTAAGAAGTTAGAGGATTATTTCTGTGCATGGCCTCATAAAGCCAAAGGCATATTCAGTTCTGCAGAGCATTTAAACCTTAATGGAATACATGAATGTAGTCATAACCTAAAGATAAGRCTGGAATCAATCTGGGGGATTGGAAATAATGTACACATACTCATGAATATTGTTAATGGAAGACATCCAAGAGGCCCCTACGAGCAACTCATCTAAAACAGACTATTTCATGACTTGTTTGTTCACTCAAATTAATTATAGTCTCATGCAGTCTTAATGCATCCACATAAGGGAGTAAAATTAATGATGCATTCAGTTGTCTGGGAGCAGAAATAAACTTCTACCTCAGGCCCAGAGTTGAAACTATGGRAAGGATAGAAGTGGCAGATGTTATACAGCCTGGAAAGTCATAAAGTTAAGACATAACCAATAAAGAGCTTTGAAATTAACACTTTTGAAAATATTCTTGAAATGAACAYGATATCAGGCTCTAAAGGCTGAAGGTTAATACTATTATTTGCAACAGGTTAAGAGAAGCATGCTTCATGAAGTTAGAGTTTAACCTTGACATGGGAAGAAGTCCATTTTAGTTTGAAAACCTGAAAAATGGAAAGTCGATTAAAAAAGAGTGTGTTGTCATTGTATTTCCAACACAAATTTTCTTAAAGTCTGGGCATGTAATAGAGAAAAGAGATTATGGGAAGTATAAAAATGATCAAATTTTTAAATGTTCATTTTTACAGAGTGTTTATACTAATAACCTTTGGAAAGAAAAGAATATACATAAAGATAATCCAAAACATGTGAAAGCTTTTGAATTAAAATGTTTAAGACATGAGAACTGCATAGTAYATATGAGAACTGTATAGCACATTTCATCACATAACTGTTTAATATGCTTGGGGAAAAAATAAAAAAAATCACTTACAAGATGACAGTAATATTTACAATACCAAACTTCTGTTGGCTGAATGCATAAACTGCTGTATTTTACAGAAATATAGAAGTCTGATGAAGTACAAAGAAGTATGCTCAGGCCCGTTTACCTTCTCTTGCCAATTTTTTTGGAATACCATCTCTCTATGAGCAAATATCCATTAATTCAGTACACCCACAGCCACAAGAGAATCTAAAGGACACGTGTATTCTCTCACTCAATAGGCAATTATCATCTCATTATTCCATTAAAATGTACAATAAGGAGGATGCTTGATGTTAGTTATGAACATAGAGCTTCCCAAGTATAGAAATCCTGTCCATTATAGCAGCTCTGTGACTATCACCTTTGGTTTCAGCTTCAGTGCCAAGACCCACCTTGTATATTAACACTAAYGCAGAACATTAGGATTTTTCAGTAAACACAGACAGAAGAATGGAAGAAAAGAATTTGTCTTCCTCTTTTATAAAGATAACCTGAAAATATTTCCCCTTCAGAAACAGCATACCTAAAAACTCCTGCTAATTCATTCCTCATTCTTGAGGATTTAGTACACGTGGCTTCCAGAGTTCTCATCAAGTCATTAGGAGACTAGATTTGAACTTCCAATRTCAAAAACTAAGAAAAAGCAGCCCATCATATCATGCCAGCTTTAAGAGATAACAAACTGATAAACATCTGCTTAAAAGAAATAGCACAGATATTGCACRTGAATTAAAAGTTATTTCAAAATATAAACTTGAGGATGAAACTAGGGCAGGACTTAATGAGTTATGGCATTYCTGTAAAAATGTCAGTGATACAACAGTTTTGCATGAAACCTATGAGGTACTTGTCAAATTCCCCCTCATTCCACAGTTTACAGCATGTACATTGCTCATGGTCCATACCCATTTCATAATGAAATTCTAAATGCAAAGCAAGTTGTGTATATATAGCATTAGCAGAAAATGTAGCAATCCATTATCTTTATGACTACTTCCAATTCACATAGTCTATATATACAACAATTTTCTCAGTTATTATTCTGCATCAGCAGTAAGGAGTCACTGTTTTCAGCTATCAAAAAAACTCCTATTGAATAACATCTAACAAAGTAACGTACAAGTGCATAAGCAGACTAGTTCCATCTTACTAAATGTCAGTTAAAAAAGGTAGCCTTTTTTGAAAATGATGACAAGTGAAATGACTCACACCTTCTAAAAGGAAAAAAGGAAAAACTCTGCCCAGAAAGTAATATGAGATAGCAGTATTTAGAAGGCTGTCTCAACTAAGGAAAAAGGTAAGAGAGAGAGCGTGGAATTTTTCGGGCTAGCTTTTAACCATTGGAAAATTGTATTTCTAAACAGCCCATCCAACTCATATTTGATTATATCCCAAATCAACAATGTTTTTGGAAGTGGGACAAAAGAATCTCTCTTCAAAACCAATTACATTTTGGCAAATTCACACTTAAGTACAGAAGAAAGAGTAATTGGAGTTGTCCTCTAGCCCCCATTCAATATATTGCAGTAGTAAATAAGTTACTATAGCATTAGTTCCAGCTAAAAAAAAATAAGACAGGAGCTGTAATAAAGTACAGACACAGTATCAGACATGGCTTGAAGCATGGAACTGCCATGAAAAACTGTCACATACCTCATAAGTTATGATGTTGTATCTTGCAATAGATAAAAATGATGCCCCTCAGTTTCAACTCTTACATTCCCCTATTCTTCCAGAAATACTATTTGTCTTAGTGCTTTCATACTAATAACAGTGCCATTCACTTGGCATCATCCATGAACCTGACAGAATACTGAGCAACCAAATGTACTCTTACAGCTACTAGGCATTCTGCTATTTGCAAGACACATGGCTCTTACCTCTTCTCCAGAGAGGGAAACACGCTAAGCCACCTAAAATATTCTTTTTTTGATCCACCTATGGATATACCGCAGAATAAAAGTTGACTGACTGCAAATGCYCTTTAAGCTGCCATGGAAAAAACAGCTTCCCCATCCAAACTCAACACTTCCACTAGGAAACCTCTTAAGTATTGAAAAACACACACAGTAATTGCATTTAGGAAAGTGCATAAAATGCTGATATAGCTGATACTTCCACTAGCAGCCAACAGGACTCATCATCTACRGCAATTCATTCCCACCCTGCCTCATAGAGGAATCTTTTCTGGATAAATGACTTTTTCCCATGAATAGAATAGCAGTGGCTATAAAAAGACAGCATACTAAAATTCAAGTGTACCTCACAGAATTGCTGCAACAGTGCAGATGGMAGAAAGTCCTCAGGCTGTAGCCGAACAGGAGGCCCCGTCCAGTTGCTTTGGACAAAGAGTTGCAGACTGCCCACACCAAGCAGGAACACCAGCCTCTGCCTGCAATGTAGATAAGAAAAGCAATTAACAGAGGAAATTTTTTATGAAGACTACAAAACCTGGTTAATTCAAAATCCCCCAATCTTAAAATAAATAARATCAGACTCCCAGTATAATGAATCTAGTCCTAGCACTAAAGAATGCAGAGCCTCATGTGAAACGAAGAGTTGGAAATATTCTTGGTTATGCAGAACGGTAGTGACAACATTTTGGAAACAGAGGTAACTAGATGCAGGCTTAAATTCTGAAACATATAATTATCAGATCAGTATAGAAGGCAGATTATCCCATATTTGCCTACTGCAGYATTATATTTGCCTACAACCCACTTTTATACCCCCTCCGCATTGTCGGAGAAAGAAGATGGTATCACTGTATGTCACATTATTGTGTTTAATTCTATTTTAACATGATTTGTTTTCACCTAAAATAAAACTACACTAACCTTTAAAAAGTTAGGTACAACCTCAGACACACTTACAGCAGTTCTCACTTAATCATGCTTTTTAACGTAAAAAGTTTTTAGAAATAATGAAATTCTGAGAATTAYTTTTCTTTCTGAAACTGAGTATAAGTTTCATTATTTAAATGGTTATAATCTTTTAACTTCATTATCTTATTAACTCTTTTAACATCAGTRAAAGAACTCCTTAGGAGATTTTAATGCTATAAAGGCTGTGCTTTGTACTATTTTAGATTGTGCTAAAAGAATAAGGTTAACACTACCCAACTTTTCACTTCTGATTGAATTCAGATGCCACTAAGAATTGTGACTTTAATCTCAGGAAAAAATGCTGTTTTGAAGTAGGACCTGCATACTCAAAGTCACAGATCATCATATTACTGAGTTTTCTAAGCTAGAATTTATTACACTTTCTTAGGATCATTGAAGGGTGTCAGGCATTCTCACCATAAGGAGTCAAAGATCAACATAACAATATGAAAAAGTTGCATTAATTTCTTCCATAAAGCACTCACACAAGGCACAGGGCTTGAAGCTTGGAAAAATACCTATTTTAACTCAGAAAGTCATTGGAGGCAAAGCAGTACATGCTATAGGTAAGTGCTGTAAGCCACATCCACCTAAAGCACAAGGTGATCTGTCTTCTTTTAGAAGACTTTCTATGAAGAGAAAGACATAAACAACTTATCTTCCAGTGCTAGTATCATTCAAGTTATGTCATAATAACAGAACCTGATAAAAAATATATTACTTGACTACTGAAAAGAAAATATTTCTGGAAGACACTTTTACATTTYGAAAGAAAACAAACCTTTAATTTCAAATAATACTATAGCATGTAATCTTGGGGGAAAAAACAAACACGCAATTGCTTCTGAAAGGTTCAGTGTTGTGGTTCTCCTTTCATACCTTTGGGCAGAGGGCTCCTAATGCTGCCTACGTTTGCACAGGAAAGAAAGAACTGTAAGACCAAAGCCCTAAGAAAMAGTCTGCTGCTTTCTGCACACTACAACAGAGGCAATACAGTCCTGTTAAGGAGATACAGGCCAAAAAAACATAGCAGGAATATAAAGATACTTTATAATATCTTGTCATGGTGACATATGATATACATATGACTTTAAAGAAGCTAAACAGTTCATAAAAGCTATTTCATTCACATGCAGCAACACATGCATTAATCAATAATTAAGACTAGGATTGTGTCAATAGCTTTCAGTTTGTTTCAAGCTCTGACAGACCTTTGATTGCTGCATAATTCAGAATAAACCATTTCAAGAGAGAAGTTACCAATACTGACATTTTTCTCCAAATTACACCACCATATAAGCTCCAGCCATACACAACAGCAGCAAAACAAAAACAAGCAAAAAACTCCAAAAGAAGTTAGAGACAAATCCATGGGAACAACCTCCGGACACTCCATTTCAGAAACAAGAGCACATCATACTGTATTGTGTTCATTAATGCTCAGGGTCTCCCTCTAAACTTCTTAAAAGAATCAGGCCTGATTTACAAACAATGACAGAGAGATTAGGAACTACATAATAGAGCACATCTTTTGTCCCACTACGATCCACGGCTTCAGAAAAATCTCAGCTAAATGCTTTAGACTTGTTTCATTCTGGTATTTTAGCAAAACTTCTTGTTTTTATGCCTGTCACATCAACACACATGTATTTGTATCCAGCCACACTTATACTCAATACTTAGTTTCTTCTTACCTTTAATATTTATCTTCTCATATCTTTTGTCCCCCCTCCTCCCTTTTGAGGGAAACAAACTTCTTCCCACCTAGATCTTTTAATAAGCTATATATATACACACACACACACAAATAAAAACTATTTAAGTTTTATTATTTAAATTACATATATATACACATACATGCATTTTCTACTACTTCTACTGCTAAAGGAAGCCAAAGGGAGTCTACCTTTAAAGTAAGTTTTAAATACAAAATTAATAAATCCATGGATACTATCCATTAGAAATATCTTACTCATTTTATGGTGATATTAATAATCTCACTAACAATCCATTATGGATCAACCTGAAAAATACAGATAGACATTACTTTGACAGGGATATTAAATGGTATTTCACCTATTCACGTGTATGCAATACAGTGCTTCAGAGATAAAGGTGCATGGCGAGATGGCTTCCTTATAGCAGCACCTTCRGGGTAACCACCGCAAATGAAGCTGACCTTTTCAGCAAGCCTTCATATCAAAATACTGTTTAGTGAAGGACCCAATAAAAAACAGATGCTCCAGCAGGAAATAGTGAGGGAAAAAACTTACATATTATAGCAAAACTATTTTTAAATTTTATTTCTTCAGAAAGARAAAAAAAGAAAAAATAGTCGCTATTGAACCTTCCATATAATAACCAATTATTTCCACCTTTCCATGTGYTCAGCCTCTGCAGGACAGTCCAGGTATGCGAGGATCTGTTCCTCCAAGTAGTTGTCAATGTTCTCCTCTGCCACAGAAGGTGCATTGAAAATATCCCGGACGGCTGAATTTGAAAACATTGCCTCATATTTCCCATCGAAAATTAATTTCAACAGCAGTCCACTTTCTGTAAAACAAAGAAATAAATCGTCAACTTAGAAAAAAAATCATGCTAGAAGAACTATTCACAGTATACACATCTCTTTGAGGAAAAAAAGAATTTTAATTTACCTTGCAATAAGTGCAGATCTATTTAATCTAAATAACAGCAATCATGAGAGTCACCTTATTCAAAAGGAATTTTACGGAGCTTGTATTAATGTTATAGTTATAGTTAAACACAAACTGCTGTATGAACACACAGGAATTAAGGGAAATATGTAGATGGCCTTTCAAATAAATACACTAAAGTTAATCAAGACTCCAATCAAAAACAGTTCAATAGATGTAAAAGTTCAGAGAATAAATTCCCAAGGGACTGCACTTCCTTTAATTGCTGRGAATAGTCATATTGCTGTGGCTGTATTAAAAAAAATCCTCAAGATAAATTTCCTTTCTAAATAAGTCTGTACAAGAAGCAGGATTCTTAACAGTAACTACCACACTGCTACAAATCCATTTTCTCTACTTGTTTCTTGCAAGACAAACTGATTTCATGAAACACCATATATTTACTAAGGTGTTTCAAAACAACCGAAATATTCACTAGGCTAAATCTTTGTTCACAAATGGCATTTTCCTTCCTCCCTACTCCCCCCAACATGCAACCAACCAAGAGGGTGCCTGTTAGATCAACTCTCAAGTGTTAAAACCTCATATTCTTGAGTTAAACGGCTACCAAATTTGTCCCTCTGCTTGGACTGCAGTCAAATCTGTGACTCCAGGTGGAGCACAGCTCACATGCCATCACTGCTGCACCAACACTGGCACCCAGGCCACCAAATTAACACCAGCACAAGGGAACATCCGCACAAGCTGCAGCTGTGCAAGCAAGCCAATACTAACCCCAACTCTTTTAGCTCAAAAGAAGTAGTCTTGACAATCTTGGCAATCTGAAAACAACAACAACAACAACAACAACAAAATCTGAAAACTTGGGCAATCTGAAGCCCAAGCTAAAAATCAGCTTCAGCAGCAGAGATGGATGACTTGGTAGGAATAGATGATAGAAAGACATTCATTCTCATCTCCCTGCACCAGGCTATTTACCACAGTTTTTGCTCTTTATGGCAAACGCCAGACAAATAACTTGAGAGGTTGTTTGTGCTAAGTGAATGCAAGACRTTAAGCGGATACAAAAGGAACGTCACACTCCTGACACCCTGCCGACACTGTCCTCCCCACAGAGCAGAGATGAGCAACTGCCCTCAGCTGCTCTGCGGGGAGACAGTCTTTCACCAAATGGCAACTTTTATGGGGTTATATTTGCTCAGAGAGGCAGGGCTGCATTGGACTGGAATGGTTATCGGCAGGGAGGGCGCTGATGGTTGTTTTTCCAATCCCACTGCAGCGTGACTGTCTATAATCCCATATATTCCGCTCTGGATTCCGCACTGGCCTTTCCAAAAGATACCATACAAATTAAAGGCCACAGACTTTCACTTTCATCTCAGGCTAATTAGGGTTCATTTCAGTAATAACTAACAGTCACCACAAGCCTCATTACTTTCTCTCGTTACCAGATATATGTTTCTGCAACATCAGCCTCGTCCAAAGCCGATGTCAATACAGCGCTAGCACAAAACACACCCAATCCTCACTGAAGCGATTAAAAGAGACACCTAGGATGCAGGACTCGGGGGCAATGCAGTGTTTAAGGCTAAATGCGAATTAACACTGGGAAGCTGAGCTAGGAATTAACACTGGGAAGCTCGCGCCGCTCCCTCCCTTCCCCCGCGCCCGCAGGACGGGCCCGGAGGTGACGGCCCCGCGCAGCCGCCCGGCCGCGTCCCCGGGCACCGGGCGCAGAGCCGCGGCCCGCCGCGAGCCGCCGCACAGGGCGCCTGCAGCCGCCCCCCGCACCAGCCCTGGCTGCCCGCCGCCCCGGCCCGGCCGGGCCTCACCTGCCGCCGCGAGCTCGTCCTGCTTGCACACCAGGGCCTCGGCGGGGCTGGGGAAGCCCCTGAGCAGGGAGCGCTCGAGGGCCAGCGCGGCGCTGGCGGCCATGGCGCCGGTGGCGGCCGCCGGCTCCCGCTCAGTCCATGTGCAGGAAGCGGCCGCAGGGAGCCGCCATGACGCTCTCCCCGTGCGCGCACGCGCCGCCGGGCGCCCGCCGCAGAGGGGCGGGGGTGGCGCATGCGCACAGCGGCGCAAGCGGGGCCAGCGGCCACGTGCCTCGGCACGAGCCCCACGTGCGGGCGCTGAGCGCGCCCCGCCCCCCAGGGCCCCGCCCCGGCACGTGCGTTGGAACCGTTAGAACCGTTACGGCCGCGCGGGGCGGGGCGTCTTTTTTTTTTTTTTAATTTTATTTATTTATTTATTTATTTATTTATTTATTTATTTATTTATTTATTTAATTAACTAACTAACTAACTAACTAACTAACTAACTAACAGTTGCTGCAGCTTAAGTTGGTTTCCTTAAACTATAGATTGTTATGAGAACATCCTGGGATTGCAGAAATTACCAAGTGCCGTCACTTGGTTGCCTGGCCAACTACAGGTAGCAGATATTGCAGCTCGGCTTGAGTTTCGAGTTTCATAAACTTTGTTACCAGCATATAAACCAGGTGATTTAGAGGTAACTTCCAGATCTCTATATGAGCTYGTATCACCTATTTAGGTGTGTGGTGCTTTTGTTAAGATGTTTCTCAAATAACATTTGCTCAGAAYTAGGGAGTTAGACTAAAAAAAGAAATGAGTTTGTGAGTTGGGTAGGCGTAAAAACGATGAGAGAAAATAGTAGTAGTAGCTACACAGTCATATATGTACATATGTGTGCGTAGCTTTGATTTTTTTTTGTTTTGTTTTTTTTCTTGTTTAAGGAAGGTACCTCTATGTCTAAAAATACTTTGAACACRGATATACACTTTAACAAGTTCCTAGGGTGAAGAGTGTGCACCTCACTTTGCTCCTGCTTGTGTCTGTGTTTCAGTACCTGTCTGAATACCCTTAGAATTGATTATGCTCCTCTGTTTCCAAGGTCTTAATTTTCATCATTTTGCATGTCRTGCATTAGCCAAGAGAGGCAAAAATTTTGAGCCATTCCATCTATTTAAAATGGAATGTAACTATTCAAACAATACAAACTCTTCTCCCTGAGTTCCTAATGGAACCTCAAAATAATCAAGACATAAATCAGAAGATCATTTGCAGCAAGGGATAAATACTTAATTTGGAAAAGTGAAAATTCTGAAGAGAACTGCACTGTAAAGGTTAAAACTTGTTTTGGTATTAAGTGCAATATTTAATATGGTGAAATAGAGTTCTTGCAAAGCATAGTCTGATATCCTTCAAAAGTTGTAAATGTTTTCATCTTGCTTCCATATTTATCACTCTCTTTAAAATTTGAGAAAGTCTACTGCATTTTTATTGTTGTTTTACTGTACCTTTTTGATTGTTATTATTCTTTAAATGAATGTATAGTAATTTGTCAGTTTGGACCATAATATTCGGGATATTAATTTCAATTAATTTGAATTGCTGTCTTCTCTCTTTCCCACTCCTGCCTCAACTCCCAATTTAAGCATTACTCCTACTACTGCCTATGAAGGGAATTACTTTTTTTTCAGCAAGCCCTTTGCAATACAGTGAACTACAGAATTAAGATTTTAGTACATACTTGCTTACCAATTCTAAGCAGGAATCAAACTTTTCAGCACAGGGGTTTTCAGAGGGAAAACTTCCTTCTTTACCTTTTTCCTAAGAGTTCAAGAAAACTGTCCCTATGAAGCCTCATGCTTTAAAGGCAAGACCTCCCTGGTGTCTSAAYTAGCACATTAAAGTCACTCTTTAAGGTAACTGTCTGTGCTGCTGTGTTGATACAATGTTTATCTTCTGCTGCAGGGTTWTTATTTTTWTWTWTTTTTTTTTTATGAAGCCTTTTGAAACATGATCTTAAAGGACTACAAAATGTTACCTGGTGTTCCAAAACCACTATCTGCAAATGATGATTTGGTAAGTTTAAAGTTATTGTTATTTGCATAAGAATCCACGATATGAATTTTAAATTCCCCTTCAATTCCAAGTGCCAGGTTTCAGGCATTGCTGAAGAAAGATGTGATTGCATTTATGTTGTGTTTCAACAGTACAGTTGATTTGCTATCTTAGGGTTGGGGCGTGTGCGTGTATCGTTTGTTATTGTTGCTATTACAAAGGGAAAACCCACTCATTAGTTTAGCAGGATTAAAAATTGCAAGATTGTCTAATCAAATTTCTGCAGATTTTTAAGAACAGGAGACTCCGTATTCAAGCTCTGTTGTGAGAGGAGAGGAGCTGTGGGGTTTGCCTTTGGGGAATTCTATCAGCTTTTCCTTACTTCAGTCAATTCAGTCAAACCACATCTAGGTTATTCATTCTGTGTAGATCATTAYATCTGAGATTCAATATTCTTCAGCTAGGGCAATTATGGAAAAAGAGAGGGAGAGGGGCTTAAAAATGAAGTTTTCATTAATTTATTTATTTTGAATTCTCTTTGTTGGTCTGGAGAGAGAAAGCCTAACAAATTGTTTCCAATTGCACGCACTTTGTGTCAAACACAAATTTTAGCTGAAGCAGATAGAATGTTGTATTAAAGCAGTTTTAATGTATGTATGTTTCAATGTTGTATTAAGCAGTTTTGTGCACTTAACAATGTGATTATTTTTTTGGACGTGGAGTAGAAGCGGATGGTCACTCGTAAAACAGAAGAGTTCTTCCAAAATTGCTTGCTGTGCAGATGTGTCACAGATAATTCTGGATTGCTACCACGTGAGACTGGTGGGCAGTCAAAAACACTGGTTGTGACAGGCAGTAAGCGATGATGAAGTAGTGATGAGTTTCATATACTGAGAACGCAGCTGACTTTCTTGTTTATCATTTTCCACCAGGTGCAGTGGGGCTCGTGTGTAGTCACTGTCACTTTTGCTTGCAGGCCATTCACAGGGTTTTTTCCTCTTGGTGCACCAAATTTTGAGGTATGCCTGTGACTCTTGACCTCATACAGGTTTGATGTGTGTTTGATTAAAGAATGAGAACCATTGCCCATCCCCTTTTACAATGTTTGAAATGTTTAATGAATATGGGGGAATTATATATGTGTGTATTAATTTATGGACTGTTGCATTGAATATTCAGTATGCTTTTGCAAATATTTTTACACTAATAGAATAAGCAGCTCAGCGGTGGATTATGGTTGTCTTAGATTCTGAAAAATACATGAGAGAAACTTTTGTAATTTTTAATGCATTTTACACAAACTATATTCTATTTTTTTTAATCTGCAGAACAGTAGCTAAACTTAGATATTGTAACACACCTTTCAATGTGTTTCATCTAACAAGTCAGTGCAAAAGATTTCCCTTAAATAGCGATATTGATTTAAGTGCTACGTGGTAAGGATGGCAGATACCATGCCTGATGAGGATTCACAATTCTGCAGGAATTTCAGTTGTTTGTAGCTTTGCCAAATACAACAAATATGTTGGTTGGCATTTTCTATAAGGAGTATCAGCCTTAGCTTGAAGAGAGAGGAGAGTACAGGTAGTTAAAGTGCTGTGAAGTCTCACTGGCCTCTATGAGCCTGAAACTTGCATGAAAATGAATTTTCTTATTMTTTATAATTCTGTTCTGTGTAAATCTGTTTAAACTACTAGCCTCTTTGAGGACCATCTGTCTGTCCTGGAAAATACAAACATGAGAATAATTGTTTTCTTTCAAAACCTGCCTCAAAACGCTTGATAATGTTTATTGTATGTTTATAATTCAACATAGTGAAGGATTGACGCGATCATTGACAGAAAACTAGTATGAGTCATTTYCCTGTCCTTCCCGACTGCCTCTGCTGACCTCTTTACTTCTCTGGGCCTAACAGAGGAGGAGTTYGGGATAACTGACAGGTTCTGAGCAGGCTTCAAGAGAGCTGGAGAATGCTCTGTTCTCTTACAGTTCTCAAATGTTGCTGAAAGATTTTTCAAACCTCACAAGTTTTTTTGTGCTGACATGCCTGTGATGGTCTCATGACAAAAGTCATTCTCATTACTTTTCATTCATTTTTTCATTTGCACAGTTATTAATCACTAGACTCCATTAAGTATTAGGAAATCTGTTGCTGCCATTCCCAGTCTCCTACTTTCCACTGGCCAAATTCTATGCCAAGTTATTACCAAAACTTTTGACATTCATAAGATCAGAATGTGACTTTTATTCACACACACACACACACACACACATACACACACACACACACACACACACAATCTTTTGGACCATACAATTAGGTCACTGGGTATTTATTAATTTCCACTTCCTTTCTAGGTTATCTGTGGCTGGTAAGATGAAAGGTTGTTCCTCTAGACTTTCTAACTGTGCCTCCTGGTTGCCAAATTCTACTTTATTTTTATTATTTTAAGAGATTATTTCTCCTTTCTCCTTTTGTATTTAAGGTACATTCTCATAGAGCTATGACTAGAGAAAGGGTGAGAGATGCACACGATGAGTAATTGCTGTATTTTTAAATAACTTGGTGCAAACCTGAACTCTATTGCACTGTTATTCAGCCACTCTGTTCAAAGGCTATTTGTAGCAGTTGTCAATAAAAGTATATTGGGAAATAATAATGGATTAATCCATATCTAATTGTAATTTATGTTCTCCCTCAAAATAAATTACATGGCATTTTGACAGTACCATGAGCATGCAAGTATGGGAAATAATCATGCAGTCCTCAACCTATTCAATGTMGAGAGCAGTTGGTTTAAATCTTGCATTTCAGAGGAAAATTTTAACTTGTTCAACATAATGAATGAATGATGATTAAAGACAAAATGGTTCTTAGTTTATTACCTAGATTTCAGATTTGGTTTCAGGATATTTGCCTTAATTGTGGAAGGTGATTAGAGTTCATTTGCAAATATATGTGGCTTTACTAATAAAAGGTGGCCTGAAACAAATCAGATTACTATGTTGGGTAATTGTTGGCTAAAAGGACATTTGCAGTCAGTTTAACAAATTTGAGGCCAGGGGAATATACTTTGTCAGAAAATCATTAAAATTATGTGCCGCTTAAAATCTGGAGAATCCTTTTGCCTTTGCATGGATTCACAAAGGGCAAAAAATGCTGGTGGTCTGTCATGCCAGAGTGTTTTTTGAGTTGTCTGAATCACAGAGCTGCATCAGAATGACTCATTCTTGTTATATATTGCCATCCCTTCTGGGAAAGAACTGCTGTCTCTCTCTTTCTTCATAATTTCAATTTGTATGTTTTCTTTTTCTCCTCCTACTGAAGTTTTTGTTCTTCAATATCTCTGCAATTAAGGTTGGCTTTCTCAAAAGGCCAAGTGTGGTATTTCAAGTGCATCTTCTTATACATCAGGAAGTTATTTGTAATATTCTTTCCTTCAAGTAAATAACATCCTATGTAGTCTCTCCTAGGCACTTTGCTATATAATTGGAGTCCCATGTCTGTGTACAGGAGGGTATTAACACAAGCACTGTCTGTAGACTTTTGCAAGGTGCTAACACCTTTGCTGTAATGGCACCTAAACTGTTCAGAATAGAGATGCTGATCTTTATAAAATGAGCAAGTAAGCAGCCACTGAAAGAAAAGCCCTTCTAAAATAAGATGACCACCCAATGCCAAAAATCCTTTGTATCCAGTTCCCCTCAACTGAGAACCAAGCTTTCTGGGGCAAAACAGTGCATGTTCCCCTCCATAAATCAGTTCTAGAACCGGTGAACCAGGGATGGCATCCAAAGGTTTGAGGTGAAACTCACCATATGGTCTCCTAATCTCTCTGACTGTAGATGAAGCATTGTATTTTCAGGCCAGATTTCCAAGGTGATACTGGAGGGTGAGCGTATGGAGTCCTTTCTCCGGAAATTGTTATTTTCCTTTATTCTTATCTTYTCCTGTAACCTCGATGGAACAGTAGCTTGTGTCCTTCCACAAAGTCATTAGAATTGTAACTCACTGCATTTTTCACAAGGACTTTTCAGGTATATGTGAGTGTTACTGCCAAATTCTTGTCAGCAGTACTCAGAGTAAGAGCTCCTGACTGTTCATCTCTGGCAAAAATACTACAGGATTTGCTTCTAAAATTGATAACTCCACACAGGAGGAGAGGAGAGATCAGGCCAAGGAGGCATAGTGATGATACTATCCTGAATAAAATAGCGCTTCTTAGCATTTCCAGGGAATAGTGGTTTTTTTTCTTTTTTTTTTTTTTTCTTTTTTGGCTCTGGGGCTACTCGTGTCTTGATAATATTCTCAGAACTCTTTTTTTCACAAAAATTTTATGGGCCCATGCCTCACTATTCAGGAAATCAAAGCTAAGGTTATTTGATGCAAGATTTCCTCTGGAGTTGGCAGCAATTTTAAGGCTCAGGGCCAGTCTATTTTTCACATGCTGGTGCTCGCCATACCATTTCAGCCTGAAATGCAGTTAAACATTGTAGAACTGTTTAGCTAGGTATTTTCATTATTGTCAAATAATCTTTTTTAGGATCCATTTACAAACCATTCATTTCAGCAAGACATTTTTCTTTGACAATGGCTAACGTGCTAAGGAACCATAAGGTGCTTTTCCCCGCCCCCCTTAATTAATCAGCAATTCTGAATTTCTTTCTCTCTCATTTATTTTTTTCTCTCTCAGTTTGAGCTCTTTTCTTTTAAGAACTAGTGTATAAGCAAAGATGGTTAGGGTGATATTTAGTTGAAAAGAGAGATCGTTTACAAGAGTCTTTCCACATGTAAAAGTTGCTGTAGAGAATACATATGAGGTATTCAGGATATACCTCTGGACTTTTGCGGCCTTCTGAGGGAAAGAAGCTTGGCTAAATGATCTCCTGATCTACCTGGTGGAGCTTTCTCCTTGTGATTTTTGTCTCCTTGAGGTTTTTCTCTGAACTGTGCATCACCTTGAATAGACAAAGATTGCGTTCACATTCAGCAGTTATGAAATAAGCTAGGAAGCTTTATTGGCATAGAACCAATAACTTTTATCAGTCTCCTCTATTGAAGGTGTAGACAGGAAAATGGAGATGACATAATCTTTCTGATTAAATTAGCATGTGTGATGTTTAAAACCAATTCTACTGTAAATGGAAATGCTCTATCATAGTTTATTAATTTTTAGTCAAATGATTGCTTCTTAAACAGCAACAACAAAAAGATAAACTCTTCCTTTTCTTCTTCCCGTGCTCTTTTCCTTTGCCCATTATCTCCTCCCTTTCTCTCTCCCAGGCAGAGCCTTAAAATGAATGCTAAGTGGGGATCAGAGCACTGAAAGGACCTTAGAAAGACTAGATGGAATTACAGTTTCATTTGGAAAGTGCTGCTGCTCTTTTAAAGGTGTATTTTAAAGATACGTACTATTCAATCTTAATTGCTTTTGATGTTTCATCTGCTAAAATAATGCTTTACTGCATTTTTGTAAGCTTAGAAAAGGTTATCTACAATTGTACGTTATTTGCCTTCTTTTCTACRGAAAAGTTTTTTTGTTTTTTAATAGCTGAATTTAGATTGCAGAGGCGTCATTGAGACTAGCTGGCATTGAACCAGGTTCTGATAGCATCACACTGTGCTATAGGTCAAGACTTAATTTAGTCTGGCTTCTAGTGAAGTGAACAGATTCTCCTTTAATGTCATCTCTTTGTTCCTGACATAGAATAATAGCTATTTCTATTTACATCTCATTTTCAAGCCATAAAATTTCCGTGCTAGCACTAAAAATGGAAGAAGGGTGTAGGATAAGGATGGTGACCTTGCTTAAGTTGACTTATTTCTGAAAATAAAAATGAAGTAGGTGGTGGGAATTTAGTTTGGGAAATTTGCTTTCTTTCTCTTAAAGATGAACAAAAAAAGGTAATATTAGGTTTGCATTTCTAAGTTTTTTAATTAGTAGAGCAGTGATATGAGTTGGTCTACAGAAAACTTTGGGAGAATCAAGTATTTCTATTTCCCTGCATTATCACAAAAGTTGTTCAACACAATCATAAAAGACCAGAACAGACATTCAGACAGGGACAGAACAGACAAAGATTACACAGCCTCTCTGGTTATTCACTGTGCATAGCAGCCTCCATAAGGGGACTTCTTTCATCATTGCCAGCTAGATCTTATGTTACTCTGTCTTGTGAATTTTGCCTCTTGTTTTTTGGAACGCACCTCTGAGAAATGTCTGGATCCATATTTCTACAAGCCAATTTAGCTGGTGAAAGAGGCTGCTACTGCATCTCTTTCTTGCAGATTTAAGAAGCCCAGCAGCATCCTTAGTCTTTCCTTTGCCTGTCATGTGCCTTTAGCAACGTTAGTGGCCCTCCACTGAACTCTTCTCAGTTCTTGGTGTATTTGTCCTACTGAGGGCCCAAAACTGGACACAGGGCTCCAAATGTAGCCCCATTCTTGTGTGTGTGTATATATATATATACACGTGTGTGTGTGTGTGCATCCACACATATTTACATGTTACTTATAAAAAAATATAAGGGGTATTTTATTGATTATTCATTCTCATGGTTATGTGAAACCTTTCATGAATCAGCCACAGGAATTTAGTATTCCAAATCTGACTCTTTCTGACTTGGGTCCTAGTTACAAACATTACACTCTTGATTTGTAAATAATATTGTGTCTTATAGTTCTTTATACTCTCCTTGTGTTCAATCAGTTGCTTAGGATCTCTGATGCTAGTTTTGTTTAGCAGTAGTATTGTATAATTTTCTCCTTAGCATTTATTGGGATTTGAGGTCTATATGCATGGAATCACCATTTTTAGGCATCTTTAACAACTTGAATTCATTTAAGCAGATGAAAGAGAGCAAATAGGTAAGGTCTTAAACACTCCTGATAGCGTGATACTTATATATTTTGCATAGAGGTCTCCCAGCTGTTGTCAGCTTGACAAGTGAACTGAGCTCGAAACGTGCCCCCTGTTTACTTCMATGACCAAAGGCTCAGACTTTCCCAATGCCATGTTCTGGTTCTACATTAACATGTGCAGGCCTGGTGGCAAGGAAGCTTTATATTTATTAGTTTGCTCTGTACTACATTTCTGCTTTAGTGCCAGAATTGCTGTCAGAAATACTTACRAATACTTAAAGCAAAGTGTCTTCAGACTTAAGCTCCAGACATGGAATCTTCTAGCTACTTCAGCTAGGTAAAAATGGCTACAAATTTGTAGCCATTACTCTATATCCTGTTACTGTTTATGGTAAAGGCTGATATCAAAATACACATGCTGTCCTGCTGTAGGATATTCCCACACTCAGAATCCACAGGTTATCTATTGTCACAGTATAAAAGCTTCAACTTGCTTGCATATTAGTTGGCAGGTAATRCAGCATGTGGGAGCAGAATTTAGAAGACATTATAAACTATGTTATCCTCAGATCATTAAAATAATTGTTATAAAATTCAAGGCGTTAAATATCATAAAGATTTTATTGTTGCTTAATGATTTAGAAATACAGAAAGAGGAAATCCCATGGGCCTAAGCACAGCCAAAATCTCTGCCAAGGTGTAATTTGGAAAGATGCCATTTTACCTCCAGGAAAAGATCCTGCCAGAAGCTTGAACTAATAACAGAGTGTTCAGACTCACTGCCTAAGTAAGCAGCTTTTGCACTTTATTGAATAATGAAGATGTATAAAAGTATATTAACAAATCCCAATAATGGCATAATACCAGCACCTTAGTCCCATATGTGATTGGAAAGAAACAGAGAACATTAAGGAGCAGAGAGAAACCATCCACCCCTAACAGGGAAAGTACCTAGTTGGGGAAATGTTTAAATATCCTGAAAGTGGAAAGGATTTTAACTGGAGCTTGCAGTCTGAGGGTCCAAATCAGCTAGAAACAAGGCTTCACTAACTCATATTTGCAAAACTCCTGGTTTAGTGATATCACAGGATCCATAAAGTTTCTACTCATGCCATACAAATTTGTAATCTCTTCACCTTTCTTAGTAAGTTTTCCCATCTCTTAATTTTCCTTTTATGTGATGTAGCTTTTACCCACTTTATTACTCCAACTTATTACCACTTTTCCATGTCATAGTATCCATAAACATCTGTGACCTTGTTTGCATTGTAATCAGCATTGAGTAAATTCTGCTCTCTGACAATACAAGTCACAGACACGGAGCACTTTTATCCCATATTTCGGTTACAAGTATTGCTTTCTTTCGTTCTCTGGACAGCCAGCGTGAGCTTACGTTCAAGAAATTTCAGCATTAAACTTGCTTAAAACTCACGCTTCAGTTCTGAGATGGAATTTGGGACTCAAACTCCTGCTGTTGTATTCTGGGGAAGGATTCTGGATTCCTATATATACTGTGAACTTTGCTGGCCCTGGGATCATGAAATGAGAAGTTATGTTGCTGTGTATGTTCCAGTTGCTGCCTACCTAAAATTATTCCTTTGAACTTGCTGTGAAGTCAAGGAATTTTTTATTTCCTCAAAAGAATTTATTGCATGCATAGATGAAATTCTGGTCAGATTTATTTCATACTGTGCTTTTCAAAGCTTTAATTCAAGAGAACTCCCTGAAAAAAATGCTCTTCTAATGAACTTCTAGTCCTGTATTTCACATTTGTGACAGTTTTTGCAATGTTAAATTTTAATTTTAAAAAATCTCTAGTACTATGCACTATGCTTTTTATGGTAATTTTTCTAATTTTTGTGCTTTGTTTGAAACATAATATCCATTGACTGTATTTCTTTTTTGAATTTAGGGACATTGTTTTATTTGTTAGTCAGTGCTTTGGCTGATTAACCTCACTGCAGAAACAAGCTGTTGGAATCATTTGACCAGGCCACCTAATGAAATATTGTACTCCTAGCTCTAATCGTAATCCTCCAGTATTAATATTTCTGTAGCAACATTTACATTTCTCAGTTCATGCCTATAATTAGCCCGTTTGGTCTGTCTTCAGGCAGCGTTTTGAATGAAGCACATAATAGGAATTAATTCTAAACAGGTGGAAAGTACATTAAAGTTCTCCATATTTTTGACTTCATCCTTTTTTTAGTGTTGGCTCTGGCATTCCTAGAATTTATCAAACTTTGAGTGCAGCTTTTGTGTCACTAATAATTAGTTTCATTCAGAAAGACCTGTTGTTCCATTTAAGGTTTTTTTTCTCTGTGATACAATTTGTCAAAGTGTTTCAGATTTTCCAAGACTAAGGATATGTTTTGCTTCAGATATAAGCACAATTTTGTCAAGAAGTTTCTAAAAAATGCTAAGTAAAGAAAAAGTGTGAGAGGGAGAGAGATAAGAGGGGAAAAAGGAAAAAAAGAAAAACACTCTTGTTCCTCACAATATAAGGGATATAAGTTACAATTTTAAAATTGCTGACAAGGAATGTAGGACTTATACCTGTGGATGAGTGTTTGGGGGCATAATTTATTTTTTTTAAATTAAAGCTATTTTCAAGTTGCAGTATAAGTAAAATTTCTTGCGAATAATTTGCATCAGTAGTATTCAAGTTGATCAGAAATAATCAGTCTTAAAACAGAGAGAGTTTCCTTCAAACGTTGACTTAAGAACAGTCTTTCAGGTATCACAGCTGTGCAGACAGCTGAAGTTAAGCAGRAAATGTTATGTCTAAGAACATACAGAACTAAACAGCAAGTTAGTAAATTTAAATAAGATGTTATGACAAGTTTATTCATTTGTAGATCTTGCAGGATTCCTACATCAATTTGTTGTTGGCTTTTCATCTTAACCCAGGAGAAGGGAAAACTTGTCTTTTATGGCAAAAGTGCTTGCAGCTGTGTGTGTGTGAGTAKATATGCATATAATATATATACGCAGATATTAAGAACTACTCTTTCAAAGGGGACCACCCAAGGCTTGGGGCACCAACCTTTTATTGTTCTTGTCCATTTGGCAAAGACAAGCAGCCATAGCCAAATGTACTTCCTGGAAAAGCTGTACACCTCCAAGGACTGGTAGGAAGACAAATTACTTGCTGAATATGAATAGAAAATTGGTAAGGTCTCTGTCAATTTAACAACAACAACAACAAAAAAGTCTCCACATTGTGAAGGTTTTTCAYGCTAACGGTGTTTATCTATTCACCAGCAACTCAAAGTGAGATGGATTCTTTACCACCTTTTTATTTGAATACAGTYCAATGTAGAAGATTAGTTTGAGTCATGGAACACTGATTGGGTCCCACAAACACTGCTCTTCGAATACTTTTACAGATAGTGTCCAGAATTTCCCTAGGCATGAGTGAAGGCATAATGCTTATACTGTGTCAACTTTTGAAGAAGTAAAATTTAGTTGAAGTTTAAATTAAGTTAGCACTAAAGCTTGTTGTTTTGTGTGCTAACACAGCTGCAGTCTGCACATGTTTCAGTGCTTCTGAACTTGGATGTCTGCCCTTGGAAAAATCTTGCTATATCTGAAGCAGATTTACATTTTTAATAGATTTTGAGRTTTACTCACAAAAACTCTAATTCAAATGGCTACTTGAAAAGCAAGATTGAAAAACAGTGCTGTGTCACGTGAGGTGCTGGTTTTGGGTATAATTCTAGCAGCCTGTAGATT
The DNA here is from genome assembly GCF_003342845.1 of Nothoprocta perdicaria. Classification (NCBI taxonomy): domain Eukaryota; kingdom Metazoa; phylum Chordata; class Aves; order Tinamiformes; family Tinamidae; genus Nothoprocta; species Nothoprocta perdicaria. The sequence goes on along the minus strand of NW_020456010.1, from coordinate 1,831,638 downwards.
TCAAATATGAGAAACTTGGTTAGTTCAGCATGGGATAATCTTCAAGCTGTGAATAAACCACAAGATGAAATAAAAACAAGCATGACTTCTCTTTAAAAAAAAAAAAAAAAAAAAAAAAAAAGATTCACATTATATTCCCTGAGCATGAGAAACAGTGTTTACTCTGATATTGATAGTGCAGTTCTGTGCCCTGAGCTACAGCCCTGCTTCACATTTATGTTGTGTTCACTTAATAACATGCTTGCCATTTTCCCTGTTTTTGGTTATGGTCTTTCAATAAGGAACATTTCAATAATGCTTTTCTAGGTCACACAAGCTGAGAATGGGGCCCTGTATTATTTGAATTTCTAAAGCTGAAATATTATTTCATAGTAGGGTAGTACATGGCACGCCATGTTAGCAACTCTGCTGTGCCAGTCGCTATATATCCTCAGAATAAGTAGTCTGTCCATATCCAGAACTAATATCTAAATTCAGTAGTGCAGAGAGTGTCTTGCTTACACATTGCCCAGGAATGTATTTCTTCTTATTAATGAGCTGTATTACTTAAAWATCCTAATCAGAGAGCACATGCATAGCAGTCCATCTCGCAGAACTCTTTCAGTGTTTAAGAGGGGATGATGGAGTGGTTTGAAGATGTGCTTGGAAATGGTGTGAAGGGCTAGTACAGAAAATGGCAGAGGAAAGAATGTTTTCATAAGCCAGCTGTGTGAACAGCTGCACCTTGTCTGATTTTATCACTTTAATGAAAAATATGAATGCTACTTAAATAATGGAAGTTACTTCACATCTACATGCAATCATATGTATAGGGGATGCCATGACACATAATGATACTGGAAAAAATGATGAGAAAAACAGTATTGAGAAGTGGCACTACAGACAAGCCTGCAAGGATTTTTCTTGTGTGTGAAGGTTTTGGGTTTGTTTTGTTTTCCTCATAACTTTGCAGGAAAGAGAGCATGAATATGTTTGTGGAGGAAGGAATAAACGAGCAATGGAAATGGGTGGTGATAGCTGAGCTGGGGGATCAGGGTATAGCAATTTGCATACACATGTATTAAGAGCTTTAATATCTAGGATGAGGTGGATAAGCAGAACTGGTTGACTTTTGAGAAGTTTGATACATTATTGTTACTGACAAGAAATGTAATTATTAACAGCTACCTTTTATCTAAGAGCCATGTAAATATCTGGAAAAACAGCTTCTTGCTGCCTTGGAATAAAGAACATTTAAATCTCATTGCTCAAGCACAGGTTCACGGAGTTTAAATCAAGTAGCAGCATGTTGTTATGACTGGGAAGCGCTGCTGTTAGACCAGTTCTGCAGTGCAGTCTCTATGATCTCAGAAAAAGAGAGGGTAGTTATTTTTTTTCAGCAGATGCTGTGCCCAACTGTTTTGCAAACTGGGGACTGCTACTCCTTGGCTTGCTGCAGTGCATCTGACAGAAAATGATTAGCATGCACGCAAGTACTGTGAGTGAAGAAAGAATATAATTGGTTTCAGCACAGGTAGCAGGCTGAGGGAATTAGATATTTAATATTTYCATGGTTGGCAGCTTTACCAAGGCTGTAGGTGATAATGGACCTCAGTATGAATGTTAAAAATAAACCACATTTATCATCATCAAGGGGTACCCAACCCCAAAAACTTACAATTCAAAGCCGTCAGTTACATCCAGCTCTTTAACTGAATGCAATTTGGAGTGTGTTCAAGTGTGAGTAGGCGTCCCTCTTCATTTGTGTCACTTTGATCATTAACATTTAAGTATTATTGCACTATTATTCAAGTGAATCACTGGTTTGAATTACTGAATTTCTTTTCACAATTTCTTCTTAAAAGGGGCAGAAGGGTGAAAAGCTTGAAAAAGTTTATGTAGAACAATTTTGTTTTAGAGATGCCTCATGAGGAAATGTGATGACTGCTGACTTAGAAAGTAGTATAGGAGTTAAGTAGGTAAGTAGGCAACATTGGAAGAGTTGATAGCTTTTCTTACAGTGAAAGTTAGATAAGTGAATGGAAAGTCTGTGATTTGATAAGGGGGGAACTGCACAGGGTAAGAGCACTTGAGATGACTGTGTTTGAGTTAGAATTTAGAATGCTTCAGTGAGAGGTACCTGAATCTCAATGTTTTTGAGAGCTGATTCGGTGTTGTATCCCTTGACAGTGAGCAGCAAAGATTCCRTGTGGGGGAGTGGCAGCACCCGCACCCTGACTGCCCCTTACCCAGGGAGCTTCTCACTTAAGGTTGCATCCTTCAAGATGCCTTTGATGATGAAGTCACAGATAAGCCGAAGTACTTGATATTGCAAGGGCATGTTAATGATATGTGTTACCGAAAAGATATTGATCAGGGTACATTTAGAGYAATTTTAAAATTGATAAATTAATCATGTCAAATAAAAATGAATAACCATCACTGGTAAGAGGRTAAGGTTGATTTCTCTGAGAAAGGGTCCTATTGCAATGAATCTAACTGCTTTAAGRATGTCAGAACTGCTGAAATCTATTAAAAAAAAAAAAAAAAACTTTTCTATAAGGGAAGTGCCAGGTACAGTGAGTTTGGAGGGGGGAAAAAAAAAATGAAAGATTTAACAAGATTTAACAAGAAGGAAGTGCTGAGGCTGCACCTGTATGAGAAGAGGAGCTGACTACAAAGCATCAAGCATGCCCAACCTCAAATAACCCTCAATGCTAAGCACAGGATGAACAGTTAGATCACCTCTTTGGATACTTTGGCATGATTCTGTCTCAGCAATGAAGTGATTTTCATGGGAAAAAAAAAATTATCTTTGCTTTTAGGCAAAATGAGTTTATTATGATTCATGGTTTTACTGCAAGTATAAGAGAAATTGAAAATGACCCACCTCTTTAAAGTGAAATATAACTTATGATCTGTTCTCCTCATTTTCTTTACCTATTTTAATGTGTGTGCATATTCACATTTAAATAAATTAAAATATTCAAAGGGGGCTTTATAACTGAAATAAGCTACAAACACAATGTAACCACAGTAAATATCACTATCTGACTGAGACAAAAGAGACAGAAAACGGCTTCAGCCACCGAGGTGAGACAGTGACAATGCTCAGAGACCTGGATTCTAAGCTGCAGGAAGAGAAGTTGAGGCAACCGAAGGTGTTTAGTTTGATGACAAGGAGGCTGCAAGGTGACTGCCACATGCTGTCCCTTCTAGTCAGTATTTTCATAATTCTGTGATCTGGCTGAGTTTGGGCAGAGCACTTGGTAAGCGCCACAGTCACATGCATGGTGGGAACGGCATTGTAACGAACAAAGAGCAAAAACATCTTTTCTGATATGTGCCTTAAAATGACACTTGAAACTATCAGTCTTTGTACAGCACTATCTTTACCCTTAGCCATGATGTAAATAAAATGTTGTTATGAAGAGARGCCTAAATCAGGATGAGAAGAGGAGGTAGGCAAGCTGAATAAGAACTATGAAAGTATGGCAGAAACTGGTGATCTTGGTACTCTGGAGGAAGTAAGCAATTTTAGATAGGATTAATTTTTAAAATTATAATGTTTTTATCTGATGTTATTTAGAAATAAAATTATGCCAGCAGATATAATCTTTCATAACAGTGAGCTGAATAATCTCTCAGATTGAAAATTTCAAGATCTTAACTAGGAATTTTTGTTTGTACTCAAGCCAGTAGGTGCATGAGTGCTGATTTAAAAAAAAAAAAAAAAAAAAAAAAAAAAAAAAAAAAAGCCCAAAAAACTATAGATTATGTGGAAGAAATACTCTAAAATAACTTAGGCAATTGCCTGTCTTTATTCCTATTTAGATTTTTCAACTAATAGATTTTTTTTACACACTTGAGTAAGTATCAGTAAAAGCTTACTGATTTTAATAAGTTACTAAATTCTAGTTATTAAAAYTAGTAACTACTAATTTAATTCTACCCTCCTGACTGTAAACCAGAAAGCTTGTTTTTGATTAGAACGTGCACATTCGACCTAACATCACTACCATTTATAGAAACGGGGAAAAATAAAGGTTAATATGCTCTTTTTTTCAAAGATGGATAGTCTTCTGATTTGATGTTTGTCATATACTTGGTTTAAAAAAATGATAAATTGAGAACCTGTAACTGAAATGGATTCTGCCCCTTATGCTTGTTCCTCCTGGTAAAATAAGTGGAAATCTGGCCTCATACCCATTGAAAAATGCATCTAATTTTTGTTTTCAAATTAGAGAGCCTGAGGGTCCAGTGAGGTGAGGCCAGGTGACAGCAATTGGCTTCTGGAGAAACACAGAAAGAAAACTTGTAAAACACACAACCAAAGGTAACGTAGTGGAGGTGCTGGGCCTTGGGGAAAAGCAAGATATAGGCCTGAGAAATCCCAGATAACAACTTAAGCCTACAAAAATCTCTCCTTTGCAGAGAACAGTGTAATGGTGTAACAAGGCGAACTACTAATATGCTTAATTTTTTGTCTCGGGATGTAAATTAGAATATTTATTCAGCACAAGAAACACTTTGGAGAAGAAAAGCTCCCTTAAACATATTATGTGTAAGATTAAAGTTGCAGAGATAATTTGATTTTTTGTGATGGTTTCTTAGTAATTTGAATCCTGCCAGTAACTGAATGCCCTCTTAGATATACACCAAGATGTTAAATAAGACCACAGTAAATATTATATTTATTTTACATATTGTGTGGTAGATTTTTTTTTTTTTCTTCTTCAAAGTAAAGCTCTAATGCTGCTTTAACAGATGATTCCCCAGCTTACAGTACTGATGAGAAAGTTACTCTTTCCCTCCAGCTATCAGCAGTCCTTAGGGCCTTACCTGTGTTGACATGTTTTATTACCTGGTCCAAGGAACGTTATTTGAGAGCCTAGGAAAAGTCCTAGTTTGGTTAAATTTGTGATGCCAAAGGTTTTAAAAAAGAAGAAACAAATGAGACATTAAAACTGTACCCAACCATACCTAAAAGACTTCTATAGACCCTGTCAGTCTATAATTTCATGTACATTTTTCTATGAGTAGCTAAATAGTTAATAATTTATTTTTGGAGTGAAACGTAAATATAAGTTGTAGGTGGGACTTCTGYTTCAATTGTTTTTTTCTAGATTATTTTTATATTTCTTGGATAGCAGTAGTAGAACTATAAAGAAGTACTAGCCCATACCATTGTGCACATCTTTTTTTGCAAAAGAAATCTAGAAAGCAAGAAAAAAAGCCTTTCCAGAGGTATTACTTACATCAACATATGAAAAGCTCTGTGGCAACATGTACAAAACAGACCATTTCTGCATCCAKGTGTTGCACTGCCAGTGGTCACCGAGACTGCCGAGCTGTTTTCCTCCTGGTAGACGGTTTGGTTCAGTGCAAGCTGAACCTTATGAGGAAGATTGGTGCTTCTGGGATATGAAGCTTCAGGCACATCTATTATAATAACCTTGTGTGCTGCAAACTTATTCCATAGATAGAAGACTTAATGCTCTACCCATACAGTCTTCTGTTACATTTGATGATATAGTAAAAGTTAGGGGGGAACTGGTTAAAAAAAAAAAGCTCACATTACCTCATAGAACTAACTGTGATTGTACTGCATAATAATGTAGCTAGCCTATGCCTTAAACCTCAGAAGTTACGAAAATACAAATTTTCTATCTGTTGCCAAGTGTGCTGTTTACTCACTAAATGGTGCTCTCACTGCAAGTATTCAGCTTTGCATCACTGCACTGGCTGGAGACAATACAGCTGGAGCTCAGGTGAGAGCACAAAGGAATGGGCACGTAGATGCAAACTAGAATCCAATATCCGGTGCAGCTTTTATATCTGCTTAATTAAACAGTGGTGACTTCATGTTAGCATTGATACCATAAATAAGCACTAGAGAAAAAGGTACAAAAAAAAAGTACACTCATGCTGTCTACTCTCTTAATGCTTAATCAATGCAAGTTAGGTACTTGGGTTTTGTGGGTTTTTTTTCAGTTTGTTTTAATGATCTTCAAGTATGAGGTGGTCCAATAGGTTTGTTTTTGGTACAATGTCAGAATTTTATATACAGGTCATGATCCTGTAGACAGACTACATGTACTGTAATAACAGTTTTAATGCATCTGTAAATGAAGACTTTTGAAGGAAATCGCTAACATCTACAGCTCAAAGACAGTGGATCAATTTTGCTTTTAGAGCTTTTAGAGGGATATCACAATCCCCTTGGAAGGTAAGTAAATATCTATCTACAGAAGTGAAATTCCGCTTTAACACAGTTCTAGTGTTAGAAGTTAAAGTTCTAGTACTCAGACTATGTGGCATGAACCTTCCCTTTGGGACACTTACCAAAGCAACTCCGGCACAGAGTCCGTCACTGCTTGGCCCTTTGTACGAGGATTCTGTGGAGTAACACACGCGCCTAGACTGACTTTTGGAGAGGTACATACAATCAGCACAGTCCTTGGCTTAACACAACATATCAACCTAACAACAGAGAAAAGTTTCTTTCCGTCAGACCTGTCAATGCCTGCTAACTACCAGCATAAGAAGACAACCGCAGTTGGTGCCATTTTTAATGATTAGAATTCATACATTATAAAACARAAAGTGAAAAAACTTCAATGTGATACTTATAAACAAAGAACAAATAGAAAACAAAATTTTTTTTTGCCTGATTTATAGTATTAATAATACAACAGATCATTAGTCTGAGGTAATAYCAGTATTAAAATTTTAGTCCTTCAAAGGAGAACTTAAAATTAAGAATAGTAATCGTAACGCATGTTGTGTTAAAAGCAAGACTTGATTATTAAGTCAATGCAACCCTTTAACCTTCTTAGGKATGGATCGGTGGTTGCAAGTATAAAACTGGAAATGAATCTATACAGTAGAAAGTACAGAACATTAGTGTCCTGCACGGCCCATCATTAGCCCCTGCCAGTACTGAAAGTACTGTTGTTGGCTATGTAAAAATCAGAYGTAGAAAAGACTTTGTTCTGGAACAGCCCTTTAAAAAAATCGGAATACAATTAATTTGCATAAAAGAGCTAAACAAAAGATGAATTCAGAAATCCAAATGTTGACATGAGGTAAAACCATGTGCATTTATTTCATCTGCATTTTAGAATTACTAAGCAAAAAATTAAATACGTTGACTGTAATGAATTCAGTCATACAAGTGCAAGTCTTCAGCTATAATGTATTTTATGGCAGTTTATTTAAAAAATGTACCAGTAAATCATAAAAGAGGGATCATGTCCATTTAACTTTTATTGAAGTATACAGGAGGTTTTCTTTAGAATCAAATATGAGCATGAATATATGGCCAAACGTAAAATCTATCAAATTCAGTGAAAATTTTCTGACTTTAAATAGGAGCTGTAAGAATGACCAATATATATTCTTTGTTACAACTGCCCTCACTCTACAAGTAAAAAAAAATAATAAACATTCAGTAAACATTCTTTCCTAAGGTAGTTTCCCTTATATATCAGTGATTTATCCATTTCTTGTATACATAACTTTTTAAACATACCAATCAGTGGTTCTCACAATTGAAAAATAAAAGCACAAAAAAGTTTACACTCTTGTACAGGTAAATAAAAGATCATTTTGAATTAAACTGTATATCCTTAAGGGCATAGTATAGTTTCAATTTCATTACCTATTACATAATTAGCTTCTTACATACAAATATGGACATATTTGGCTTGTGCTTCAAAGCCTTTGCGTCTAGAAAGTCCATGTCAATGCAGCTCATAACTTGAAATCACTGGGGATATCTTTGCTGCTGCTCGGCTTAACCTGGTCGTGCAACATCGTCTCTTCCGAGCTTGTTGTGGCACCGCACTTCTCTGTGGAGTCCTCAGTATCCGGATCCAATCCTTCAGGACAGGGAAGTTTTAGGAGCTCTTCCCGCAGTTGAGCTGTATGACGCTGAATATGTAAAAGAAAAGTCAGTGTTCAAGACGGCAGTTAGAAATTACTTTTCACAATATTGGAGAAAATAAGGAGGAAAAGAAAAGTTCAAATAAATTATTTCAACGACTGGATAAGCTTCTTCCAAAGTCCTCTGTGTTTTAGGATTGGTACTTTGGAGTAATTAGCAGCTGCTACTGGCAACAAATGAGAGGTAGTAAACAGAAGGGCAGCAAATAAGCGTATCAATATACACGTGTCCTTTATGCCTTGCAGTTGAGTCACATCTGTGTTCTGCAATCCCAGCAAAAAGCTGGCTGGGACAGGGCAAGTCCAAGAGAAATTCCATTTTATAAGGATATGTGGTCATAATGATATCTGTTACAGAGACAGATGTATGGAGATTTACATACTCATCATGGTAACTAAGAGCAGTTACGTTGAGAGACTGCAGGTTCGGCAACAGAAAAACAAGAGACTTAAAAAATGCTTTACTTGCTCAAAACAAAATCAAAATTCCACTTTTAATTGCGTGAGAAATATATCATASTGTTGTCTGTATGGACACAAAAAGCACCAATGATAGTATTAGCTCTAGAAGGGAAGAAAGCAATTTACAATTACAATTTACAATTGTTCCACCTGTATCGATAAAAGTGTTTAAAACCAAGACTAAAGCTGACTGTAAAGGGCCACATTCTCTAACAAGTTCACACATACCTTCATTTGTTTTAAAGTTGCTGTGTTTTATTATTATTACAAAATTCAGCCACTGAGTCCTTTCTCTGTAATTTTGTCATCTTTGTGCTGTTATTGAACATAAAATTATAAAAGCAAGCCTCACCTTAAGAGCTGCAGCATGGTGGGACATGGTCCTGCCTACCCGTTTGTCACTGCTGTACTGCTGTATGTCTGCTATCCACTCCTCACATTGAGCCATGATCTCCACTCTTTTCAAGTAAAAATGTTTGTGGATAACCTATGTGAAAATAACCAGAAGGAAAAAAGAGCACATTCATTGTTTTYAAAGAACTAAAAAATACTAAATAATTCTAAATCTGCAAACTTTAACCTAGTCATTTAAGCTCATGTGGATATAAGGGGGAAAAAATCACTTTAAGGTAACTCAACCTTGGAACAGGCTGCACAGAGAATACCAAAACAGAAAACTGTGCAGTTTCTGTCTTTGGAGATTTCTAAGACCCAGGTGGAAAAGCCCTGAGTACCAGGGTGAGAATTTAGTGCTGACCCTGCGCTCAGCAGCAGGTGGCCTGGGTGACATCTCAAGGTTCCTTCCACTCTGTGTGCAGTGTGATTTTTGGGAGTCTGCCGCTTCACCGGTCACTTCTGCCATCTGGGGGAAGGGCAAATAAGTGCGATACATGTAGTGTCACAGCAGGCAAAAGACACAGCGAAGGGCTTGAGCAATTCCAGTTGAAAGGTAAGGTAATATTACTATGCAGGATGATCTTACTGCTTATACACACTTCCGTTCGCTTACACACATGCAACACAGAGGACTTCCTTCTTCGTTGGTTCACAGTCTGACTTTACTAAGGAAACAGAGGTAGAGAGGTGGGAAGCCTAAGCACCAGCTCTTCTTCCCTCACTAACCACTTGTTGCCTGAACAAAAAATAGATGGGTAGAAACCCTCTCAGCTGTATGAGCACAGAAAACAACATGACAGATGCTTCTGCAAGGAGGAGAAAAAAAAATTACCAGCTGGTGTGAAAGGGCTACTACCACAGTTCCATCTCCTGTGCAGATACAGAGCCTTTGTGGACTCTAGAAATCCCAGCCAATAATACTGGAGCTGCCCCAATTTCAGTGGGAACCAGTATTTAACCACATACTGCTTCTGGTATTTCTGTACAGACCTCAGCTTTTTATTTAAGTATTTTCTTTTTAAACTTTGTCTTTGTCTTGAACAAATGYCCAAAACTCTGCCCGGTGAAAGAAACAATAAAATTCAAGAAATTTCATTGAGCACAGACAGATCTTGGCAATACTGCATCACAGCTGACAAAATCATCCATCTCTCACTGCCCCAGGAGGTTAGAGACTTTAACTCTCTGCCTAAACAAAATCTGCATATTGAAAGCATAATAGACTTCAATTCTGGATGCATTTCTTGGATTAACAATAAAACTTGAGACCTTCCCAAGATATGTGACCAGGAGTGAGATCTCCTGCATCTACTTGTCATTTAAGACTCTGAAGGGAGGACAGCTTAGACTGGTGAAGAAAAAAGATGCTATAAGCAGAAGGATGTAAATTCTTTCTTGGGGCTGAGTGTCCATGGTGCCTTTGCTTTAATACTGAAATACCACCCAGCTGTCAYGACCTAACTCCATGAACAACCTGGAGATGTTACCAACAAGCCAGTCTCTCAAAGACGTGATGGATAATTTACTTAAGAGATACATTTTCCCTTTGATGGTAACACAATCAAACACAATTGCCAACTGCCTAAAGATTACACTAAATTTTTTTTTAACGATGAAAGTAATACTGTATTTCTGATAAAGATGGCTGTTGGGACAAAATAAACACCGTTCACAGTAAAGAAAAAAACCTATGCATTGTAAGAGATTAATGCTGCCTTTGCAAAGACAGAGAATTRATATTAGTCCAGAAATGAGTTCTAGTTTAGTGGAAGTGGTAAGAAACACGACATTTGGTGAAAATATTTATTCTTGGTGTGTGGCCTAACTCAGTCATAGCTAATAGGTAGGTAGCAATTTTAATAGTTTTCAACATCTGAGTTTTCAACATCTGTCTTTTTGTAACTACATGCTATACACAAGTTACATGTTCTCAGGGAATGACTTTTTTTCCATTAAAACTAAATCATCCRGGTACACTTTCTTACTTTACTTACTTTCCTAAAGAGAGGAAGGATGTGAGCTTACAAGGAGCCTCCTTTACAGAAAGAGTAAAATACTCAAGCTGCAGAGGGAGCCCATGAAAGTGCYGAGATGCTTTGGAAGGAAAGGGCAAAACCAGTGGAGGAAACCAGAACTCATATATTTACAAAATCTCATAATATTGCCCATCCTTCATTTCTGTCTAGCTCAAGAGAAAGATCAAATGTTACTGTCAGGGAGCTCATCATCTTCTGATATCTTAATCTGATCAAAAATTATTGTAATTTGAGAACTCTCTTAGCAAGAATGAAATTGCTACGTTTACTAGGAAAAAATGGATCTCTTAGTAGAGCACATTTGATTAAGTGTCATGACATTATCTGTATCAAGATCTTTAACTTAGTAAAGAATTTCAGAGCTAGAACAGATTTTTTTCATTAATTTAGAACACCTGAATATACACAGCCTATCCTTTTCCACCTGCACATAACTATAAATATTTAACTCCTGTCATGCAGGTTAAAGTGCCTGATGATTTCTTCTTCCATAAGGCACTCTGTAATTTTAATAGGAAAAGCTTTTTGCATTCCAAAGGATGTTTTTGACAGACAGCAAGATTACTTAACAGCGTGAGTAATCTTAAAACAACCTACACTTTGGCACCATTTTTATATACGAACAATTGGAAGCGAAGAGATAGTTCTGCTCCTCAGTTCAGAAGTGGCAGCTGCTGTTCGGTGGTTCAGAAGAAAACCTGTTTTCCTAAACATTTGCTGGCAGTACCATGAGATGACTCATGTTTGACCAGCCATTTTGCATTTATATTCACACAAATTCTCTTACTTATAAGTTCAAGACCTAGACAATGGGACCGACCTTGAGAAAGAGATTAGGCTAGATGACATCAGGAGAGATCACTTTCACCTACATTATTCTACGGTGAATTCCAGTTGCTTTTCAAGGAGGCAAAAAAACTACCACCGACAACAACAAAAAAAGCAATTTTTTTTTAAAGCAGTATGAAACTATGAAGGTTAGTATTGTTTTATTCGCATCAAAATAGTCATTTTATAAAACAAATAGATTTCTAGCTTAGCACTATGCATTTTTCCACAAATCACATGCAGGTTGGAATTGTACTGGGCTCCCCAGTACAAGAGGGATGTGGAGCTGCTGGAGAGAGTCCAGCGCAGGGCTACCAGGATGATCAGAGGCCTGGAACATCTGCCMTRTGAGCAAAGGCTGAGGGAGCTGGGCCTGTTCAGCCTGGAGAAGAGGAGGCTGAGGGGGGACCTGATCAGCGTGTATAAATACCTCAAGGGAGGCAGTGAGGAGGAGGGGCGGCCTCTTTTCAATGGTGGCCAGTGATAGGACTAGAGGAAACGGCCACAAGCTGAGGCACCAAAAGTTCCACAGGAACTTAAGGAAGCATTTCTTCACTGTGAGGGTGACAGAGCCCTGGCACAGGCTGCCCAGAGAGGCTGTGGAGTYTCTTTCTTTGGAGATCTTTAAAACCCTCTTGGATGCCGYCCTGTGCCAYGTGCTCAAGGTGACCCTGCGTGAGCAGGGGGGTTGGACTAGATGACCTCTGAGGTCCCTTCCAACCTTAAGCATTCTATGATTCTATGATAATTTAAGATACTTTTAAAAATGTTTATTAAATGTTTATTAAGACTTTCTTCAATTTCACATTTTTTAGGGATGTACTCCACTGTTAGCCTATTAAGAAACACTAAGTGTGTGTTTGCAGAGCTGATCAGCACTTTTCACATACAATAAAAGAAATGCCACGTGGCATTAAGGGTTAGCTTAGGAAATGAGCCATATTTTGTCCAACCGTGTACCAAGTGTGTTCATGGGTCAACCCCATGAACACGTGCCCCTGTTTCYTGCTAAAGAAGCTACGAAGTTGCCTACATTCTTATTCACTCAAATCTCAAGTCAATAACCTCAAGGAATAAATAACAGCATAGAAAAGACATCTCACACAAAAGAAAGTGTTTTCAAACATCTGAATTTCTCTCCAAACTTAAACTAATAAAGATTCTTCAAGGTTTGTATTAAGATGCAGCTAGAAAAATTATGAATTTTTTTTTTTTTTTTTTTGAAGATCAGTTCTGACTCTTCTCTAACCAGATTCCCAGAACATCACATACCTCCTTGAAGCACGGCGATGGGTTTCTGATTTGTTCAAGCATCGCCCACTTGACTGTCGCCTGTCGGATATTTCCGTCATATTCTCTGGAACTTTGGGTACCGCTCGGAGTGCCCCTTGATCGTTCATAACCTGGTTCATTAAAATATGGTTCTGCTACTAATATTAACGACTGGACAGACACTAACACCTGTTAAGAGAAAAAAAATAAACATGAACAATGTTACTTGTTTTTACAAATATTTATCATTTTGCTTGCATTAGATATAAGCATACCTTACATTTAGTATATTTAAGCTATTTAGCTTCAGATTTTACATATAACACTTTCAGAGTATTATATGGTATTAAAACATTAGTATTTTTCCTGGGTTAGAAAAATGTTTTCATTACTATATCAACAAAGACTCATATAGCTATAAGGATATAATAATATTCCCCTCACAATTTTTATATAAGGCATATGAGGGAACAGATACTTCTGCACATACAAGGCATTAAACTCTATGTCCTAATAGTAGTAGTAGTCTGAATATAAAACAATATAGGATATTTAGGAAACCAAATGTACACGTATTGCCTATTTGTGATTTGATGTCCTGCTTTTATTTTTCTAATGTCAGAATGTCTGGCCCTGCCAATTGTTCTTGTACTTAATTGGTTGTGTTGCATCCAAAAGGCATGTCGCTGTATGGGTAGAAAGCCACCAGTATTTTTATTTTAAACGAGGAGGGATTTTTTTTGTGGACTTCAGACCAAATCCAGCAAAGATCTTAGATCTTATAATTTAGTGTCATAAATCTATTTCCATAACTGTAAAGAACTCAAAAAAAGGTGATTTGAACACAAATTTCTCAGACACTGAGGAATTCAAGATATGCGACATGTCTAAGAACAGTATTTGCAGCACCTTGCACAGTGAGGTGTAGGACATCCAGTACCGCTGATAAAAACGTGAGGACAGTTGTGTCTCCCTCCCTCTCTGCCTCCCTAGTGCAACTGAAAGCTTGGAACCACCTTCTCAATTAGGAGCTCAGTTTGTGCATTTGGGTAGGAACGTGGGCCGCACACAGCTTACGTCCCGCATCCGTAACAACTGGGGACACTGCTTCTTCCCTAGGGCAGTCCCAGCCAGTGGAGCCCTCTGCGTAAGAAGGGCTTTCTGGTGGGAGTCTGAAGAGCCCAAGAGGCAGCTGAATGACCTCTCTCAGGCGCCCATCCGCTCACAGAGTCACAGCCCTGCTCCCCTCGGCACCAGGATACCGACCTGCTGCTGGGCACTGCCTTGCCTCAACTCTAGCACCGAGGGGTGACCTAGCCCAGCTARTCCATGCCCTGCCGGGGGGAGCAAGGGGCTGCGCTGTGGGAAACGTGACCCAGAATCCCCCACTTGGRACTGAAAGGGAAGCCCAAACAAGCTGTTCTGTTTCTTAGCTACGTGCTCTAGGCAGCAGCTGTTGCAGGGGCCAGGGGGCACCACCACAAAACCATCTCCCCAGCCCGGCGTGCAAGGTGGTTGACTTGCAGCCACGGCTGCTTTGTGGTCTTCTTGGTGYTCTTCATGTGCCTCACGTATCAGGCCCCAGCAAGGAAGTGATCACTTGGGAAACTAAAACGGCAGGAGATGAATGCACACAAGCCAAGTCAGAGTACTTCAAGGGCAAAGCTTCAGATATCTGAAGAGCCTTAGTGATCTGCGGCCTTTTCAGGAGCCCAGAAATAACTGCATCTGGTTTTTTTTTTTTTTTGAGTATTATATTTTAGGTATTAAAGGAAATAATTAAAAAATAAAGCCATGGCAGAAAGCCTGGACACTGGTTGACATATTTTCTTGGCCTTAGCAAGTAGTTATTTGGGATTATTAAAAATTATATTATCAAAAACTGTAATCTCATTCTTCAGTTTCATATAGGTCAGAAAAAAATAATTGGTGAAGCATTTTGGGTGGTCTGACAATAGTTTAGTCTGTGAGCCAGAAAAATAAACAAACAAACAAACAATATGCACTGCCTAATTCTTTCCAAGCAACTGATGCAGTCCTACAGCTGTTTCCATTTAGTAGCTACAAAGCGTTTTTCTCATAGAGTGTGGGGAACTTTTTCCAGCTGCTTTCCTACTAACTTCAGAAAAAAATAATAAAAAAAAMMCCTAACCTAAAAAAACTAAAAAAACCCCACCCTTAGTAGTTACACACCTGAATGCTATATGAGATTTCTAACTATCAAATCTAACGTTCTACAATCTCTACCACCCCCCATGCAAATATTACCAGCAATTGTACAGATTAAACTAAAGTCTGCCTGAAAGCAAATAACTAATTAACATTAATCAAAGTAAAACGAGTTTAATGAAAATAAGGTTTCCCTTATCTACATCTTTCTACATTATAGCTACAGTTCAGAATTTCAGTTTCCTCTCATATACACACACACAGAGCCACTCTTTGGGACAAGAGGGACAGGAACACTGCTTGGCAGGAGCACTGTGAAGAACGCGGCCACCCTCGTGTTTCTTTTCCCAGAAAGAACAATTACATTCGGATTCTGCGGGGGCTCCCAGTGTTCATGGTTCATCCCAAATGAAGGAAGCTYGCAGAGCCACAAAACAGCGCTCTGCTCTAGAGGACAGCTTGGGCTGTGGCTCACCATACATGATCTCCAGACTGCATTTCTCAAATTCCTATCCATAAGTGCACCAAGGCGAGGACTGCCATAAAACGCAGGGTATCATCTTTTTCACCACACAGTTTTGAACATCTCTAAGCCAGAGCTTCATCGGCTGGACGACACAAAGTCCAACTTCACCTGATCTATCCAAAGAACTGCACAGCACTTGTGAAATCAAAGCTGGCGAGGCACAGCGGAGCAAACACTTGAAGCTACTGTAAGACAGCACTGCCCTCTGTCCCCRACCCTACAGCCGCTTCTGTCACTCCCCAGGGAGCCTCTTTCCTCCTTGTATCAGCACAAGGAGTCATCCTTAAACAGAGAAGGAAAGAACTGTCTCTAGTCTGCTCTGGTTGTAGACTGGGGAACCAAGATGTAAGCAATGGGAATAAGCACTAAATTAAATGTCGTCAGAATTGCAGAAACACCGGGTTTCTTTGAATACTCAATGCAGTTTTGCCTGCTTGTAGAGATCTCCTAATTCAGGAGTCATTTCAAGCATCTCAATTGAAATATGTAGAATATTTGCAGAATTTTCAGAACATTTCAACTTTTCTGAATCATGCTCTATTTTAAGAACTTGTTACTCAGTCTCTTAAGAAAGCAACTCTGGCTTTAAAATCAAGCACTTGTAATAAAGATAATTTATTAGGTGGCTGAGGTATTAGAGAAAGTAATTTGCATCAAACACATTCTGAAGCTGTTATTGCCCGTGAAAACCATCCTAATTGGCACTATGCTCTGCACTCATTTCCAAATGCTAATTATATGGCCCTATAGAAAATTATACTACCCAGCAACATGGAAAATGCAGAGTTCCTCCCCCAGAACTTTGTCTTTTAAGTGGCAGTTACTAGTTAAAACATATAAACCTGAATCGATTTGCAAGGCTTTATTTCCACACACTGTACTGCTATCTCACTGGAGCCGCAAGGCGCCCTTCTTTAGAGAGACATTCRGTCACAGCTGCCTTTGAAAAGGTTTTAATGAACAGCTCAGAATGCTTTTATTATACTGAAAATGATACAATGGGCTGAAAACCAAAGAGCGCAGGAATTATATTAAATGACTGGAAGTAGCTAGCTGGCTTTGTGTGGCAAAACAGAAATATCACCTGGATTTTTAATTTGCAAGAAAATTCCACTAGCCCTTTAGGGATAAATAAATAAATAAATAGATAGATAAATAAAGCTGCAGTTCTAGATTTCCTTGTGCAACCAATAGTGTCACTTCATGTGACAGCTATGTTGATCACATGAGTAAGGGCTGTTGAAGGGTAACATGCTATAGCTCACCTATTCTTTACTTGCTACTAACTTGGGATGTTCCTATAATGACAGAAATGGCCAAAATTAACACTACGTAACAATTTCAAGGTTTTAGGTTACCTGGAGTGACTCATCACACATCAAAAAGGCAGAAAACACAGAACTATCAAAGCAACCAATTTGTTCACCAGTTACACAGGTCTTGTCCATAGAATCTCAGCTGGCACAAAAATTTCATCATAAACTCAAAGAAACTGCTAACAGTGGATCTTATAAGTAATAACTGGGAATCTCTTTCTTCCAGTGAGGAAATTTCTTGTTCTAGTAATATATACAGGGAAGCCTGGAAGTACCTCTTAGATGTTCTTTCCTGCAATCAAAAGGTCATTGTTAAGGATGAAGTAAGTTAACACTCCCACTTGGAAAAAACTTGACATTAGGGAACCGTTCACAACAGAGGGAAGGGAAGGTGAAAAGGACAGTCTTTTTGACCATCAGTAACAGGTTTGATCTGCAGGAAAAGACTGCTGTTTAACTTAATCACCTTGCAAGAACTTAAAGGGCAAACTTCTGAAGCCTGAGGTGCTGCTGCTGGGACCATGACCCCAAACGACCTCCAGCACAAGGCACATGCTCCTCACAGTCATCCTCACTGCAGCCTTCAGAATGGCTTTCTTAGCACGGGCTTTACTAAAACCGCTCTTTATGAAAGCAAGCTCTTAACAGAATAGGATTTCTGCAAAACTCAAGCCTACACAGTAGAAACGCTATGAGAAGATAAATCTAAATGAGCCTTTCTTGTCTATGGTGGCACGTCCCATGAGTTAGAAAGCTACAAGAGATCACCAAAATCCCGTGCATTGCAGGATGGCTGCCTTAAATAACTTCRTGTTTTAGTACGTTTCAGTACAACTCTAAACAGCAATATATGCTCACACTACTAACTACACAAAAATGGTCTGCAAATTTCTTAGGAATTGTTTATTCTGTATAAGCAAGAAYTAGAGGGACATTTAACCATCAGTCACGAAAACTGAGCAGTAGGAGCAYGTGGGTGTATATGCAGGAGCCAGCCCGGGAGACGGCAAGGACACTGCTCCGACACGATTTCCTGTCAATGCAGCCCCCAACATACACACAATGGTTAGCTCATTTTACTACATGGCTCTACCCTACAGAATGCAAGTGTATGTGTTTGTAGGATCAGGGTATGTTCTTAGACATTTTGGTCCATGTAAGAAAAGCACTTTTATAAAAGTTTTAAGAAAGTTGAGAAACTTCTTGCATTCAAGCCATGATTTCCCTCTGTTCGGAGCCTCATTGGTGATAAATCTCCACATTTACAAAAGCATCGAAGCTCAGATTTTTATTTTTTAATTGTTCTAAGGTGAGCTTCATACACCTGAAGCTGCTTTTCTYGGCTTTAGAGCCGAACAACCATCTGCAGGTACAAGACAGCAAACAAGGTCACGCTCGGGCAATTTTGTACACTCTGAGTTTTCAGCCTGAGTTCTGGCACATCCAAGTTAATGGTCTTATCTATTCTGATTGMAGCTGCTAAATATAACTGCCTAGACATAAGTAAATCAAGATTATAGCATTCCATCACAGCTGCTGATACAATGAAAGGATGTTTACACATGGAAGAAAAAAAGTCTGTCTTATAAAGGAACGACTCACTGCTGCACGCTCACAACATATTAATTTCAGCCTTGCAACACCACCACATTTGAAATGACAGCCAACTGCTAGGAACTTCCCYGCAGCTCCTGGACTGTTCTTTGAAGGATGAGAACTTCTGCTCGCACTTGTGAATCGYATGCAAGTTGGCCTGGCCGTGCTGTGGACTCCCCGGCATCGCGCTGATAGCGAGGCCTTTTTGTCTCCTAAATAGCACAACTCATTAGCCCAGCTTCTGGGTCAAACCTTGCTTGTTGACTTGGAATACAGGTGCACCAAGCTCTAATCTGCTTGAAAAACACTGCACAGAGATAACCTGAGATTACTCTGTGCCTTGTGACAAAACGGGACATGTCACATGAGGACATTTTGGGGGTATTTGTTTTATATATGCTTATTTGAGGGGAAAAAAAAAMCAGCACTACCAAGAAAGTGTAAGGATGGACTAACTGCTTATTACTCCTAAATTATATCCATTGAAGAGGATATAACTCACCTGCAAAAAACTGGATGTCTGGGGATTCCACTTCTCTTCCGGCCTTCCATGCCACGTGTTAAGTATGCTTAAACATACCTGGAAAGGTGACATTGACATCAAGACAAAGGTTAGGATAATTTACTCGGGCCGAGCAAATAATACTGCATTCGAGAAGGAAAAAAAAACCCTCTAACTTGAAACAAAAATATCTGGATAAGGAAGAACAGCCTGACAATAAATAAGCAGAACAAGGTACGTTACATTTTTTTTAAGGAAACAAGTATAAATTCCAGACACATTTATCATMATTTTCAAGATAATCATTCCATAGGCTGCTTCTGGTCACAGTCTGTCAAGGAATTATAAACATCCTTAACTCTTATGGCTGATCTGGACTTCTGTGGTAAAGTCAGTGGAGTTCCTGAACCTTATCACAAAATGGAGTATAACGAGGCACAATTAACAGAAGAAATGTGCAGGGAGTATTCAATGAGATTTAATGCCAGACACGGAAGAAAGGGGATGGTCATCAGCCTGAGCTGCATTCTGTGGCTGTTGTTACCAGAAAATCCTGGATTTAATACTGTCAAGGCAGCACGAGAACTTCTGAAAACAGTGAGCTATGGATTACAGTGAGCCTATGGATTACATATTTACACTAAAAAAAGGAATGCTTTAATGATATTCTTATTTAAGAGAATGTTGCAAAATTCAGTTTTTGGATCTAGGTTTCAGTGAAGACTTACATGGCCATCTCTAGAGCCCTAGAGAGAATTTACAAGTTTTATCAATTTTATTTTCTTGCCATGAAACAAAAAGCAAGGTAACAGAAAAAAACCCGTTTATTTACAAGACTAAAGTTCACCTACCTTGCCATCATTGTAGAGGTTTGGATTAAATCTGACACTGTGTCCTCCAGTTGTTTCCAGGTTCACAAGTGGAGGGGAATTAGGATAGTCTTGTGGAAAATATACATCAAACTCAAAGCAGCCATTTGCATAAGGGGTGTCTGCCGGACCAGTAATTAGAACCTACCATTGTAAAAAAGGAGCAAGTTCAGAAAAAAAATTGTCAAAAAAAAAAAAAAAATCAAGATTTTGGTATTTTTCATATTACATATAATTTCTGCAGGCTGATTATCACAAAATACCATTAGACATCACCATCCTAAGCAGTTTGTTCACTTCAAACCAGAGCTCTTAGAAATTACGTAAACTATAAGAGACAGCAACTGAAGTATGAGTGAAATACTTTTGATTTTTCTTACAACTCAAAGCACTTCCTTAAGCATCTATACGCCAAGCTCAAAGAGTGAAAATCAAAATAACTTTGCTTTTTACCTTCATAATGTCAAGCCGCTCCTCATCGCAGCGCACAAAGACGCTGGACGAGGAGGAGAGAGGCAGCGATGTTGAAAGCGTCACGGCTTCCTGGGCGAGGCGGCGAGCTCGGGCAGCGCTGTTGGCATCACTTGCATTTTTCACCTGAGACATGTAGTGGTAATTTACTTTAAAAACCAAYTTGCCATCGTCGTCTTCAGAAACCATTTCAAACGTATCTAGAAGAGAAGGAAATTCCATTGTGTCAGGAAAAGGAAGTGAAGTGAGTAATGGGCTAGTTTTGGATAGAGATTTTTGAGTCTGAAATCAGGAAYCTTTATTTTGCATCATTAAAAATCTTATTTATTTGTGAGTTAACAGTAAACACAGAAAGCAAAGTATTAGTTGTCCTGGGTGAAATGAAGCCCTGCAGCAAATTCATAAGCTTGCATATGCAACCTGTCCATTGTAGCCCACTAGTYGCATGAAAAGCTGCTGGCTACTCCGGACCAGGAATACAGTGATACCTAGGAAAGCACCATAATGCTGCTAATGGAATTACAGGGAAGCCAAGAGTCTTTAAGTGTGTGGTGGTTGCAGTGTTGTTAAAGGATCATAAAAGATTATAGAGGCTATTTTATTAGTTGTTAAACAAAACCTGTAGCTTGAGTGCCACTACAACTACAGACTTTCCTATCAGCTCTTCCTTTCCTTCCATGTTTGTGTTAAAAAACCTTTTCATCAACGGTTCACCAAAGCAAATAAATGTGATTATAAATGCTATCATTACAACTCAAAAATAGCCATGAAACATATTTTTGTAGTATTTTTATATCTCTATTTGGATGATATATTATTTGTTCTAAGTTTTGAATGCTTCTTTATTGATAAAATAAGTACTCATTCCCACTGCATTTTACAAATGCAACATATTGCACTCCCTGAGAGGGCAGAATGAAGTTTATGACAGCTTCATTTTACTTAAAAAATGCACTTTCATCTGAATTCCATTCTATTAAAAGCAAACAAACAAAAAGCCTTGCATTTTTAACATACATCTATGCAATTTTGCCTATCAGCTTTCTAGAAGAAAATTTCCGACATTAGTAACATAATTTGCAGACCAAAAATCTCACAAATCATTACTGAAATGAACACAAACGCTACCACTGAATTATCTAACCAGTCCCTTGAGTGGATCTAGTGCATGTTTAATACATTTCATACTAGTCAATGACCACAAATTAGTTGATGACAGATGAAAAAAAACAGACTTGGTAATTTTACAGGTTAAAAAAAAAAAAAGAGAGAGCGAGAGCGATAGAGAGAGAGAGAGAGAGAGAGAGAAAAGAATAAGTAGTCATATATGTATAAAAATTCATGACTTTTAAAAATAATTACAATTATTCATACTTCTCAACCTACCAAACTGGAGCTTTTTCATGACAGCCACATACTTTTCTTCAAGAGATCGTAAAACAGACAGAGGCTTGGGCTTCGCAGCAGCCTTTTTGGAGTATTCAGCCATCTTCTTTTCTATTATAAAAGAAAGCGATAATTTTTTTGTAATCGTACTGTAACTGGTTATACAAGTTATATAGTTATCCAAGTACTCCAACCATCTGGTGATTATTTAACTTGAATTCATGTTTTACCTTTGCATTGTTTGCAGAGAACTCCAAAAACTGGGTTCATTAATAACACATGGTTGTGTTTTCCTCACTACTATGCATGTTATTATCTGAACATTGTTCTTACTATTATATAGTGCACTATCTGAACAGCTCGAAGCACATCAATATATCTAGCTCACAAATAAATCATCACTGCTGCTGCAAAGAACAGTCAATTATTGTTTCTTCTAAAAATTTTTTTTTTTTAAATAAACCTGACATACCCTTCCTGCATGGGTCAATATTCCCATAAGCTTTCCTGATGCACGCTCCAAAATCAGTGGCTTTTTATACACTCCTTCATAAAACACACTTCACTGATTATGGTATTTAATCCCTGGTTTTCTTTACCAGACAACCAGATATTCATTCTAAGGGCTGCAGGTTCATTCCATGATATTYATATTTTCAGTCAGTGTTTGGTTAAAGGTTAATCCAGGTCACAAGATGTAATTTTAACAATGGAGCCTTACTAGTGAAGGTCACATATCCCTTTTTCTTTGGKGGCAAAATACAAGACACAAAAGACAAAATTGTGATGAAGGTGCAGGATGCACTGTAACATACTACCTTAACTTCCTAACTACTAACCTATCTTTYTCTTGATCTCCGTTTTGGGAAGAGTAACATGAGGTTCCACATGCCGTTGAATCTACTTGTTATCAGTGTGGGGGTAGAAGGTTTTTTCCTTATCCTTTTTCTCATCTTTAAGACATTTCTTTTTTAAAGTTTTTTGTTAATGAACATGTTACAAATACCCACTATATAGCATTTATAAAAATACATCTACTTACCCTGGTTTGCTTGGCGCAAACTGGTGGTAGCAGCAGAAACTATCTCAGCAGTCTTCTGGATGTCTGGTACCAAAAGCGTCAGTCCCTCTGGCTCTTGATCAGAAGTATCTGGTTTGACTCCTGCTTTCACTTTGTCTTTTTTAGACCTGTTTTGGGAGGGCCAAGAAATAGGATCTCACATGAGGGGAATATTGTGCATCAGATCAGACAGTACTCAGCAAGCCAGCATGGGAAAATATYGAAGATGAAAGATGAAGATTAAAACTAATCTTCTGAAATACAATGTCTCTAAGTGCCTCCAGGCTAATTACCTGATAAAACAAAAAAAACCTGTGACAATATTCAGCATACAGCCTTGATTTGACCAACAGAAGATATCAAGTGAAAGAACACGAACACAAATAATAAAATTAATACACTGATTTCTTGCATCAGACATTTGATATGTTGATTGCTATTATGGTGCATGTCTTGTTTTTCTGCTCATTGTGAAAAACAATTGGGGAAAGTTACAAAAATCAGTGTAACAAAGAAGTTATGAATGTGCACTTCATTCTCCAAACATCAAATAAAAAAGCTTCTATAATATATTCTATGTTTAACATCAGTCTATTGCAAATTAAAACATTAATATAAATACCCCAAAATTTCACAATGAAATTGTTTTAAAATACAGCATATAACAACAGTGTTGTTTTATGTAAGCTGGTTGCCTAGTAAGTTAAGACAGGGAAATCTTTTCATTATGGCATTCCAGTCTTTATCAGCATATGGTATGAATCAATGCGAAACATGGTATTTCGTAATAGCAAACCATAAATACCCATAGCACCAAAACTTTGTTTTGCTGAAAGAGCTATCGAAGATTTATATTATTATCCAGCAAAATTTAGGTATTTTAAAGCTAAGAGTCCAAAAATTATTTTACTGAAATGTCTTCAAGTTTTTGTTTTAAGATCCAGACATGATAAACAGCCAAGGAGCACCGGCTTTCTCCTTCCCGCTGCCACTTACCCAAGCAAGGGAAAAAGCCATTTTTGCAAGAAGAAATTAGCAATTTAATGCCTTGGTGTCCCAAGCATCTATATTTTAGCAGCTACCAAACATCATATCTTTTCTGTATTTTAAACTGGACTGAAGCCATGCATAAGCAACGAGCCCCTAAAGTATTCAACACAGCGATTATGGTGAGGCTGGAAGTCTCTATACTGTAGCCAATCAAAGGAAAATTTCCCTAGAGCACATTAATAACAACCTGCATGACTGCAGCACGGTATATTGTCCCTGTTCCAGATTTAGTCCAAACGAGTGTGTGCCCACTGTTGACTGAGCAATGCTCACCTCTCAAGYCTTCTAAATTGAAGGCAAGTATCGGGGCCAAAAGAGGCATTTCAGAGGTAGCAGTACAATCTACAATCCATATTTTCCAGGACATTTTTCCTATTTAAAATAATATATATATGTGTGTATATATATACACATATATATGTGTGCATATATATATGTGTATACATATATATATATACACACACACATATATGTCTGTGCAGTTCTTTCAGATTCTGTGTGTGCAGTGAAACATCCTAGTTATTAAACAGAGGACAAACCTGGTCATTTACCTAGACTTTATATTTTTTTTAAATGGAGAAGGAGCCAAATATTTAATTTGGATTCGGAAACTTCCGCTTGCAGTTCTGCAACTGTTGAAGGAAAAAAGCAGACAAACTCCTGCCAGCTCCTATTTAAAGGAATGACAGTCCCTAATATATTTGCTAGAAAAAACAGCAGAGTACATGCTAATAATTTAAACTGTTAATTTAGCTGGGGCTGGAAGATGACAGCGTTCCTTTCACACTGTGCTAAATGAATAATGAATGATACTCTCCTAAGGCAACTTTAATTTTTAAAGCCAATACTGATACTTACTCACCCATGCCTGGTACTTCAGAGGTAAATTTGATGATACGACAGCTACATTTATCAAAGGATTCACCAAATAAAGCCAACTAGCCCCCCAGCCCTACAAATACACTGCTTATAAAAGAACTGCCCCCAGTTCTGCATCCAGGGTCATTTGGTTGGGGTAAGAGCCCACAGCTCCACCACTTTGGCACAGTTCCACCCGCCACGGCACGGCCCCCCACTTCGTGTGCACCTCTGCAAGGAATTATTAAACTATCCTCTCGAAAAGCAGCGAAAATGAGGATGGGAACATGCCTTATTATCGAACAAAAAAAAAAAAAAGGCAAGTGACCTCCATACACTCCTCCCTGGCGCTTTAAGAAGCCCATTTGCAAGCAGCTAAACTGGAGCTCTCCAGAGCAGCAGAGACGGCGGGCGGCTTTCTGCGACCGTGCATCAGCTCCAAACACGAACCTGGGAGTGCATTAATAGAGCGCCTCATTAAGGGCTTCAGAGGAACAGTCCTGCCTTCAGACCCACGGCAGGACACGCACAGTCCTGCAAACAACAGCAACGCCTCAYTGCAGGGGGAGGAAATTTAGGGAAAGCATTTGAAGTGCCCAGATTCTTGAGCAGCGCTGCTCTGCTGAGCACTTGCTGATGATGTGACAGAGTATCCATATCCAGCAGCCTATGATGTGAAAATAAATCCTAAAAATATGGTATAATACAACAGAATATATGCATATATGCATACTAGACATAAGCTACACTCTCTATAATGCAGCACCAGTCCAGACAGASACACATCTGAATCTTCCTTYACCTCTACATTCACAATCCATGTGTACAAAATACATGTTAAAAACGTGTTAAGGGATGATAAAACTTGTTACCTGAGTCGGTTGGTGTAGGTATCGACACAGGTCTTCATCTTAGCCAGCAAAGTCCCTACGGAAGCTTGTGATTCCAGCTGCTCTTCGTCCTCGTCGCTGTTTTCCCCGGACAGGGGGAGCAGCAGAGGCACCATAGAGGTGCAGGACGCAATAGCGCGGAGCAGCTCCAGCAGCGCCCGGTACAGGGGAACGTGGCGGGCCATATCCAGAACTGACAGAGAAAGAGAATTCATAAAAATTACCAAAACCAAAAACTGCTTCCCCTCTTATGCCAGGCACTTTCAAGAAAAACGTGGATTTCTATAATTAATAAGAAATYATTTGATCATGAAGTGCTGTATTTTATATTAACCATTTGTAATTTATGCTTTAATTCGTTGCAATGAGAGTTGTTTGTCCAGAAGAAACTGCATGATATTCCTGATAAACAAAAGCTATAAAAACAAGCAGAAAACACCACTAAAGAATTAAAGCCAAAGCGCTAGCAAGTAGGCAGCAGCATCACCAYGTTATACATTAGTTCCCAATCCTGGCTTAAGGTGAGTGTTGGCAGAAGTTGCAAACAAGCATTTATGGGGAAAACTGCTAGCTTTTGCAAGGCAGACAGACAGAAAGGTCAACCGCACGGCGCGGCAGGGCTGCATCTGCCARTTCTAATGGCAGAAGCATTAATAAGCAAACACTTCAGTGAAACCAGCCACTTTACATATGGTTGTCCTCTCCTTTGGAAAAGACAGTCTACGCTATTGCAGGAGTATGTGCGGTCAYGGAATAAATGTTGTTCTACTGGGAAGCTTCCTCCCTTTTCTCGGGCTGGGCTGGCAGCCTGTTAAACCCCAGGGCCCAACTGGGGCYGAGGCTCTGGGTGCCCCTATCCCGCCCGCCTGCACCCAGCCCGGCAAGCAGCGGAGGAGCAGCCGGTGCAGGCAGCCCGGGCGGCCCATGGGCGAGCCAAGCGGAACCGTGGGCACCAGCTCCCCTGATTCCACACGGGACCACATGGAATTTGCTCCCGGGCTGGCAAACACGGCAGCACGTTCCCGCCCGGCCTGATGCGCTCGCCGGTGCCACTCGATCCTCTCTTGCRCTCGCTAGGCCAAGCACGGAACAGACGGCATTTTCCACCGGCTTGATGCCACTACAGGAATCCCGAAAACGCAGCACTACAGAGATACGCTCACACAGCTGTTTCCTGCCCCTGGGACATACTATTTTTAAACTCACTGCAGGAAAAAAAAAAAAAAAAAAGCTCTACTTGAAAGTGTTTACAAATGACTGAGTTTGTGATACATACATTTCTGCTTTTTCCAGCAAAAAATTAACTGACAAGTCGCATTAGGCCAGAATGAARCAGGGGAGAAGACTTTAATGTTTCATTTAGCACATCTGACCCTCCAAGCTAACGCACGCTACAAGCTTTCATCTCCCATCGCCAATCCCTCGGCTCCAAATACTGCAGGATGGGGCGGTGCAGGCACCCGACCAAATGCAAACAAGCCAATCTACCCGTGCTTACAGCTGGGCTTTCCTCTGTAAGGAGCTCTTGATTCAACAGCTTCCCATTCATATTTTGGGACTCCTAC
This sequence comes from Nothoprocta perdicaria, assembly GCF_003342845.1. Classification (NCBI taxonomy): domain Eukaryota; kingdom Metazoa; phylum Chordata; class Aves; order Tinamiformes; family Tinamidae; genus Nothoprocta; species Nothoprocta perdicaria. The sequence continues at coordinate 1,804,460 of NW_020456010.1, read as the reverse complement.
GACGGCACCAGCTCMGACCTGGGAAGAGCTTTGCTGGGCTGAGCACAGAGACAGTCTTGCTGAAACCCAGCAGGGGCCCGTGACGCCTGGCACCGCAGTTCCAGAGATGCCTTGTGGCAAATTGTCCTGGGTATTTAGAGCAAACCCCTCTGGTACCTAAGAACCAGAGAAGGGTCAGGAGGGACCTCTGGCAATGCCCTAGTCCCATCCCTGCTCAGGCAGGTCACCCAGAGCACGTGGCCCCGGCAGCCTCCAGGTATGCCCAGGGCAGAGGGGTCTGCCCAACAGRGGGGTCTGGGCAGCGCGTCCCAGGGCCCTGCCACTCTCATGGTCCAGAAGCTCCTCCTGCTCGGATGGACCTGCCTGTTCCAGACTGTGCCCGCAGCCTCTCTCCCATCTCTGGGCAGCACCAGGAAGAGTCTGGTCCCATCCTCTYCCTCCGTCCCCTCCCCTGAGATAGGAGAATGTCCATTTTTCAGCAGAATTAACCAACTTAGGTTGCTTTTCATTTATTTCATACAGGAGCAACTGCAATTGTTTCTCTTGTTTYAATTTAAGCAACCCGCTTTTAGGGAACAAATGGTGATTTCTTTAAYGCTTTGTCATTGTTTTTAAAATACAGCATTCTACGTTCAGACTCACTTCCTTGATACGGTTGTGCAGCTTCTATTACTTTGCTCCAAGGCTTTTACTGTAGTTATTAAGGATTATGATCCATGCAATCCACTCTAAAGCAAACAAAAAGAGAGGAAGAAACTTGTATCTTGTTTTATATGACTGAATACGTGGGTATAAGAATCAGAACACTTGCTGTAGAGAGCTCTAAATTAGCAAACTAATCATTAAGACCTCTGCTTAAAGTTCATCTATTCCTTGTGAATTCCTTCAGTTTTAATATGAAGAGAATGCTACCACAGTGCAGCACCTCCTTGGGGAGGCACAGCAATACTATAAATGACACAGATTTGTGAAAGAAGGGGCTTAGATTTTTGTAATGAAGCCCCTTGAAAGTAGGTAAGAACACACTAGAAATGTAGGAAAATTTGAGACCTATAAATTAATGAATTAAAGACTCTTACTTCCATCAAACAGCAGGTACAGAGGCTTTTAACAATCGTTCTTAAATAAACGTATCCGATAYGAGTTGAGACCACAAGCAATTTTAAGTAAATATAAAAACTAAATAAGAACGAGATACTTTTGCTACAGAGGAGCTAGAATTTGGATAGTGTTAGCACATCCTAACAGCGTCCAAGTATTATTTTTATATGGATACTTTGGTTTTATGGGATGGTACTAAGAACATTGGATTTATGTGGGCATACACATGAGCATGCCCAMCTATACAGCATTCCTAGGAAAACCAAAATGAGAAAAAGAAAATTCCTGGCTTTGCCCTGACTGACAGACGTTATCTGGGCTGCCCCGTTATCCCGAGTCAGGGCCAGTTCCTCGCTAACTGACAGACCCGGGTTCCRCTCAGCTGCCTCCGGCTGCTCTCTCGCTCCGCATGGAGCAGGGCTGGAGCCTCCARCCCCGGCAGCCTCTGCGCTGGGTCCGGCCCTCCCTCCCGTTGCTGACGCGGGCCAAGCTCCACCGGGACGGATGCGGCTGCTCCCGAGCTCTACGCGCACGGGTCTAAAAACACCCCAGGCCCGGGGGGGAAAGCAACAAGAAACAAAGAAGAAATAAAAAGAAAGACACTTTACAAAACCAGATCGCCCAGCAATAACAAGCAGCTCAGACCCATTTCCAAAAAAGACCCAAGACCATCTGTGTTAGATCTGTTGAGTGAAAACCTCAACCCGAGGGGAAAGCACAGGAGGGCAGGCAGTTTAATGGAATCAAGGTATCACCTTAAACCGCACACAGGGCAAGGTAACGTGTCCCAACACGGTCTAATATTCTTTTGCTTTCTTTTAATATCCTACAACACTCAAATGAAGAAGAGCAAGTCTTAATGGCCCATTAAATAGGTAATATGGAATAGCAGTAAAATTTTTTTGCAGTTCATTTAGTGTCTTCAAGACAAATTAACTGGGTATGAATAAGAATATAAAACTTACTGCTACCGCAAAGTATATATATATTTAGAACATATTACAAAGAATATGAACATTTATTTAGAAATAAAGAAAATATTAACTTAGTATGATCGTTATTATCCCAAACCTTCCTACTTCTCACACAGTCCAAAAGGGGAAAAGATGTTTGTTAAGGCAAGGCTGGCAAGCGCCTCCTGCTCGCCCTGCCTCTAAAGCGAGGCGCTCTCATCCCAGTGATTCGCCAGGAATTCCTACCCAAGCAGCCTGCCATCTGCCTGCAAAAGGGGAGAAAACAGACACTTAAACAAAAATATTTCAAGTAAATTACACTGCCAGCTGCATAGTTTGCACTCTGAGAAAACCTGTATTCGATGCTCTCAATCTCTCTGCTGTACAGTTTCTCACRTGCTTGACTTGCATCATTTCAGGCCTTTCTCACTTCCTTGAATTTCAGTTATTGCAGAGTCCCACAACAGCATGGGTCCGTTCAATCTAGTTATTACTATGTGCAGTTCCTTCGTGCTTCCACACAATATCCACGAGGCCCTGCCTTTGTTGGAGACAAAAATGGAGCGATGGCAGCAGCACCAGAAGGCGCCACTGGAAACCCTTGTTAAACTATTGGTGTTTTCTCTGTTTTCCCCAACAGAGCTGCCACCACAAGCAAGAGGGGACGAGGGGATGGCTGTGAAGGGACGAACACAAGGAAATCGCCACAAAGGAAAAAGGATTCTGCAAAGAACACACAACCTAAGAACAGGCAGTGTAAAACTAAACTTTAATAATCCTGTAAATAGCAATGAGTATGGCTTATGGTCAACGGCTAAACATGGGCTAACGCTTGGAATGACCACGTTGACTTTATAATCAAAAATGAAGTTTAAAAAAAATCCAAATTTAAATGGTATAGTCCTCCCCATAAGGGAGGACACTGGTCTCACTTTAGGCTGCTGAGGGAAAAAATAGCCCATGTTTTTATATCCCTTCTACGTACTAAAAACTCAATGCTTCTATCATTGTACTTCCAGATCATCTAAAAATAGATGTTTGCGTTCTCTTATGTTCGCAGTTACTGAGGACTTGCGTTTCTGATGCCATGGTATGTTGCTCACCAGGCTAAAGCTGCAAGCACAATTAAATTAACCAATATTTCAGGATCTTCTCATCATAATGAAGACTAAAATAGCTAAAAAGRGCACTGTCCCAAAAGCCACCCAAAGGAAACACTGATTCTGTACTGCTAAAGAGAACCTTTAGAAACAGTCTTCCTGCCACACAGAGCACCAAGCGTTAGGATCAGGCAGGGGCTTTCCCAAAGGGCCATTCTTGTTTCCCTACTTTTTCCTAAGTGTTTTGCCGCCGGAGGCGTTGCTCAGCCTCCTCGTCCTTGCTGCATCTTTCCAAACACATGATCTAGGAACGCAGTCCGCGCCGCAGGCTCTAGTGTCAGTTCCAAATCCGCCATGCTCTATTGCCTCCTCATTTGCTGCTGCAGAACCAACCCAGGGCAAGGCTCTTTTACAATAGGCCTAATTAACACCCGATGGTCTGCTCCATTCTGACAGGGGGAAAAAAAAAAAAGCCTGCGGAATACTCCAATATCAGATATCTTGAGGAAAACATTAGTCTCAGGGCCAAAAGTAAAGTAAAAGCTTTCTGCYGATTGTCATCTTGTAATCTTTATAATTAGCTCAACTTTTTCCTTAGTTTTATTTAAAGTACCGTCAGGAGCATTTTCAAAGTGTGGTTTTGAATATCAGAATAAAAAAGCATCAGAAAAGACTCGACCCCTGCATAAGGAAGACGACGACACCCATGTCTCTTATCTAGTCAGCTGGAGGGACAGAAAGGTGCTCCACACGGAGTTGCTGGGTAAGGTAGGAAAGGGAAGAGCTACTCCCTCTGAAGCTTGACAGCTAAGGGGTTACTGTCTGCGGGATGAGGAGGGGTTAAGCCTCATTTTGGACACCTTCTTACAGCTCCACGAGYTCAGATTCTGGGTCAGAGCAGAGGGGAACAATGCAAGGAGGTGGGGAGCTCAGGMGCGCAGGCACAGCGTCAGCTTGGAGACGATTATCAGCATCCAGCCGTGGAGCCGCAGAACCGGCTCGTCCGCGGCCMGCACCATCGGCTCAAGGAGCAGCCGGCGAACGGGAAGGAACTGGAAACACCCAGGGACACTAAGGGTGTCCGCAGAGCTGCAACCCGTTCGCCGAGGAACRGGCGGACGCCGCGCTGCCCCGCTCCCCCCGGCACCGGCATCCCCGCTCCCGCCAACCTCGGCCACAAAATACTGCTCTGGCTACTGGCCGTAAAAGCTCTGCTCCGTCTCAACACAGCCATCCTTGTGAGCCTCTTCTAGGAAACGAGGGGAAGAAACAAAAGAGATTCACTGTAATATAAAAGGAAAACCATGTACTTCAATTACAGAAGCCAAAATGCACTGCTCAAGTGACTGGCTTGCAGAAATTACACGGCACATGGGAGCGATCCCCTTGCTCTTAGCTAGTAGTGGGTCATCTATTTTTAAAGAATATTTGATCTTGGTGAGGCCATGTATTTTTAGGAAATTTTTGTTTATGAGTAAAGCTGCACACCACCACTTAATTAAAGACCTGTCACAAACACCTCAGCGAACCCAGAAAACACCCTCGTTGGGAAAAAAATAGGCCTTAGTAAAATAATTATTTTATTAGGGCAGCTTAGTACAGTTGAGAAAGCGGACACAATTCCATCTGTTTGGAGAAAAAGGAAAAAAACATCAACACAGGTAAGAGATAAAGACAAAAAGTGGCCTTCTGAAGCACACAGGACTAAGTAAATGTAGGTAACAGGGACAACACTGTTCCCACGGCACACTGTATTCCCGGATAAGAGAATCCCGTAAAGGGATCATTCCCTGCTATTAAATGATGCTGCAAATACTCTCGAGAAGGCCAYTGGGGAATGGAGGCTGCTCCTTGGGCTCTGCAGGGCCACCTAACACAGAGGGGACACAGCAGCAGTGACATGGAAGCACCACCATAGCACGGCCCRTTCCAAAAGCAGAAGGGCTTGTATCCTACCAGCAGGAGCAGGGCAGGGATGCGGGAGCGGCAGGGCAGGGATGTGGGAGCAGTGGGGAGCACAGAGCAAGTTCCTGCCGYGCCAGAACTCGGCCCCGCTGCTCCCACCGGGACGCCTCCTGCCCGGCCTTGCTGCTCCTCTGCCCCTTAAACTGAAGCACTCGGGGCCAAGAGCTGCTCAGAACGTGCTGGCGTCCACATCAAGAGAACAAGAGCAAGCAAACATGCAGTGACTGCCCACACAAAGCTACAGGGTAGCTGTATACTATCTAACAAAAAAGGATACTCGGACGAGAAAAAAATGTGATTAAAACATCTCCATGCTACAGCATTTAATGAAATAAAAATGACCAATACTTTCTACTTGAAGCAAATGTAATGAAATAAATTTAAATGTAAGCTACAAGTGCCAAATTAAGCTTCCATGTAACCAAGAAAATAATAAATATTTTAGGTAGAAAAAAGTGTTCTCAAGTGCCAGCACTTCACAAATGAYGAAAAGAAAGACATCATGGCTCCAAGAACTTATATTGGGATTTTCAAGGAAGTTAATCTTGTTTTCATCATATCAGCACTGGCAGAGATCTCACAGCTTTGGAAGAGGGGAGGGCAGCCAGTCATCCCGAAAAGATCTTCAGTCTGCACTTTCTCCCTTGCAGCCCATAAAACAGTCACTATTTTTTTTAGAATTGATAAGAGCGCATTTTCTAAGGAATACTTGATCATTCAAGCACCACGAGAGCCTCAGTGTAGGTATCTAGAGAGAAATCTGAAGCATAATGGGAAGGCAACTGTCTGCACTCACTGCAAAGCTGAACTGGTTTTGTGTTAAATGGGGCCCATGCTGYAAATTCACAGACCAGTTTAAATGAGCGTTGCACTGACGAGGAGAGTCATCTCTTCGCCCCAGGCCCCTGGAATAAAAGACTCTGCACCTTCCATGCAAAAGTCATGCTGGTTCTCACATCACTTCTTGCCACAGATTATGGCAAAGGAGACCAAYTTGTAAGATAACTAAATATTCCTGGGTCAGTAACTGATGTTATCTTGAACGCGGCCTCTAGAAAGGACAAGAAGATATGAAGGCTACTAAAAAACACAAGAGCATTTGTGTTGAACTAAGCTATCAAAGCCTGATTCCTACACGAACTTCTCCAGCCACAGAGATCTTTTTTCCTTGATCTGCACTCAACACTATGAGCACTCTTATAGAGAACAATAATATGACAGGAAATATGAGGAATTGGAGGTTTCTGTACATGAATATGGGAAGTGCCAGCTCTACAGTATTTTTCAATTGAACTCTTCATTAAATTTCCATTTAAAAATCAAAAAAACTCAAAAAACCCTGAATGTTTGTAGTGAATAATTCAAGACCAGCCCTCCCTAAAAAACAAAAAAAAAAAAAAAAACCAAAAAAAAAAACACACGAACAACACAAATATACAGTTTCTTCATGGATATGTCCTCTCCAGGTCATCCAGCTCATCAGGAGAGAGATTAATAGATTTCTCTTCAAATCAAACGGGATTTGTCCCTGCCACGCTCTCCACAGGCAGCTTGGCTCCCTTTCTCCCCAAACTGCTCCTCAATTGTCATAAACCTGCCACACTTCTGGATAAAATAACAGCACCTCCTTCCCACTGCATTTATGGGTAATGAGGCAGGGATCTTGACCGGTGCTCAGAGAGGCTGCTGCCACAAAGGCTGCAGCACAAGGGCTGATGTTACTCCTGTCCTCCCACTGCCAAGCTATTTCGAGTGGCATTTATAAAGCTCTAATTGCTTTCTGAATACAGAACTGGTTTAAAACACATGTAAAAGATTCAAGCAGATAAACTTCGGGGAATGGGGACTGACAAGTTGGAACAAACAAGAGGAATTTTTGATATTAGTTCTGAGATAATCCCGGATTTTTCCAAGGATGTTCTGGATCGGTAACTAACTTGCAAAATCAGACAAAACAGAGAACAGCCAAAAGGCTTTGCAGCTCCTCATCAGCAGGAAAATTACTACAAAATGCAGACAAAGTTGAAGAGTCAAAGATGTCTATTTCAATGCTGAGCTGACACATGTGAGAGAGAGAGAAGTGAGTGAAAACACTAGGAAATCCAGAGGCAGTCACGCTGCTGACRACAGAAGATGCTTTTTGCTTGGGACCCTTCTTTCACAGATCTGAGTTCTTCTGTTCTCAACAGAGGAATAAAGACAGACCAAAACCCGGCTCCAGCTGGCTGTGCCCATGGCCGAGGGCCTCTCCCAGCGCTGAGAGGAAACTTTTCTTTACCAGAGAAGCTCTTTGAGCCCGACAACAAAGAAAACAAGGCAATTCACAGCGCGCTTGCAGGGTGCACCTCCTACTATCTTACAAGTAGTAGTCTGTATCTTACAGAAAATATGAGAGAATTACAAGGCAAAATGATCTTCACTGATGATGTATGAATGGCTATCTTTGGGATTTCATTACATCGTTTTATCTTGCATAGGTTTTCAGGTCTAGACATCTTTTTTAAGCTTTTCTTTTCACTTTTTTTCCCCCTTTCTTTATATTCTGCTCTAACTTACAGACTTAATGAAATATTTTTTCAGAGCATTTACTATCTACATGTGCAATGTGCATCTTAGAACATGCAATTACATTAATCCATAAAATGTATGTGGGGAGGAAATAACTTTGCACCTTGTTTAGCAGTATTTCCTGTAAAAGTGATGTTTCAGTCATAATGCAGTGCTCAAAGCTTTAGCATATAGCAGGATAATAATAATTTAAGGATTGGGGCTGTACCACTTGGAATTTATGCCACTCTTCTTTTACAAGATAGCCTCGTGACTCKCTGTTGAAGTATGATGACATTTAAAATAGGACGTTCACACATTTGTATTGCCTGAGATCTATTCCCATGCAAGAGAAACGCTCCAACATCAGCCATAACGAATCCAATGACCTCCCATCAACAGAATTTACTGTGTCCTTGGGATGCTACGTAAATCAGGTGCCAATGCATTGCCAAAGTCTTACTAAGTGCTTAAAAGCTTTGCCTTGATGGGAGCAACAGAATTAAATTTAGAACRTTTCTGGATACAAATGTCCAGACCCAAAAACATACCCATCACCAACCTCGTTCATGCTCATACTCTTATTCTTACTTGCTCATGCAAAATACAATTCCAGACTCTGATGTTATTTAATGAAAATATAAATACTTCCTCACCTTTCCAAACATCAAATATTATCAAATATTATTTCAGTTATGAAAAAAAATCAAGTTCTTTTCAAATTCCTTCAGTTATGCTGGGGAAAATATTTATGAACATCAGTTTTCACCGAACCAGGTTAAATTCCTTAACTTTCTGCTATAATCAAGACACGTTCAGCCTGCTGCTCCCTCGTTCCACACGCAACTCTTGGGCAGTCCCGGCAGCCGAGGCGGCTGGGGTCCCTTCCTCGAGCTCCTACTGGCACTGGCGGGTTAGGTTGCCCGGCTCCGCTTGCCATTTTTGACAGAAATGCTGTCAAAATGATGTCCAGACTAAATGCTGGATCTGAATCCTGGGTCACGGAGCTGCTGGTCCCTCCACTGAGTGCAGAGGGAGCACAGAGACTGGCGGGTTCCCGGTTCGAGCTGGGCACTGCCCCCTCACTGCCCTGCAGTTACTGACACGACAAGCTGCTGTGAGGGCTGGACCACGGCAGTGGGCACCACTGGGCCACGGGCACACCGAGAAACCCATCGAACGCCTCTGGGGCCCTTTGGGGGATACTTCTTGATGAACTGGCTTTGCTGTCGCTGTTTATACACTTATACTTACACAATATCGTAAGAAATTCTTCCACTGCCCTCGAGTCCTTTCGCGCTGGATTGTGCTAAAGATGCACGTTAAACTGTTTCTCTCCGTGCATAAAGGAGAGCCGTGTCCAGCACGCGAGGCTCAATGCAGCACAGGGGCCTGACGAGCGCGCTGCTGTCAGCAGCTCTCAGCAACGCGAGTGATCAGACCGCATCCCTAGTCCTCTTGCTCCCCCATCCCATCCCAACAGCTCTACGTGCATCCAAATGGATACTGAAACACATTCAGGATGCTCAAAAAGAAAACAACTGGAGAGCAAGTGAAGTTGTAACAGTCTTSTCAGAATGAAAGAACACAAAGGAAAGTCTATGCACATATTTTAGAATATAGTTTTAAGGGAGATATGCTAGAGATTTAAACTAATTACTTCTACAGACAAAGAATTTCATCAAAGCAACATTGCTTTCGGAATAAAGTCAGAATAATGTAGAAGCACCACACAAATTACTGTGCTGTGAACATGGTATTCACTTTCAAAACGTATGCATCTGAAATATGAAATGCTGTGCATCTACTAAGAAAATAAATTTAACTTACACACTTCAGAAGAAGACGGGAAACGAATATTTGATGTATTTAAAGTGGTTTGAAAATGAAACTAAGGTAGTGATTTACCTTCTTTTGTTTCCTTTCAAACATTCCAAACGACACCTCATAACTTCTATCACACGCTGCTCTGGGCCTTCATCAAGGTTTTTCGTTACACTCCTGCTGCGTGAGTTCAATATGTACCTTTTTAACTCTTTTTCCCCCTATTCATAAGCTTTGCAACTGTTTGATTTTGCAAGCACCTTTTAAAGTATGCTTTTCCACGAACAGTGTCTGCAGCGCAGATGAAAACGAGGAGCTGGGCCATACCGACATAGGGCAYGCTCTGTGCGCCCACTCTTCACACACCACAGGGACGGAACACGATGCCTGTCACACACTGCTACGTACACGAGTTGCTAAAACCGTGGATTTTTACCCAAAGAGGTTGGGCGGAAGAGGAGATTCAAGCTGCCCTCCCTTTCCCAAAGCCTGAGAGGCGCCAGGCAAAATGCCCCTGCCCAGCTTCTCTCGGAGCCCTGCTGCTCCTGCTCCTCATGCGAGGGCAGCGGGAAGAGCTCCCTGCAAACCAGCCTCTTCGGGAACTCCAGGCCAACCCGCACTCCCGGGGGGATGAACGGAGAGAGGCGCAGCTCCAGAAGCATCTCCCCCTGGAAGCCCGGGGAGACACGAGGCGGCGGCGGCGCCGCCATGGGCAGCGC
>NW_020456010.1:1788756-1793856 GCF_003342845.1 Nothoprocta perdicaria | reverse complement strand
CCGCGCCGCGCGAGGGAAGGAGCCTCCGCGGCCGGAGGCAGAGGCGGCTCCGCGGGGAACGCCGCGGAACGCGGAGCTGCGCAGAACCGAGCCACAGCACCACGGGCTGGCAGCGCTTCCAAAGGCAGGGGCTGGCGCGCTGTACTGCACCTGAGCGGGAAAAAATCCCTCAGTTTTGATGAGAATTAGGCAAGAGCGAGGATCACTGCACGGATCACTACCAGAGAGGGTTTTCCCGTTTCCGGAGCAGGCTCGGCTCCAGCGGATTCCCGGCGGCGGAGGCCAGGTGCCTGGAAGGAGCCGCAGCGTTAGCAGCCTCGCCGCCCAACTTCTCCCTCAAGGAATCGCCCATGCTCCCGGCTGCTCCTGGGAGCGAGGAGCGCAGCCCCTTCATGCCGGCGCCAGCCCCGGCTGCCACCCGACCCACGGGCGAGAAGCATGTCCGATGACAGCCTGCTCCTGAGGCAATGTAGGGTAAGATGCATCTCTCCCTCTCCCTCTTTTAAACCTTTCCGTAAAAACCTGCTATGAGCTGATGTCTTTAGTGAGCCCCACAGAGAACATTCATCYGCCGTGGTTAAAGACGCTAATAATCCTCAGTAAATTGGGGTGATCTGGACCAGCGTAAAGGCAAATCCAATTTTAAAACTAGGTATTTCTGCTCAGGGAGGCTTTATAAAATAGCAGGTTACACACAGTATAGCTGCATGCAACCCAAAGAGCAGGATTTTTCAGGGAATGGGTTTTAGAGGGTGTATGGCTGTAAACAGAGAGCAGCTAAGTACGAGGGACTACCTGTCACCATCCCTCCTGCAACAGAAGGGGGAAATAAATGATACGTGCATTTGTAAATATCTATCTCAAGAGCATATATTGCACAGAATTGTATTTATGAAAGCACTACTGTCATGTGACATACTGCAACGATAAGAAAACCTTTATAGTTGCAGAGACAGACATTTTCTGTTCAATGTTTACTGTTGCATAGTTGCCCAAAAGCTGAATTATTAATCAAGGAAGAGGCTGAAACCTCACCTGCAATTGCCTACTTATGCCTCCCTGGTCAAAAAAAGACTGCAATATTGCATTAAGAAGGCATATTTTCAACACTGAAAACCAGCAGACATGAATATTTTTAACTCTTAGCACACTGTTGCAGCTGAATAATTAACAGCTAAAGACTCACGTAGTTTCTCCAGGCATTTTGGAGTATTTGACAATGCCCAGACACCTGCTTTCATCGAYTGGATGCTTCAGAAGCAATCTTTAAATAATCAATCTTTAAATATCTTTATTCTAAAGTGTATTAATTGGCCTGAAGCATCCACCTAGAATCATTTCTCTAGAGAACAATCACTTCACAAATACTCCTCTGCTGATGCGTACCACAAAAAAGATCCCCCCAGCTGAATACACCCCAGTAAGCAGAGCAGTAAGCCGTCTTTTGTAAAATACGGAGCTGTTTTTRAGCAGGAGCAAAGCTGCCTGCTTGTCAGACCAGATTTACCATTTGCTCTCTCTCTTCTAGCTAGCTGCCAGAATACTGGTGAAAATACTTGCAGAAAAAATGGGGACCTCTGCCATCACAACACTGGAAGATGTAAAAAGGCAAGAGGAGAAAGAGGAGAAAGAGGAATCTATTCTAGCACTGCTTGGGATTGTTGGAACTGTGCTCAATTTATTTGTTATTGTTTTTGTGTACATCTACACTACACTTTGATGGCATTTTTGAACATCGAGCGTAGAGCATACAGTGCTGAGACCGGCGACAGCAGGAAGGATTTCTATATTTAACGAAAAAAAGAAAGAAAAATACACCGAAGAGATTGTCAAACACATTCCAGAGCAGAGTAGCTGGCTAAGGGCACTGCATCAATGACTGCTAAATATATCCGAGAGCCCAGTTCGGGTGCTAAATTATGTAAATGAAGGCAGGCAATATTCAACTTCACACTGATGACAGATGACGACCAAATAGTGGGAAGGCAGATGGCACCGTTTCATGGCCAGCGAACACACGAGACAAGAGACGGACGCAGACAAACACCCAGAACAATCACAACAAAAAGAAGAGACGGATTAGATAAATATATAAATGTATGTATCAGCCCGTGATGCTTCCTATAGTTTTGTGTAACATGTCTCTGTATATCTGAGACCATAAARCAAAGCAAAAAGAAAGGATTTTATTTTTAGATTGCTACAATATAGGCTTCCAATTTACACAAACCTATAGTAAGTGTGGAAACAGAAGCACTGCTATACCAAAAATTGTAATACTACAAGTAAARTTTTAACTCTTGATTATATTCTGCAGCATTTGTTAGTCTTGTAGAAAGCTGAGAAAGGTTAGATATTCTTGCCTTTACTGAATCTGTATTTGAAATAATAATGCTATACTAATGATGTGCTTTTCTAATTAAAAATCCTYTAAAAGTGGTGTGAAAAATAAAATAGTTTTAGTACTTTTCAGATTTATTCAAAATTACAATGGCACACTAGCACATGTTCTGCAAAGGAAAAGATCTTAAGCTACATTTTCCATATTAGAATGTGTTAACTCGAATCAAMTACAATTTTCCTGTTTTTATTCTAACGCTCATTTTCAGGTAAAATAAAACATATCACACAAAAAATTCACTGTGTTGTATGTAAAAGTCTTTATAGCTTTGCCCAGAAGAGTTTACTATCTCTGGACCTGGTCCTGAATATATTCCCCCCTTTTGCACTGTGTAGGATTTAGGCCTAGAGTTGGAACTCTCCTATACACTTCCTGGAACATGCAACTAGACTATTAAAATTGATTAGACTGTTTAAATGTTTTAAATTAAACAAAGGTACGGCTTTGAATTTGAGCCAAGGCTGCAGACCGTCTGAGCTAACGCAAGCTCTTGCATACATGACTGCATACACATTTTTCTCCTATTGGGAAAGCAACTTTGAGAGCAAAGGATTAAAAACATAGTAGAAAGTACCAGGGGCAAAAGAAAAAGAAACATTAAAGAAACACCATCCTTATGGATTAAAAGGGCCACAGAGGAWCAAGAGAGGAACTCCATTCTGAAAGAACAGCTCGATTCCTTTTCCCACGTTGCAACGTGAACATGCAGGCCCTCCATAACCTGACAGCAAACAAGCAATTCCACARATGAGAACTTATTATTCTAAAGAASTTGTTTTTTTAATCATCTGCTCAACTGGGTGAGCCCATGGAAGTCATTCCTGAATGGACCCACACATAAAATAAGGCCAGGGATCTACAAGAGGATGAATTTGGCCTTGCTCTTTCAGTCAGTTGCAGCACTCTGCCATTTCAGAAACTCTGTTAAAGCCACCAATTTATGAAAGGACAAGGTGGAGGGTGATGCATCCTGGTGCCGTCACTCTGAGTCACTAAGGGCTCATCCAAGGCATCAAGGAACAGGAGGAAGGCTACGCTGGAAGAAAGCAGGGACAGCTTGGAGCATTCCTTCATTATCCACAGCCTACAGCAGAGACATTTTCAATATATGAGCTCCACAGCATTCTGTAAATCTGCCTTCAAAAGGAATTAGGCAGATTGTGTTGACTTAAGACTACAGAATAGAGTGAGTATGYATGAAAGTGTTTTCAAGTAATTTCTTTTATCTAGATACTTATGGATATTATCACAGCACTCACACAATACAAGGACATTTGACATGGGGCTTAAGCCRAGAACTTAAAAGAATCTGAAAACTACTGAGAAATAGGAATTCAGGAAGTCCAGGTAAAAATCACTGCTGTTCATTTGATCCTGAAGTTACCAAAAGCTTGTCAGATTTCTGCAATAAGCAGTTTTAGGCCATGTTATTTCAAGGCGTAGCAGCACTTCTCCCCTGAACTGTGAATCACCAATGGGCCAGCACTGGACGTGGATGCTGCACCTTCTCCTGCAAACGCTGCAGCAGGGAAGCAGACACTGCCTTCCTAAAACTGTAATACACTGCAGCAGAGGCCACGGATCACTCTTCTACCTGAGCACAGGTTCAACTTATATGGAGACTAGTCAGATTTTTTGATTTGAGGAGCTATTCGCTACCTACCTAAAACGCCACTGTACTCCTCATTTCACAGGCAGTACTCACCTTCCCTAAAATTCTTAGGGCAATACTGTCATTAGGGAATGCCCTGGCATACAATCCGACTTGGTTTCAAAGCAGAAGTSTGGTATCCTCTCTTCCCTGATAAGAGCAGAGTCTCTGTACTTATGTGGGTCTAGAGAGTCCATCTTTAGCTAAAGAARTGCCAATTCCCAGCTCCAGGGCCTATTCCCTTAGTCAAATGTGCACCCTAGAGTCTCCCTCACTCTGTCTCTCGCTCTCAAAAAATATCTGAACAGCAACCACTTTTTTTATTTGCTACAGTAAAAACAAAAGGATGCAAGTGTGGGGAAAGCTAAATTTCATGTACAAACTCTGAACGCTCTGCAAAGTCTCTTCATACCTTCGCACTGGTCCTCTCAGCTTTCAGGAGTCACTTTCACAACTTCTTTCTTCCTGTTGACTGAGCCCAGCTGTGGACTGGACTTCACAGACAGCAAAGCAACACTATACCATGCCTTCAGAATGGCTACAATGGCTTGTAGCTACAAGAAGTTAAATACCCTAAATTAACATCAGCAGGAAATCAAGCACAGTTCAAAGCTCTGAGGTGGAGAGTGGAGGCCTGAAAACCACAACTTTTTCACCAGACAAAACCTCAACCAGCCAAGGTATTCCAAAACAGGCAGGAAAGAGAATGCAGGGAAAGGATGGATGTTCACCTTGAACCACTGCTCTACAGTACGTACATATTAAACCTCTGTGAACTTACTGTTCAGAAGGAGGTATCAGGAGGAAACAGCCCCACACTTAACGAACCCACAGCTCTGAGATGCTTGGAGAGCACCTGCTGGAGAGCAGCCCCRCAGAGAGGGACCTGGGYGTCGTGGTGGATGGCAAGGTGACCATGAGGCAGCAGTGTKCCCTGGTGGCCAAGAAGGCCAACGGGATCCTGGGGTGCATTAAGAAAAGCGTCTCCAGCAGGTCGAGGGAAGTGATCATCCCCCTCTACTCAGCCCTGGTGAGGCCACATCTGGAG
>NW_020456010.1:1781726-1788304 GCF_003342845.1 Nothoprocta perdicaria | reverse complement strand
GATGACCTCTGAGGTCCCTTCCAACCTTAAGCATTCTATGATTCTATGCTACACTGCTTGACAAGCTTTGCAAAAGCAAGCATTGGGCTATTGAAGAGGAACGTTGAGAGTCAGGATGGTTAAGATGGAGCACAGAAAAAAAGGGCTGCAAAATTTCCCAGCAAAAAGYATAGTACCCCTTGCTTCCATTACGTCTGGGAATTCAAGAAAGGTGAATKTGGGCACCATTCTGCAATGTGTTATGTACCTTGTCTTCCAAGAAAGAGACAGCATCAAGTCTCTCCCACTCTTTGGCTTTAAAGAAGGGCAAGTCACCTCAGGGGCTGCCAAACACTCGTTTAGGTACAAGCCAGTGTGATTTTMAAGCAAGAAGAATGCACCTAGCCCTATGGTATTACTGTGGAGTCCTAATTTCACTGAGCTTTCTGCTATCAAAGTCTGTAAAAAAAATAAATGGCCTCCTATCCAACATTTGTTTTTCCTTCTATTTCCTATTCCCTTCCACTACCCTTTCTACACAGACTGTTAGCCACAAACAATTATTACTGTTTATTTTTTCTTCTTTCTCCTTTTAAGTGCTAGCTGCTAGCTTCTAGCATTAGCCTTCATAAACTTAAGACAAAAGTTGCCCTTGCTTTCAATCTTAAAACAGCAAAATCCAAGCCTCCTACACAACCACACTCCRGTCAGATGGGAACCTCTTGCTGCAAGGTGCAAATCCTGCTGCTGCTGAGCATTTTCCCTGTGGAGGGAAACGTTCCTATTATTTGACCGAGATAACAGAAGGTGACTCTTTCAAATGGTGGGTGCCGCGTGCGAGGCAAGAGGAAGGAGGAGTTTGACATCCCAGCTTTTGGTGGGAAACCTAAGTGCTCAGTACGGGAAACATGCTAGATGCGCCACGAAACAAAAGCATGTCTGTTGTGCAATACAAACRGGAATGAAGTCCTTAGGAATAAAATGGCAATCTAAAAAAATGTCACTGTGTTATAAAGACAGTCTTTGTTTCACTTGTAAATTAAAAGAGAGTAAGATGCGCTGTAATTCCATGACAAAAAACGATACCAAAGCACTGCTTTTGYAGGGGGCAGAGAGGAATCGAGAAAAAAGGTGAGCATCAGAGCAGCTGCTGCTTCCTGTGCAGAAGGCTGTGATCCACCTCGGACATGAAGGAAAAGTCTTTCTTACGGAGATAAACTTCCCTACTCTAAGAAAAAAGCAATTAAGGAAATTAAGAAAAGTGGTCAGTTSACCGTTTTCAAGGATCTCACAATCACCTTGCTCTGGTGCAGGGGAAGCTGCAGAATGTGACTGAGCCATCTCTTGGTTGTGAAGATCCACCTCAAGGTGAGGTTTCTGAATGATTAAATATGTAAGTGATCTTCATCTGATCAATATTCTTTTTATTTAGAGCAATCCTTGCTGCAAGACCATGTATATTCAAGGCAAGTTCAGCAGGCATGTCAAAGCATACTTATGCAATGAAAAAAACACCAGGATAAATTTCTAGCTGTGACAGAGGCCAATTTTACCTCCTGATATTGAACATGTTCAAGCACTTTGCCAGAAGGACTTTGCCAGCAAGATGCCCCTACCCATAGCTAACTGAATGGATGTAAACAAAACACAAAATTCTCCTCAGGACGGATAGATCTGGATAACAGAAGGCCAATTGCTCCAAAACCCAGAACACTGCATGCACATGAATTTTACCACTGGTCCTACTCCTACTGTGCAGGCACTCAGCTCCACTAGAGTGGAGACGGCAATTCCAAGCAGAGCAGCTGGAAACAAAACCAGGAGTCTGACRCCGGGGAAGCCAGCCGGCTCCTCCGCGCCGCAGGGGCAGCGAGACGCGGGTGGGACATGGAGCAGCTTCCACAGCTGCAGGGCTCTTCCCACAGAACGGGAACAGGCGGGAAGGCGGGGGCTGTGAGGGAGCGGGGCTCCGAGGGAGCGGGGCTCCGAGCACTCCGAGTGCTGCGACCCAGCCTTGCTCCGAAGCCAGGGCCTCGGGCAGCCTGTGAGGGACACAGGGGGCCCCGGCGTCACCCACAGCCCCGGGACATCAACGTGAGAACTACCTGTCTGCGGCGGGACTCTACAGCAGTTACTGCCCCGGATCTGAGCGTGCCTGTTAGGAAGGCAAACTGTTTTCAGGGGCTCTAATTTCAAGCTAACCGCGTCTGCCTCAAATATTCATGCGGAGAAAATATTCTCTCCCAAAGTCATGCCTTCTTACAAATTTCCCTCACATACAGGTCTCCCATTAAGTTTTCAAATGCAGGCTTGACTGATATAAGACCTGCAGAGCTACTTTTTTTTCCTTTTAATGCAGTAGTGGCTTGTTATTTATGGATCTAGCCGTAGCACTTTGAACTAATAGATGAGGATGCATTCAGGATTATATTGCTTGGATCAATGTGTTGCRCATAACAGCTCTGCAGGTTTAAATCTGAATCTAAACAGTAAGTAACAACTTAAAGCAAGGTTGCTCATAGTTTAGCTATTATACTTACAAGCACACACCCATTTATGAAAAGGCAGTAAGCACCTGCTCTGTCCACTCCTTATCATTTGTTAATTCATAAGCACAATATATCATTTCTGAGCAACCCCTGCCAATCACCTACTCACAAATAAAAATAATCCACAAAGGAAAACCTATGGAAAATGAACATTTCCCACCAAGGAGCTYCCATTTCCTCGCACTTCAGGAAAATAAACGGATCATGAGAGAAAAAACTTGGTTTCACTCCACCAGCCACATCTCTCATCTCTTCTGGCAGCACCTGACTCCTCTCCAGATGAAGGTGCCTTCTACAGTCAGACGTGTCTCCCATTGGAGAACAGCAAAATCTACTTCTACAGCTGTGATTCAGGGTCCACTCAGAACCATCAGCTTCCACCCTTGAGATAAGGACAGCCTTCTTGCAGGGTCTTTCCTCTCTACCACAACAGCAGAAGAATTTAGGGAGTTTTGTTAGAAAGACAGCATCTACTTTGTTGCCTTACATTAGATTTTAATTTGCAATGATGAGTCCAGATTGAAAGCTACACAGTTCATTTTCCTCACTGCACTACGTGCAAAGTAGAACTAATAAATTAATTACAAARTTAGAGAGAGATGTCAAGCTGTGGATGGGCAAGTGAAGCATTGGCAAGTGAGGCATTCTTCATACTCTTATTTTTACTATAAGGCCTTGGAAGGCTTTGAACTACTTCCATTCCATCACACAAGATTACAAAATGCCCTAGTTASCACAGATTAGTTAGAAAAGCCACCTTCTTCTTGTTGTCCTACATAGGGTATGATCTATTCAGTGCCATAGAGTAAATATTTAGATTTAGATCTGCCTTCAGAGGTCAAATCTATTCTAGCACATACTGTTGTTTGAACTAAATAAATGAAATCACATAATCACATCCAACAACTAGAATCAAAATGCTACACTAATGCAACGAGAATATCAGTTATTCCAACAAGTAGAATTACTCAGATTTCCAACAATCCCTTCTGCTACACAGGGATTAAATTAATTTAATCTTTTCACTAATCTTCTCAAACAATGCATCTGAATAAAAATCCAGCCTAAGGCCAAAGCAGACCTCAGAAACTTCAGGTTAACACTTTTCAGGCGAGCAGAAAACTCAAAAGCACACCAGGAACTTCACGGAAAAGCTCGTCACCTAGAGTGAATACACAGAATCACAGACCCAGGCTGCTTAGTTTAGTTGATTAGTTCTTCATAGGCATTTACTTCATTTATACAGCTTGACATTAGCTCATGCAACTAGAATGTTATCCACAGTAATGTGCCATGCTCTGGATGAAAGCTATCARAATATCCTTGTTTTAAAACCAATGAGTAGAAGCACGATGACAACGTACCACTTCTCAAAAAAAATACAAACAAACAAGAAGAACTTCTGGCAATTTCTGAAATACTCTGCAGTTTGGATAAGAGGCTTATTTGTAAGTTTTCTAAACAAAGCAGAAAAGGGCTGCGGGGAAGATGGCTCAAAATAATCACAGAGAGTGAAACAGGACTGCCCTAGAACTTCTATTTCCAACATTTACCAACTTCTGATGTATATTTGCTTGATTTTCTCACAAAACTAACATTTTCCTTCTCAGTGTGAAGCAAAATCGTGTGTAAAATACCATCTCCCCATGCAGCTTCTAGTCTACCTAAGAACTACCACACAAACTTTTCAGACGGAAATAGTGTTTTCAAGGCAATTTCAGGAGTTTAAGCAGCAAATTTCAAATTTTAARAGAGGAGGAAACCCCCAGTGTGTTACCTGAATCATTGCGGAGGTACGACGACATYGCTGGAATGAGGCAAGACTGACTGAGGAGCTCCAGGAGGACAGATGGAAGAGCGCTGCTGTTCTGGCCTCTGCCCTCGTGGCTGCTTTGAGTCTCTCCATTCGATGTACTCCCTGCAGGATTTATGTAACTAGCAAGCACCTGAAATACACACCAAAAAATTAATCAAAACCAATCTATTGCAATTTATTTAGGCAAAAGAACTTTGATTTTCTTTCCTCAAGGAAGGCTCCAAAATACTTTGCTAGCTGCTTTGTTAATCAAATATTAGTATGTTTTTCATCAGTCTCAAAGACAGCTCAGAGGGAATTCTATAAAGTTATTAGATCAGGATTACAACCTTGTTTCACTACAAAATTAAAAAACTAGCTATTCTGAATAACTTCAGGAGATCCACATCAAGTTTGTAAAAGCTGCTGGATTGCCCAAAACAGATTTGCCAACTCATGACAACTGAAATGTAAAATAAAGWGTAATGTGCTTTTGGAAGGGCCTTCAAGACAGATGAAACAACAGGTTATGCAGAGGATGCCAGTTACTTGCCTCCATAAAGCTGGGGGAGTTACCTCAGATTTGCTACCTGCTCTTCCCAATGGTCCTTCTTGCTGAGCCATGAGCCCTTGCCATGTTTTGTAAATATACAACCTAATGTACTTCCACGTGGCTGATTTGGAGGGTTAAACCTTCAAAGTAAGCAACTTCAAGGCTTGAAAGGCTGTATTATTTGCTCTCTCAGGGGCTATATGCTCCTTTTTTTTTTTTAAAGCCTCTTCTCTGTGCTTTCACCCCTTTGTCCTAACCCTATTACTCATTTACCTGCTGCAATATCTTATCAGTATTCTCCACACAACACAATTTTCCTAAAGAAAAACAACAATTTTCCTAAAGAACATTTCTGGAGGAGGGATAAGGGAAARTGAAACTGACTGATGTATCAGCAAAGCACTGAAGGGTTTTCTGCTTCTCCCATCTGACTGCTGACTGCTCAGAGCAAGTGTCTACTTTCCTCATGATTTGTGAAGCTTAACAGCTAAACCTCTGCATGGCATAACACAGAATACTGCCTGGAAGCCTCACCAGGAATAACTCAGGTATTCTGCCCTCCCTTTTGCTTAGGAAAATGGGTTTGGACTTTATTTATTATGCTTCTACAAGGGACATGTGTCCTATAATCTGCAAGGACTGGAATAACTCAATCTATCAAAAGGGTATTGTCATCAGTTGGGGAATGGTTTTTTTCAGGATTTCATCTCCTTTGTGCTCTAACCCAGCAGTGAGGTTAGCTGCACTTCTGAGCTGCCAGATCAGGCAATTAACTTTTTGATAACTAGTTAAAACCTCATTTTCCTTCCACTGACTTAAGAAAAGGGGATTTGTTTGAGTTTTGCAAGTGGACTTGAAGACCTACAAGTGCAGGATGTTTTCCTCCTTGTTATGAGGTATTTGGAGATGATCAGACTTGTATTAAGTTGTAGATGCTTGCTGGTGACAATGCTGTCATTTAAGTGATGTAACAGGAATTTTATCTATGGCATTTCATTATTTTGGTGCAACACCACATTCTTGGACACTTCAGTGACAACTATGGGCATTTTCTTAAAGTAAAACAAAAGTATGTGWAAAATGAATTGATAATTCATTCAAAAAATGAATAAGATAATTTTGCAGACATAAAACAAAGTCTGTTCCCACATCTTTCTTCTCTAACAGGCCTCTTGACCGAGTGCAACTATCTTGACAAAAATGTATGACCTCTCCAGAAAAATATACTGGAATGTTTATTGGTTCACTGGCTATTCAGAACTGCCACCTAAGCTTATCCAGACCAGTCTTTTTCATGCAGTAGCCTAGTGAAGTTTAGAAGCAGTCTCTCTCAGAAAATGATCTGTCCTATTTTTCATGGGGACAGCAGCTTGTAAGCCATCTTTTGCTGAAAATACCACAATTACTGTGCTAGATGACTGAAAAAGTATAGGCAGTTCTTGTTACCCAAGACTAAAATTTCAAGAGCTTATCAATAAAGCTTTATTATTACACACCTGAAGAAGGCAGGTGACGTGCTCTTCTTCCAGCCTTTGCTTAGTCAAAGCTTGTTCAACATCCCATCCTGAAGCTGTGGAGCCCGTTCCAAAGCCCGTCCCCTTAGCCCAGTACAACTGCTGTTCTTCTGTTGATGCAGTGTTGTGTGTGCTAGACACTTGTGGCTTAAAAAAAAAAAAAAAAAAAAAAAAAAAAAAAAANGGAG
>NW_020456010.1:1741969-1781668 GCF_003342845.1 Nothoprocta perdicaria | reverse complement strand
AAAAAAAAAAAAAAAAAAAGAAAAAAAGAAAAGTCACCAAAATTTCATATTTCAGATCTTATTAGTCAGTTCTTAAATTCTTAATTCCTTAAATTTGCTCTCCAAAAGAATATCAGCTCACTTTAACAACTTAACAAACATCATCATCATTGTCAACATCCAGCAGAACTGCGTGCTGTAGACAGGAACCCCTTACCACAGACATGGCATTTCAATACGGGGCAGGAGGTTATATTGTTGCGAGTGATTTTCAATTCGACTAGGACTGCAAACCCACTTTTATTCTCTTTAAAAATATTTATACTATTTAAATAATGATAGGTATAAAAAAGATACCTCAGAGCATCATGCTAAATAACACAATTCTGTAATTAGACCTAGTAAGATTTAGACAAGCTTAGGAACATAACTAGATGAAGGAGATGGAAACATAAATATCATTTAAAGTGTTTCTGAACACGTCTGAAATGTTATGATGCTTAAGAATGCACTGATTTTGAAGTGTATTCCAAACAGGCAAATTGCATCTCTCTCTCTGGCAGATGATTTCTGTAACACTGAAACACACACTGGGGATTTCCTCTCCAGATAATAAGGGGGAATTACTTTATACTTAAAATGTTCTGAGAGATATTTCATCACTTTTCTTCTTAAGATGCTTGGACAGATTACTCCAATGGTTGGCATCATTGCACTTTACTAATAAAATTTAATATTCTATTGTTTAGTGCTTATAAAATAGTTTCAATATGTAAGCTATTTTTTTTTAACTTTGACCACAACATTTAACCTTTATTAAACAAAAACTCTCTGATGAACTTGTTTTAACTAGTGTTTTCCTTATACATATTTAAGGTCCTAGACATTTGACCTGATATTCCGGTGGCGAAAACTTGCTGCTTTCACTAGCATTACTCAGTAGCCATTAGGCTTACCAGAAAGTAGGTCACTTAAGTAGGTGACCTACTCTAATTTGTAAAATTACATTCAAGGCTCTGAAAAGTTTTGTTTTCTGTTCAGATTTTCTTTGGTGCTTTTCAAGAACATATCYGAAGGAAGAGAAAAGTGATGTGCAGACAGACTGCAATGGCAAAAAAAGGTATCTTTCACACCTGTGAAGTATGATGTTRACAGCGCTTTGGAATCACCAATTGGAAAGGCAACACCCATCAGTGATGAAACAGGAGTACCTTTATTCTCATGCAGATGTTATCCCTCATGCACATGCTGTATGTTTAACACTCAAGAGGACTGTCACGAGCATTGACTTAAAGCACTTGAGGAAAAAMTTTGCCTCAGACATATGTGCAGGCTGATGGACCTCTGGTTTCAGGTTTCCATCTAKCACCTAACAGATATGAATGATGTGAAGACAACCTGTTCCAGGGAACACAGTRCAACTGAAGCAGAAGACTTCTCAGTTGCCCTTTTCCCAAAAAAGTCCAACAATGTCCAGATGTCAATTTATCAGCAGCCTCATACCCACTTAGGAGCAGGTTATCTCAGCTTCCTCTCAAATCTGACTAGCCAATAAAGTGAATTAATTCAGTTTCACATCTTCCTTGCTCTTCTCTTTGTCAGGATCAGGAGCTGCTAAAACATGGACAGCCCTGTGTTTTGCAAGCATTTAGCCATACTTAGCCACAAGGAACTGTTTTGTGCAACCCCCTGTCACAGATTTGTTACAGAKGGCAAGTTATTATTAAATATATGTACATATATACACAAACACACACATACATTTTGAGGCGAGAGTCTGTCCTGCAACACTGGTAACTCAGCATCCTAACAAGTCAGTGGACACATGCTCTTAATAGTGGGTAGCAGAATGGTGGCAAATACTCTGCTGAAGTTTAACTCTGGGATTCATTTGGGAGCCTAAATGCTACGGAAAATTATTTCTTTGGTTTTAAGATCTCATTTCTGCATCTATAAAAAAGGGCTTAAAAATGATGCATTTATTCATCAATTCTTACAACTCATTTACACTTCTGAGGCACTTAAGAGGAAGCAATTTGTAGTACTTAGATGATGCCTGCTAATTAAGGTAATGAGGTCACACTATCTAGTGAGGATGAAGAAAAAGAACCAGCAGCCACTGAGCATCATGAAAGTAGTGCACTGAGGAGGAGTGCCTCATGAAGGGAACCAGCATGCTTTCAATTAAAAGATTACCCCCTAACACCTCACGGCAAGCCTGACTTGTTAGGCAAATTGCATAATTCTTGTGTTTGCTGTATTACAGCAGGCAGAACTGCTTCACCAAGGGTTTCCTACCACTTTCATCATTCAAATGCCTGCTCCATACAGATGAGGCTACGAAAGCAGCGCAATTTTCCTCCTTACAGCTCAGTTTTCCTACGATTCCACTCACCTCCGCCTGGTTGGGGCTGGAGCTGGGCACCCTGGGCGCGTGGTGGCTCAGGGCCGACAGGCAGGCAAGGATGAGGTGGATGGCGCCGATCTCCAGCGCCATGCGCCTCAGCAGCAGCCCGTCGTCCGTGGTCAGCGGCGTGGAGCCGAAGAGGCTGCGCAGYACGTGGAAGGGCAGAGTGGGAAGCACGTTCGCCGAGGGCGACTGCAGGATGTGACCTAGGTGGGAGGAGGAAAGAGCAAAACCGCATTTTTTTTCCCCAATAGGTCAAGGCAGCCAGGTAATCTCTGCAATGATTTTTACATAATAAATATGTAAAGGGCTCATAATACATATAGGCTTCATAACACATATAGAAATATACTGTGGTCTTAAGTATTCAGTTATAGCAAAAAGTTTTAATGTTAGTCTCTTAAAAAAAACCTTTTGGCAGGAAAAGACTAGAGAAGAAAAGGTTAATTGACATCCTTGTAAGCCTCTTGTAAAGGCAAACACTATAAAATTCATGAAAATTTGATCTTCCAACCCAGGGGAAAATTTACTTGGTTATCAATAGCGAGTATAATTACGCATTTGGTCACACTTTAGGTCATACTTCTGAATGAAGAGAACAAAAGCAGTTCAAACTCCTCCCCTCCCCAAATCCTGCAACTGGGACAAGTTAAAGAATGCACAAAATTCAAGCTGTGATGCTAATCAAGYTGAATACATAGTGAAATACTAACCTAATTTTAAGCAGATGAGCTGCATTTTTGAATTGTGTACTAGAATTATTTTTAAATTGTATCCCTTTTGTATTAGGAGCAAAAAGCAATTTTTTTAAAAGCCTTTTTAGGCTTCTAAAGTGCTTATTTTTATATTAAGAGAGAGAAAGGAGGTGATTTTAGGTGTATGAACAGATGCCTTTCTAGCAGAAAGGGGAAATATTAAAGCCTTACACAGGGAACTAATGTGGACTACAGATTTTACCAAACAGTCCATCTCGGGTAAAGATGGAAATATAAGCTTTTGTGGTGTAAGGAATGGRGACACTGACTATTTCATTCAGCAAAAGCAAAGGCTAAGAGGGAATACAATTCCTGTCAACAAATACATCAGAGAAGAAGAGCTATTTAAGAGGAAGAACAATGCAGTGATAACTGGACACTAATAATTTCACAAACAGAAAGCACACAACCAACCAACCAAGACTCTTCATTCAAAAGTTTGTGTTGGTTGTTTCTGTATGAAAAAGATAAAAAAAAAATACTGTCTGCAACAGCAAGGGACTTGAATCACTCAAGGACATCAAAATCTGAGTGACTATATACAATCTGTCAGGCAATTACTATCCAAATGAGATTSGAGTAACCAGCCAGACATAGTTTTTGTTATCCAATTCACTGCTGTCTCCCATGTTGTACCTAAATATAGGAGAAATAAAGAGATAAGCAGAATAGACAGCAGGGAAGGCTCTCAGTTGGTCTTAGGGCTAACACATGTTGTCCACTATAAGCTGCTGAATAGAGACTAACTTCACTTGAGCGCTGTGCATTAAAAACAGCATTCTTTTCAAGGTCAYGACAAAAGAAAAGTACTTATGGCACTTTTCACTGTTTTAATTTTTACAATCACTTTAAGGAATAAATTTATTAGAAAGAAAAAAAACCCATAGTCTTACAGGTTTGCTTACAAAGACACTGGCTGCAAATTCAGTATTACTTATCTGCATCCATTCATACATCTAAGAACACCATTAGCCCTTTCTCCCTCTCTTTCTGTCACGTTGTTAAGGTAAATTTCCATCCACACTCTTTTGAGCAGTAGGCTCTTTAGAAAGTGCTCTCAGCAGTTTACTTCTGCTGAAGCTATGCTCCTGTGTGTGTTACTTGGCATTTGGTTGCAGGAATATAAACCTTTGCTCAGTTAGATGAGTGTCCTCAGCACTCATCATTCTGTCCCAGGACATCCTCATCTTTACGGAGAGTCCTGTGCAAGGGTTAGAAGCAGTTATATTACAGATTCTTTGACATTCTAGGTGAGAACTCTTGAATACTGATGGTCTCCCCAGAACTTTACCAGAAAGGATTCAGTATTTAGACACAGTAGCAAGGATACTAACAAAACAGTTCTGTAAATGGCACAAAATCRACTCTACTGCCCGCTAGAGCGTTACACTGCAAATAATTTAAAATACAACAATCTAGCTGTGGTCTACAAAGAAACATAATAATCGCAGCACATACTTCCTTCACCATCATCTGTAACTCCCAACACCAATCTCAACAGACACTGAGCATGTTTCCGTTCTTTTAGCAGCACCTCAGCATAGCCAGGGAGACGCAGAAATAAGCCAAAGGCAGCCAGGGAATGCGCAGGAATGGGGGACATAGTCTGAACTGTGGATTTGATGGGTGGAGGCTCTGCAGCAATAGTTTCTGGTGCTTCGTACACCAGCTCCCCCGACTGCTCAATGGTAACCCATTCAAACTGGTCGCTGTCCTTCTGCTTTTCCTGCGTGGTCGCCGTAACCACCGGGGTGCTCACCTTCAATAACAAAAACAACCAACGTTAGTGCAGTCAGTGAGGTAGGCAACTAAGCAGAATCTTTATTAAAACTGGGATGCAAGTAGCATGCAATCTTAACAGAGAACACAATTAAGAAGTTGCATGAAATTCACTGCCCTTTGCAGGTACTGGCACCTGTTGAAATGCCTAAGAAGGGGACACTTGTTGCAATTCAAAACCATTCCAGGAAGTCCCACGAATGTAATAAGCAAGAGTGTTTCATCAACCTAAAATGCTCAGTTAAAAGCTGTTGTTTAAATCTACATGCACAGGAGATTACACTGAAATTGAAAATATACTTTACATACCTGCCTCTTAAATAAGAAATGGCTGGTTTTTTTGAACATTTATCACTGTGAGAATTGAACTAGTTTATTTTTAATTCTGTATCAGAGAAGATTAATTAACCATAACTTCTCAAAAATTAAGGCAACTTTTGGTTGCCTTAGTCTGGTAGAAACTCTTTGTGTTCCTTTCTGGCTTTTGGGTATTGGGTGGATTTTATTATTAATCTGCCCAAACTACAGTCCATATTTCTGTCCAAGCTAGCACTGCACTAAGGACTATTCAGCCAGGCATGGTGATGGGCATCAGTGTGATGGGGATATTTGTACAGTTCCCCAGAAAACATGTGTATGTTCAGCTAAAATTAAGGTGATATCCAGGTCCCTCCCCTAAGTAAACACTACAGAAGCATCAAGTTTTCATGCTATTCAGATGAAGAGATGCAACTATTTTTAGGTTTTCAAATTGACTTTCACATCAGTACTTATTCACATATCCTAATGCTTTGGTTCACATTCCTTACTAGCTCTTCTGTGAAAAATTAACAGCCAAATAAGATCCCCTTATGTGAGAAGGCACCAGGAGCACAAGCTTCTCCACTGAATTAGTGGCTGCAGCAATTGGAGGAAAAAGGGCTGAAGCTGCTTGAATTTGTGAAGACAAGAGCATCGTGAGCTGGATTCTCCCTACCCTTCCTTCCTTCTAAACACAAATGAGCCAAACAACATGGGACACGCACTGACAAATTTAACAAAAATAGTGCACCTTGCTCACAGCATGTTGGGCTGTGCTACTTGACACCCATATACAGTACTCAGGGGAAGGTCAACTAACCAGTGGGTGCATGAGTAACTTCCTCAGCTGTTTAGGATAATCTTTGCAAGMAGGTACAATGTTACACTGATTTTCTGCAGGTCAGAATGACAACTTAAGGAAAAATTTAATTTCTACTAAAATAGAGTGAATATTTCCATAAGCAAGAGCCATTATCAGCAACAAGTAACCCATTCATATAATCTCCTTTACCCAAGTAAAGTCCATCGTGAAAGGCCTAAGATTTTAAGGGTAGCTAGAATGAATTTTGTTTTAAAGAGCCCTAATAGTTACGTTACACTGTAGTGGGCAGGGTTAGATTCATGTCTGGTCTAACGGCTGCTGACRAGACAAATGCTTAGGCTGAAACTTCAACCAAGCCAAAGGAACAGATCCAAGCTACTGAGCGGAGCTGGTCTTGCTTCCTCGGAGCTGAATCAGCCCCACTAAGTGAGCAGAAAACTGCTTTATTGGTTCACAGAGTGAGAGGAGGAAGGGCGCGATGAAGGGGTGAGGGAAAAGGGGCGGGATGGGCTCAGGCAGCTCAGCTGAGGGGGCTGCCACACCAGACCACGGTGACCTGGGAGGGGAGGGAACTTCCTTTGTCAGGGAGTTTTTTCATCTCTTCATTCTCCTCTGCCAAACAGGAAACCTAATCCCGAGCAAAAGCAAGCCCAGAAGAGGTGCCTTTCAGGCCACATTTAGCCCCTACTTTCAGATATTTTAATATACTTTTAAACAGCAGCTCTAAGCATAATTCTGAAAMGAGCTGACTAAAGGGTTGAAAAATACTTCCCACTAAGCCAGGTATGACCATTGCAGCTACTTTTTTTTTTTTTTTTCCCCTCCAGATTTCTTTTTCAAGTGAACGCTTGCAGAGCTTGACCCTGATCACCTTGAAATCCAAAGAAATAAGAGCCTTACAAGATGCTGGCCAAAGGTAAGCTGTGTAGTACAGCACACAGCACATCTGAAACGTCTTACTCGTCATGGTTTTACACAAATTCTCTTACATCAAAGAATGATCAGTGGTGACTTTTTTGTAAGCTCTATCCTGTCAGCTCCCAAGCATATTTCCATTTTCTTTTCAACCTTTTGCTTGATCTGATTTTTTTAATACCCTAAGGACAGAGCTCCAAACAGAAGAAAGGCTATAATAGTATTTCTCAAGTCATCTTTCATGTCTATGTTTAAAATCTTTTACAGTTTTCACATGGGATTTTTTTTTTTTAATTTTGATGTCACTTATTAAGAGAAACGTAAGATGCAACACTTGCATTAAGAGGATGCAGTTACATACTTTCAAAGAGAAATCTGTTATAAATTACCATCAGAATGACCTAACCTGGAGAAGATTAAGATGAGAATTCCTTAAAGAATTTATTCAGAACCCCGAATTCCCCTTAGACGTCAAAGTCTAAGCTTGCATTGATTTCACTTACCCACATGCTAGGAGAACAAGTAAGCAAATCTTAAAATACAGGGTTCACTGAATCAGAAATATCTGGCCTAAACAAATACAGAAGTAGAATGAAGGAACAAAGAGGTTGGACAATTTATCAGTCTTAACAGTGGATCTTCCATTTAGCACTGCTTGTACTTAGCGTATTTTTTTTATGAATCACAGAATTAACAAATACTTGAATGCAAATTTATATATCTCAAAAAAACCTAACCAACAAAAAGGAAAAAAAACACCCGGTTACAGAAAGTATCTTCCCAATACTGCAGAAAAAGGGGAGAAAAAGGAATCAAATGACTCACAGTCATAAATTGCCTTTTTTTTTTTTTGTTACAGGATTCTATGAATCAGTCTCTTTTTATGCAGGATACACATTACCTTGTTGGATTTCAAAATATAACAGCTGCATATAAACACACTCCCTTAATTTTAAATTCTTAAAGAGACTTGATATCAGCCATCTCACGTATCTTCAGAGGACTACTTTCTATCATATTTCACCTGTGGCTAGCAGTTTCTTCCTGAATTGCACTGTCATTGGCCCAGGATTCATATTAATTACCTGCTCTAACCACAGGGCTACCATTCCAGCTACAGGTCAGCAGTCAAGGTACTGAACAGCACACTTGACTCGTGATTAATTTAAGTTCAAAGGGAACAGCCATTCATATATATATAATATATAATATATATATAGATATATATATTTTTTTCCTGTTAGGAGTATCAGCAGAAAATTTCAAGAATGCAGCCAAGCCAAATTAGAATAGCTGAGTGAATATTTTTCCCCTTATAATACTGGCGGCTTTTGAACAAACAAAAACAGGCCAAGCACCAAGTGCAGGCTAACAATCCATGTGGACACTTCTGTAAACTCTATCAGTGTCCCCAGAGAAACTCGACGTGATCCACTTTGAGAACTGGATTTTACTTAACCAACACTGGGCAATTCAGATAAGCCAGTATGGCCTCATGGCAGAGCCACTTTATGTTACCTAACCCTCCYGCAAAACTACCCGTTATCTTATGGGTTAACAAAAGCAAGGCCAGCACTAACACTGAATTCACATTTCTGTTCCAAAGGAAGAAGCAAACTACAACACATGCAGGGAAGCAGCATGGAGAGCTTCCGCATGACTGAGATACCACACTGGACTACACCAAAATATGGGAAAAACACTGGTTTTAGGAAAGGGTAGGAAGGGGAAAGGGGAGGAGTGTCTTTGCATGCTTTCCTACATTGTTTTTTTTCCACTCACTTGTTGAATGACATCAGGGTAAAGCATAGGGAGTCTCTCTGCAATGAGGGCCAATCCTCCCATTCCTGCAAAAACTTGCAGTGGAGACTGAATGGGACACGTTTCAAGAAGTGATTCATCCAGCACTGCGTCCATACACTCATCACCAGGGCTGATTGCTTCATCTTCAGGGCAAGGTCCCAATAAATCTGCATGTTCTATAAAAACAAATGCAAACAAAAATTAATATTAACGTCATCAACATCGCGTTTGTTCCTCCTTCACCTAAAAATGAGCTTCAAATGTAGCAATTATTTCTTCAGCAGAACCTGAATCAAGAACCTGAAACGCATCAGTATAAGGATTGGGATAAAGAATTCATTGCCAAAGGAAGGAARAATAATTTTACAAATTTCTCTTTCCTCCAAAATGTTAAGAGAAAATTTCTTACTTTCAGCTTTCCCATCATTAGCCCTGCCAAGCAGCCAGAAGCCTAAACCTGTAATTCTCATATCTCCTCTCTGAGTATCAAAATGTCCATGTTAAATCCGTTAAATTTCTTTAATGTTATTCTTCCCTACAAAGAACAAGACCTCTATTTTTAACCTTCTAATAGCCTCCTCTTCCTCCCAGCTCATGACTAAGCACTTAATATATTGTATATATTGTGCAATGGATTAAAAAAAAAATCTCATTTTACACATTGATGCACACAAACCTTGCCACGATTTATTTCACCAAAAAACAACCCTCTTTGCTCATTACTGCAGGCCAGCCTCACAGTGAATATCCAATGTGTTCATCTAAAGGGTTTATACTGCAGATARCATTTTTAGATACTGAAGGCAATTCTCCTCAAACCTTTCACAGCACACCCGTGTGAGAACTGCACACGGATGAAGTGGTCTCAGTATCTCCTCACTCTGAGAGGAGCATCCACTCTTAAGTGAACCTGAAGGACTATGAGAAAAGAGAAAAGCTCACCAACATTTCCAAAGCAGGATAATACTTTTAAGAGAGTCTCTGAACAGAAAACTTCCTTTCCATTCAATGTKGAATACTGCCGTTAAGAATAGAGAAGGATCCCTGCTCTGTAAAGTTTTTCCTGTGACGACAGAGAGCAGCTGTAGAGGGTTTTGAACATGCTGGACTGCCTTCTATCAGGMAAGGGAAGAATTCCACCATGCTATGCTGACCTGGATTTATACTTCAGCTCTTTGTGCTGACATCAATTGATCTAACCTCTGGAAAGGGCAGTTTTTCTTGCTAAGAAATATTTTAAAACTGAAATTTTAATATAAGATTCAAACCTTGTTTTTCACATGCTGAGCAGAGTTTACATTACAGTGTAAAAAGCTGTAAATCTCTCTCAAGAAGGAAAAAAAGACAGATGTATGTCAATATTAAAAATGCAACTAAGATGCAGTGTTTTGCAACACTACATGCTTTTTTTCTGTTTTATACATATAGAAGATGCTGTAAGAATATATGTTAGTGAGCAAGAGTAGAGGGTGATCTATCAGGAGTGCAAACACTGCGAGCCCTCTCATTTAGTGCACATTCTGGCAACGAGTTACACTTAACCTTACACGTCTGGGCTTCACCTTAGGTGATTCACACAAATAGAAACTTTTTGTSAAGTATAGTGGTAATAAACCACATTTAGCTATAAAATCCATCCACTTTGAGTGGTGGCAGTATTTTAAGCAATTATATTGAACATCAATACTATTTTAAGCAATAAGTGAAAAAATACTAATTTAAAAAAGGTTTATAAAAGCTCTAAAAAACCTGCCTAACTGATGAGAGACATCTCCATGTTAGCTGTAAGATTTTATTCTGCCGTATGACAACTCAATAGATTTGCAATGACAAAAGTCAGTTTTTCAAAAGTATTGGTCTCAAATTTAGGAAAGAAGCCTAGCAATACAATAAAATTTCTAAGAAGGCCTATGTCTTCACATGCAACTCTGTCAATAAACCAAACTTCAAATGATTGTTTTTAGTTTCATTAAAGCAACAGAAAAAACAATCTTATTGGTTTGAATTTAATCTGCATATACATATCTATCTTTTAAGGTCATCATATGCAATTGGAAAACACTTAGCTCAGAGCAGCAAGCCAGCAAATAGCTTTTTTATACTTTTTTTTTCCCTTTTCTTCCTCAACTCTCCAATAAATCTTTTCTAGAAATATACTTGCCTACCTAAACAACAGTTTTTAACCACAAACCTGTATCTTCAAGTAATCAAATAATTAGCTTCCCAATTCCAAGCTGTGTCAGCAGCCAGGAAATGAGGAGACCACCTTAGCTTCATCTCAAGTTTCATTCCTCCAATTCTTTCCCTAAATGAAGGATGTCAAAATACTTCAGCCCAAACTCCCCGGATATAGTTGACATAGTTGCAACCTCCTCCTCCTCAAAAAAAAAAAAAAAAATTAGAAGTACTAGACAGTGTAGACAGTGTTAAATTTAAAATTATGAGATCTTCAGGGCTTGAGAAGAATTCCATTTAACAAAGAAGCATGTAAGCAATTGAGCTGCTGTAATTAAAATTTTGATAGGCTTCTGTAACACATACAGCTTCAAACACATGGTTCTGCATTGCTTACTCTGCCCCAGGTAGCAGCACAAATACTTTCCACTGAGAACTGGCATATACATCAAGAAATAAATTACCTGTATCTATCCAATCAAATAATGACATAATTCCTAACAATACAGTGAAAAAAACACAAGTGAAAYGAGAACAACTATATTAGTGCATCTTGTTAAACACGGTTTAAGACACAGGCTATGAATTCATCCACTATCAGAAAAGTTAGCACTTGCCTTTTGGTGAACAATGCGAGAACATCATCCAAGAAGATATAAAATAATGCTACTTCTCACCAAGAAAAATTACCATTTTTGCCCCAAATAAAAGCATTTTTAAAAAGAAGATATCAAAAAAGTCAAAACTCTTACCTTTTTCTGTGTGCAGGCGTTTAAAGGAGTCTGTTTTGGATAAGCTTGGATCTGAGATGACTTTGGAACCGAGCTTCACGGTCAGATCTATTGATCGGTAGCCTTGAGGGAGCTTACGGTCATAGAGCAGAGTTAGGAGCTGGGCGAGTGTCATTTCAGCTGGTAATGGTTGGCCTAAACAACAGCAGGATCAAGTCAAAGGAGAAAATTATGGTCGGGGTATTTTAACGTGCCTGTCCAGGTGCAGTTCATTACTTGTACCACAGACGCCAAGCAGACTAAATAGTATTTGGCTGCACACCAAAGCCTTACTTTTACTATTCATTCCCTTGGGGAAAAGGGCCCCATCAGTTTGGAAGAGCCTATTGAAGAACCAGGCCAACAGTCCCTAAGGCAGCTCTGTGCCAAAAGCTCAAGCACTTGGCTAAAGCAACAAAAAGCAAAGGTTGTAATTTCACGTTCATTTTAAGCAGGTACTGCCTGCCCACTAACTACTATTAAATTTTATTCCTTCATCATCCTTGTAGTGTGGTAGCATAAATGTGTGTGACCATAAGGTAAAATTGGAGAAAAAGAAAAAAACAAAGTCAATATTGTACTGGGTGAAAATGACTTCAATTAGAAGTTTGCCACWTTTTTTCAGTAGCTGCCTCCTTGATTTTGTAAGATAAAATAGATGTGAAACTCTTCGAAATAACACAAAAATATTTTATCCACATTCCTGTACTTAAKCTCTTTTCTAAAGTTAAGAATTCCAGTCACACCAGTCCTTAACTGGTGAATGTCATCCAACTCTTCTTTTCCCGAAATATCAGTTCTGTAACAAGTAATCCATCTTCATTAAAGAATATTAGTCCTGTGATCTGTGCCACAACCACAAATTTGCCACRAAAGGAGTACAGTTTTGTCCAAACAGCTAATAGATCCCATGTACATATTGGTTCTACATAAAAACATGAGCAACTTAAGCTTAAGACATTCTGTTTTTGAAGACACAAGTATTACAGAATTCACTGAAGAATGTTTCATGACCGGCAAATCCAAAGACTGCAACAGATCTTGGTCATCCTCTCAGAACACAACATAACAGGGCAAAAAGCTGATTAATTTTGTCTTGCAGCTCAGAAAATGTGAGTCACCTCACTAAAAAAGCCCTTTTGTTCCTTAGCTAAAGGGAAWTATTTCCCTTAGATCTTGCTTAGCAACTAAACTTGAAGGAGGATGAGCATGATSAGTATTTTGATTGAGCTACAGTGATGTTACAGTATTGCACTTGGAGTTGAAAGCAATGACCAAGTGCAATGGTACCCTTCTGAAGGCTGAACAGACACCTGCACAAGTCCATCAGCATTGTACCTCCTTTCTAATGACATGTCAGCTACTGAGAGATGCCACCATTTTAAAGACAGTTAGAGTCACCTGGTAGAAGTTTATGATATAGGTGAAAGACTGGAACGCTAATGGTCTTGCTGGAAGATTCTCCCCCTGAAGAAGAGGCACCTACTTTATCCGCCATCACTCTTCCTCGCCTTGAGGGTGGGCGTGGAGGAGTGGATGAAACAGCTCTTTTGGACTGAGATTTCAAACCTAGTATAAAAGTAAATAAAATAAAAAAAATCAAAGTTATTCTCATATTTAATAACTTCTGTTAGCCAAGATGCAATGTACTCAARGTCTTCAATGCTAGGAAAAAGATATAAATTCTCAGCCCAATTGAATCAAAGAAGATGAGAAGCATTCACGCATACAATCTGTTTGGATCTAATCCCACTATTTTTAAACACTTACAAGGTTGTGGATCCTTCTGGGCCCTAAAAACAACTGTACTCAATCCTATCATCCAGAAAAAAACCCAAAAACTTAATACGCCACAACTACTCTTCTGATTCTCCCTTAAACAACAAACAGCAATGAGCACTATGATATAATCTTTTAGTTTGGTTTTTCAGCTGAAGGCAAATAAAGGAAAAAGTTCCTAAATTGACAGCTATTTCTGCACACTTCCTACTTGCCTGGTTTAGCCAGGTGACATCAGCTGCAGTTCYGATACCAGCACATACAGTGAAAATGCTTTTAAGGTTGCCTACGTCAAAACCTTTGAAGTACATGAAAAGGCAGCATAGGTAGACAAAAAACTTACTGAGCTTATGTAGCAAGACTATCACATTTTGAACAGTTTAAGCTGACTTTCTCCAACTATACCACCACAATCCTATACTTCCATGGAGGTTAGAGACCAAGAAAAAGTCAGGTAGGAAAAGAAAAAGGTAGCTGGCTCCCTATACAAAGACTCACAGTGAATATGGCCTTAAAGCAGCCAAAAGAACCTGCACTGTTAAGAACCTGTACTGTTAAGAACAGCCCCACCTGAAATGTTACACTGTAGTGTTGATTTTATCTGTTCAGCAGAGACAATTAAAATAACTCATCACATCCTCTGATGATCTCAGTCTGCTACACTAGCTCTTCTCAGGAGATCAGGCCCCAAATGGCATCTCTAACCTCTATTAATTTTACAAACAAGGAACAAGTTAAACACTGGCTGAACGAATCTCTGAGGACACTGAAACAGTACAAAATATAAAATATGAAAATAGAAAGTCTGCTTCTTTCTAAAAAGGGAATGAGATGTACGAGTTGTTACAGTCAGAGATATGACTGGGATAACACATGGCTGGCTATGCTATTTCTTCAGTCTTGAATAGTATTTTATTTTTTCCTCCGAGGTTCTTTTATTCAWGATTTAACTCTTCACTTGAAGGGTTTTAGGTCTCATCAAAACACATTTACCCTGCTTAGGTAGCAGCTACTGCAAGCACTTTTCCAGATAAAGATGTGCCTTTTAGTGCATCTTAGATTTACTAGATTGACTGTGTTGCTTTAGATACATGCAAAGATCAGTGAAACAACTGCTCTATTAAACCCCTGAATTTAGCATTCTATCTACAYCTAAAATCCTGAAATAAAAAGCTGGAGAAACATTGGTGCCAGAAGTCAAAGGAAATCAGCATCTCTTCYTCATGCTCCATGAAGTGCAAATGAAATTGAGATAGCTCCCTAAAAGCAGAAAGGTTGGACAGTTTGAAGTTCATTAATCTCACTCACATACCAGAACTTCAAACTGAAAGACTTATCATCTCTACAGCCATCACCCAAACTGTAAAGCCTTATTGTACCTCTGTTGCAATGTTTAACTATAGCTTCCCTACCAATTTTGGAGACAACAGGCTTACATGAATCATTTCCTCTATGTTTCAGAGCAAAAAAAGCTCTGTATGCAGTTTCCAGGTGGAATAACATGGTGTTATACATATTATCCATCTGACAGATTTCAGCAGTTATCATGCAAAGCACGAGAATCCTTTTACAGCCAAAAAACCCATTGTGGGAGGGGGTGATCAAATTCCAACATGCTGGCCACCGCAAAGGCATGGCACTTGGAAATTCCCTTACATGCATTAGCCATAGTATCCACAGCACATGCTACTGCTGTGCCCATTTAAGTATGATTTCTGCAGCAGAAGTGCTTCAAACAGCAAAGCTGTTGGTAAGCAGCCAGCCAACTAGCAATACAGTTTTTGCTAATCATCTCTGCTATAAAAAAAAAAAAAAGAAAGAAAGAAAGATTGGGTGATAGTTTTGKKTTTTTTTTTTTTTTTTTACATTTGATTTCAGAGAAATCAATTTTTCAGCAGATAGAAGAAAAAACATACCAGAAGCAACAACAACACTGTAATTGTCCTGAAATCCATTTTCTGCTTTAACTTTTTCTTTCTCTTCGTAGTTCTTTTTTTCCTTATCTTCTTTCTGTTCATTAATCAATTTAGCTGTGATACTGGGTGTATCTACACGGAGAGAAAAAAAAAAAGAAAGAAGAGAAAGGTATTTCAAGATATCCAAYAGATTCCATTGCCATTTTCTACACTGTTAACAAGACACTAACTATTCTATACTATTTTACTGGCTTAAAGCTCTATCCTGGGCAGTAAGACTTTTTTAAATATGTAAAAATTAAGATGTAAGGATAAACCTGACAAAATCAAAATGAAGGAATGTCCACACTTTGCTCCAACATTTTAAAGATGTTAARACTCTGAAAAGCCACGACAGGTCAAAAATGCTCATGTTAAAACACCAATGCAAACCAGTGGAAAATGAGGGGCTACAAACAGACCATCCCAGCACACACACACCACCTCATACACACACACTTTCTATTACAGACACCTGCACGCTTCTCMAAATAAATTGTTATTTATAAACCTGGGGATCCAGTGTTATGTATCGATTCGGTTAACTGGTGATTATGCATGTGGCTTTGAAACTGAAAGATGCTCAAAGCACACGGTACATCTGAAACTTGTGCCCTTTGCKTAAGAGATTACAACAATCCAACTGTTTTGCTTAGCGCAGACCACAAATACCGGGAAGTAACTCCTACATCACAGATTACTGATTACCTGCAAAGATACAACAGGAGCACTAAAACTGTCAAGTACATTCCTATGTGCTGCTGAGCAAGTTCTTGTTTCTGCAAAACCACAGCCTTAAGCCATAACCACAGCAGCCTCAAGACCTTACAAGTACAATCCAGCTTCCTTCAATTTCGTATCATCTATACCTGACTCACTGGAAGAGATAAAGTTTGATCTGCTTGGAAATACAGTGATGGCATATTTAAGGAAAAACAATCTGAGGAAYAGCCTCCAACACAGAATTTTCATACGCTTGTATTATTGCAGTGGTGTCAGTAATTTAAAGGTATGATAAAATCTTTCTTTTTTTCTTGTAAATACCATTGTTAATCTCTTTTCCATAGCAGCAAGTCCAAGTAACAAGTTCAGTAGTATATTCTGCAGTTCCTGCTTCTGTATAATTACAGCTCCAGCCCAAGGCATGGTCCTTCCTCAGCCCTGGAGAGAAGGTTTATTCAAAAACTCAACCAATGGAAAAACAGGCTCCAAGGGGGCATCCTGCACACTGCAAATTCTGCCAGCCACAATCACGTGCAGTCAGCGTGCAGAAGGGCAGCACAGCTAGGCAAGAAGCTCGATAGCTGTGTTTTCTCTTTACTTGAGCCTGCAACAAGTTAACTCAATGTAGAAAATAAGTTTATTGTGTTTAGATTAGAAATTTGTGAGGGARAGAAAGGCAGGCCTTCAAGGGCTGTGAACTGGGTAAATCTCATCTGGAGGTCACTTGGTGTATTTCCAGCAAACCAAGACTTTTCTCAATTTGATATTGTTTAAAATCGTAATGACCTATAGTCCAATCCTTAATAAAATCATTAATAAATACAAACAATGAACTTAATAAGGGCTCAACATTTTCAACAGGAGAAAAATAAAGCAGAAGAGGAAAAATCCAAAACAAGTCATTCTTGTTTAGAGGCTTATCTGGGTAATTATTAATATTTTCCAGAAGTATACAGCAAGTCTCTCCTGTGTATGTCTGCAGAGGAGCATCCCCTGCTAAGCAGATCAGTTAAGCATGTGACAGGATGCTTTAAGAAGAGAAACGTTTGCTTAGGTGACTTAAGTGCTATAGTTTTACAGAAAGAGCGGCTTAAAGCTGAGAAGCCAAATGTTAGCTTGAATGTTTTTCGTCCTATTTAGTTTAAAAGAAAGCAGTTATGGCACTCTGTAGTATTAATGGGTATGGCCCATGAGGGGCGACCAGCACGAGTTTTGAGGCCTTTCTTGCCTTGCACAGGCCCCTTTCCCCTTCCCTTCCATGCCCATAACCTTCCAAAATGCACTTTTCTCCTCACATATTCAAGTATATTAACATATTCAAATGAAATTTAAGCAAAATTCTGTAGCAAAATCCAACATTGGGATGTTTTACCAAGCCAGCATTTCATCACTTTGAACTACATGCATTACAAGACATCACATGAGGACACCCTGCTCCCCGAGACCCTATGTACCCCATACACAGTAAGCTGTTGCAGGCACCACAGTAATTCTGACCATAAATATATAAAGGGTCTTAAGATCTTGGTCAAACTGCACACATGAACACAGAATTCTATCAAAAATTGCAAATTATTGACCACAGATAAATAATTTATATGTATTTTGGGGGGTTTCATTATATTTTAAACTCCCAAAATGCATTTTATTCTCTCCAGGCTTGGAAATGCCAAATAGTGTCAAACTTTGGAAATGTCACTCTAGCACTTCCGTCATCTTGCTACACTACAGCAATACTCTTGTTTTT
Source organism: Nothoprocta perdicaria (assembly GCF_003342845.1). Classification (NCBI taxonomy): domain Eukaryota; kingdom Metazoa; phylum Chordata; class Aves; order Tinamiformes; family Tinamidae; genus Nothoprocta; species Nothoprocta perdicaria. The sequence goes on along the minus strand of NW_020456010.1, from coordinate 1,763,758 downwards.
AAAGCACTAGGCAGAAAAGTTGGAAGTGTCACCATAGTATTTGTTCATAAAAGTTTTCAGTAGATGTATGTATATACATATTTCAGTGTGTGTGTATATATATACACACACATAAATATATATATAAAAGGAAAAGTACCTCTAACTCCCAAAGATCAGCTTCAGCATTTGAACCTGACCCTGAAGTACTTTCAAACTCACCGAGTTCTGAAAAAATTGCACGTACAAATATATCTGCCTAAGAACACACATAACCTGGACCAAGGCATGGCCAGCTGTGGCCATGTGCACATCTGCAACATGCCAAGATTATAACTGCTGTGAAGAACTCCGATTTCTTTTGCTTTTATTAAAATGAAAACACCACTTTAACAATAAAGAGGAATTGTTATCACCTATTTCTTTAATTAGACATACTTAAAATTTTTTCTAATGCAATGTGATCTAGCAGGTCTTACTCTGTCTTGTTTACTTGAGGAGAATCAACTTGCATCTTGTCTGGTTTTACCTCTGGCACAGACACGCCACGTTTAGTAGGAGTTCTACTCTTAATCATGTGTCAAAAAAAAAAAAATTACTAACCTTAATCTTTAACACACAAGTCTATTTGCTCAAGTGTTCAACTACTGAATTCAGTAAGAGCATCTATCACTCAGGTCAAAATTCCTGTCATCCATGGTGGTCAGCGCAGTACCCTAGAGGGCTTCATCTCTCCCTGCATACACACACTCCAGAAGCATAACTAAAAATACTGAACTTATAMAAAATTAAAATCATTCTGAAATTCATGCTTATTGTTTCTAATTTTAAACTTCAACATGAAAGTTTTCAATCTCCACTCAGTAACCTAAAATATTATTTAAATAATGGCCAAATGCATACCCATACTTCATTTAGGTCCTTTTCRCAGTAATACCATTTCTGCGATCTTAACCTTGGGATAAACTTTTAATTCCCAGACTATTTAAGTGGCATTATTTGCTTTGGAATATTTAAGTGACAGGCTGAAAGGATAGAGTATTTTAAAGACTGACACTTGCAATATCCTTCACATAGTCTTGCAAATATCTCATGACAGATTTCAAAACATGTTAAATATTTTAAAACAGATTATATACTTCAGAGAATCACAGAATGGTTGAGGTTGGAAGGGACCTCTAGAGATCATCTAGTCCAACCCCGCTGTTCCAGCAGAGACACCTACAGCATGTGGCACAGGGCGGCATCCAGGCGGGTTTTGAAGACTTCCAGAGAAGGAGACTCCACAGCCTCCCTGGGCAGCCTGTGCCAGGGCTCTGTCACCCTCACAGTGAAGAAGTTCTTCCTCACATGCAGATGGAACTGCCTGTGTTGCAACTTACACTCATTGCCCCTTCCTCTCTACATTCTCCCCTCAGGTACTTGAAAACAAAGAAACAAACAACAAAAAAACCCCACACCCTTCCCACCGGCATTGTACCCCAGCTACCTGAATTGGAGCTTTACAGAGATACACAGAAAACACAAGAGATCTGACGAATAAAAGAACATTTTCAATAGGACATATAAGAAAGACATATAAGATAAAGCTTAGTATCTAACCCTCTGTTTTGTGTTTGGCAGCTATGAACACTACAAAGACAAGTACAGGTAAGGCGCATGACTTTTTAAATTGTAACTATATCCTTAAAAATAAAACATGAACTACTACAAACTTGCCTGACACACGATCAAGAACCTCTGCTAGAGTTGTTGAAACGGGCAAATGAAGAGTGCGAAATTTGTGTCCTGCTCCATACATTGGGTGTTGAATCACATGACTGGTAGCATTAATTCTACCTTTGTAGAGCTGAAAGAAGAAAAAGGATTTTAACAACCTGAAATAAATTAATTTTAAAAGAACTTAGTGGTTTACCTCTAAAGCATTAGCTCTGTTTGAAATTCCTAACTGTTCTTTGCTTACAATGATTTCTATAGGCTTATCTGCAATAAGCCAGCTATTGGCGCCATCTCTCCTATCATTATCAGGACTGCCTGCTAATATTCAGGTACAAAATCAATCTATTGCTGAGCAACAAAATCAAATATAAATAGTTGGCAATGATGATGACCAGAATTAGGCTTATAAAATATATTTTTGATAAAAGCTGTTAAAGATAAAAATGAGGATCTGATCTTTGAAAGGTTATAGTTTAACAGAAAGGTTATGGAAAAACAGAAAAACAGTGTAYGTCCAGATTGTTTTTAAGGTTTTTTAATTTTTTTTTTTAGATATTAGATATGGAATCTTTTTTTATATCAGTAGCTGCATTTGACTGCTGAGGCATCTGACAAGTTCCTTCAGGAGTTTTCTTCTGCTTTTGCACATTTACTCTCTGTAAATCTTTGAAATCTGTTCTGTGTAAAACAAATTTTCGAAAATTGATACCAATCTTCTATGTGAAAAAAGGGTTATCTTATGAGTGCCTGGATAAGAAGTTATGAACATCTGACCAAGTGATGGCCAGGTTATCACCTCACCTTAACCGTGTTCAAGCAAAACATTCAAATGTGTTTTCAATAAAGTCGCATTTATTTCTCCTTTTTCATCTCATACGATCTGATGCAGTTCCCTGTCATATATGTCATGCTGTACTTTACTCGCAAGAAGTAAAAACAGCAAAAAACAAAGCAGAAGATGATTTTTCTTTGCATGGTAATATCAGATGCTTTAGTACTTCTGGCTTCCTGTATTTCTGTATTTGCAAACTTCAGTTGAGCACACAGCACATCAATCACTGCCTTTAGTTCTGTGCTTYGGTGAAGGGCTTGGAAGTATTAAAGCACAAAACTGCTTTCCAAAGCAGTATGAGTCTTTGTCAGGCAGGTTTCTAACTGAATTCTTCTGGGTAACTGAGGAGGTCTCAGCCAGTTTTGAAGCATCAAAACTAAAGGTGATTCTTAAACGAAAGAAATGGAAAAACTCAAACTTGTATTCCCATTTGCTGCTAATCCTTAAGGACACTATCAAAAAATCTGCCTCAGAAGATAAATTTCAKGTATCTGTGCTTTCAGAAACACAGTGTACTTTAAACAAGACTGTTTAGTCTAWCATTGTCTTAAATTTTCCTTTAAAAAGAGTGGGTTACAATTGAACTTCAACAAAGCATTCCCTTGACAAATCCTGCAAAGTGAACAGTAAGCAAAACTGCTGCATAATTTCTCAAAGTTGACTATATCCTGTATTTCTTTAAGAATACATCTAGTCCATATTCACCATATAGATATCAAAAACCCTTACGGGACATGGGGACTGAAGAAACAATGTCACTTTCTCATCCTCCAGCATCAGCTGCAGAAAAAGCCTCCTAATAAATCCTGAAATATTTCCAGAGGTTGGGAGATTCCCACGCTGAGGAGAGGACTGGAACAATTCACAGAGAACCTGGAATGCAAAATGACATCATTTTAAAAATATTTCTATATTTAGGTCTCTAAAATATCTCTGCACAGCCCTAATAGGCAGTGCCTAAGATCTACCTTCCAATTATTATCCAATCTGTAGTGAAAATAGCATACAAACAACAAAAAGTTTTGAAAAAAAAATACATCAAAAATCATGCATCAAGATAACCGTACGTATGTAGACTATCAAGAAGATAGATCAACAATAAAAAAAGAGAAAATAGTTTCTAAATTCCTAGAGCAAAAATTTGCTGCTTTGCAAGGGTGTATTTATACAGGCCACTAACGGATTTGTTCTTTTTTTTTAAAAAAAAAAAAGAATTTCATCTGTTCTCCCACAATTCTTAATCTCAAAAGGGAAATCTTTTAAAATTATATTACTATCCAACTAGGTCTGCAAGGCTAAGAGTTGTGAGGAAATCAGGTGTATTTGCACCAGAATGCTAAATGCAAAGTCATATTCTGCAAGAACCCATTATTTTCCTGGTCACTGGGTAGGGTTCTGCAAGTCTCATAGAAATTTTATTTTAACTGCTAACATAAAAGATGCATATGCAGCTTTATTTTAAAATTCCATTTTCAGAAAAGTTTAAACCTATGCAACCAATCCAAAATACTATATAGGAGTCTTGTTAAGATTGGCAGTAAACTTTATACAACCACGAGGAAAGATAAAATAAGTCAAAAAATATCTATACTTTTGAAAGACAGATCAACATTTTTAATTCAAAATCATAGCTTGAGAGAGAGAGAGAGAATGAATTTTAAATAAAGAGAAGTAAAAAGCTCTCAAACTTGCAATCAAACCCATTTTGACGGTTATTAGAAAGGAAATAAACCTTTCGATTTTTTCTTACCTGTGCCATAAGTCTCTGGTTATTGGGATGACAAGAAATACATTGCAAGAAGAAAGCAACTGTTGCATTTTCAATTGCTGTTCGCTGCTGCGTGGTCAAGCCTGTTGTTACAGTCGAAGAAAGCAAGCTAGATCTTGCACTGCTCTGTTGTGGTGTGACGTTGTGTCCTCCAGAAGTAGCACCAGAATGGCACAACAGAAATAAAAGTGCTGTCCACAACGGATTGACTTCAGAACCACCCAGCCAGTCCTTCATGATGTGGCTGTTGCCAACTTCTGTCAAGAACCTGAGAACAGGAGCAACCAGGTCTGCCGTGATGGGCATTTTATTAAAGTGCTGTGGAACGTGATGCCTCCTGAGCCTCTCCTGGGTGAGATCCACTGGTTGCGTAGCGCAGTCCGAGCTGGCAGTATGGTTAAAGCAAAAACTAGCAAGACTTCTTACAAGCAGAGAGGGCAAACCTGAGTCCAACAACTGTTTGATAGCTTCAGGAGACTGAGATGAGGCAGCTAGAGTAGCCAGGTGAGACTCTGTTAGTGCAAGAGGTGCTTGTGCGTTTTTAGAGTCATCTGTTAAAGATGAGCTGAGGTCCTGCTTTTTGCTGTCATCAGTCATGGACAGTCTGTGTTGACACTGCATTGGAGGAGGAGTGATACCCATCCATCCCATGAGCAGGGAAAAATAATTTGGGTGGATGTGACACATGGAGCAAAGTAAACTATCCACAGCTTTCTTCAGGACCATGTTGCAAGGAAGAGACATTGACCAGTTAAACAGGGATCTGCAAAAGACAGAAAACTTATCAAATTTTCCACTCATTTTTCCTTTGCTTAGTTCATAAAACAACCTTCATTTCCAAACTCATGATTAACTGTCGCAGAAGCTGTAGTAAAMACTCTCAGCCAAGCCGAGCAGCCATCTCACACTTTCAGCAGAATGTTACCCAAAAGGCATTCCTCATTCCCATGTCTGAATTGCTTCTCCATGCTGCATTTAAAATAGATATGATCTGTCTTTTCTGGCATGTTGCATGTGAAAGACAGGACTCTAGTCCTTTGACAGCTGTCACGTAATTCATGCATTTTTTGAACCAACTGCAGCCTCTTCCTGTTTTCAACTCTCCAAACTGCAGTTACTAGGATAATGAGCACATGCTTCCACAAAGCTCTCTTCATTAATCCTTTATAAGATCTGAAGGTACTTTTAACATGTTCCCAAAACATTTTAAAACTTGCTTTGAGTTCTACCTAGAGATCTTGCAACAGAAGACACAAATACCATGAATCTTGGGCAAATGATGTCACCCTGGCTTACCTCACTCAGCTTCTCACTGGAGCTTAGGATACCAGTTAACAACAGAATTAGTCCTGATAGATACTAAAAACCCAYTTGCACCTTCACCCACCCAAATATTACCTATTTCGACACTAACTSAAAGCACAGAGATGTAAAACCTGATTTTGCTCCTATTATTTAGCTCATACTTGAGAAATATTATTTGTGGATGAACAAAATCATTATACAGGTATAATCATTTACATAATYTTAACACTTATGTATACAGATGAACTCACAGTTGGTGCCACTTTAATGTTATATTTTAGGTAAGTTTGGATGTATCATCATCAGCACACGTTGCATCTGAAAATAAAACTAATTTTTGCCTCTCCTGGATAGAAGACTTACACTATGTCTAGTCTAAGGGATTTAGAGACTAAWTAAGTATCTAAAAAGAATGAAGAGTCTAACCAAAAATGAGTTTTATTGCTGCTGGTCTAATGATAAAAAAAGACTCCTATAAAAAACATTTACMAGTCATCTCTGTGACCAAATAATCTGTGACTTTGGAAGACTGGTCATAACTTTACAATTTTTAACAGGTATTTTTTAAAAAATAAAATCTACATATGATGAAGACACACTTAAACACTTCTCCACTTGCACGTACACATGAACCCTCTGCCAGGGCTCTCTAGCTTAATTCTTGTACTAGGAAAAATAAGATAATTTTCCACCTCGCCTATGGAATAAATTAGCATCCATGGGCCAAACAGAAATACTGAGATAGAAAACAGGGATGATAAGAAGACACAGCCAAGAGAAAAGCRAAATATCACATGAAGGAGAGATAAGAGTCTTGACTACAATCAGTAGAAATATTTCAAAAGTTAAAATATCAAAGTAGATGAAGATTACACATGTTTCTGTTATTAGAAGAAACATTAGCTATATACTTCTGACAACAATCCTTCTGTATTTTCTTTAAAATGTATTTTATAATTTGCTCCACATGCTGGCTGATATGATCTACAGTGCTCTTCAGCACGAGGTAGAGGGACAGGGCTATATTGCACCTTGAAACTAGGTATGGTCCTACTATTACTGTTTCTTAATTCCAACCTAGGATAAAGATAATTTACTCTGCGAGAGATGGGGATTCTGCTGTGAAACTTTTTGCCATCCATTTGCTTGCCCTGCAGCTAAAGATGACAGTGCTGCACCTACACAAAAGCTCCACACGCTTGTACCGAYGATGGCAACATGGGCACCTGGCAGCATTTAAATGTTTCATGTTCTGACTAAATGAGGAAGGTAATAAAAGCATATGCAAGTTCCTAATGACAATAGAAAAATATATGCTATYAATTCAAGTTCGTTCATTAACTGAAGATGTATTTATGGTACACATGYAAGATGCTTTACTAGACACAGGACTTTCTATAGGCTACTCCTCTGTAACACTGTGGACTTAAAAACAAAACAAAACAACAAAACCCTCAGGAGTATATGGTGAAGTAGCATAAACCAGGGATTACTGTTATCTCRCATATTTCAGCTTGGAATCACTGCCAGAAGTACACGTGTATGTTTACGCGTTTTTGTTTTTCCTTTTTTTTTTAAATTGAAAAATACAAGTCCAACAAATTGAAATTTCAAGTTCCACTCAATATTTTCTGTGACCAGACTACGACCTGAGCAAAATCTGTGATTCCAAAAAGCAAAACACTTCCATCTCYCCCCCACCAAAAAAGAACATCTCCTACAGAAAAACATGTAGCTATCAGTTTTATGGATACTGTACATTATGAGTAATAATGTTTACAGAAGAGGATTCTAATGAAGATCATGATTTGTAGCCACTCAGAAAATTAAAACAATTGTTCAATTTTGTCAAGAACAACCCAGAGTTAGCTGTTAAAGAATATAAAACAAACAAGACCATAAACCACATGCCTTTCACATATGTGTAACTATATGCACAAATTATTTTTCTTTTGTTGACTTTTGGTCTCTGTTTAAACAATAGTGTATCTGGAATATCTCAACTGCAGTTATGTGACTAGAAATACCAATATTAGACACATCAATATATTTAGGATTAGCTTTTTGGACTTGAATATTCACTCAAATTAGCACCAGGGAAGATCCATTACTATTTCATGTGCAGTGTAAGGCAAAGCACATCATTTTAGTGACCAAAACTATTTAGCTAGAAAGAGTATATTACAAAATGTTTTATTTGCTTTACTTACTCAAAAAGCTCTCTGTCCAGCAAAGCTGGTAAATCGTATTCAACAAGCAGTTCATAACTATGCCACAAAATTGCTGCTACACAGTGCAAATGGGAAGGAGATGGCATCAAAAGACCATACTCTCTGGTTGAGCTGTTTGGACAAATATAGCTGACCCGGCCACTTTTTTTCATAGCTGCAACTCTGGCGGAATCACTGACCCATTTTAGCAGTGCTTGAATTCTGGAAGGCAAAATGATGTATATTAGAAAGGGTCAAACAGATCTAGAAACACTGATAAACAAATCAGCTTGCTGTCTCTGAATAATCTGATTTACACATTTACCTCCTCTTTTGAAGCAAAGTTTAAGACTGAATAACTATTTCAGATTACTAGTAGAATAAAAAGTAAAAACATACATCATCTGAAACAGTCAAATCTAAGCTGTCTTCTAGAGAAAGGAAATGAGAAGGTAGCTAAGTTCTGAGTAGTTAAGAGAAATGTCAGTTGAATGCTTTAAAAATCTAGTCATAAAGCATGAAAAAAAGGAGGGTGCAGGATTCAATGGAAAGAATACAATGATCTAGGAGGAAAAAGGGATAGAGCTTCTTTGCATTTATGTACTTACAGGGTATTTCTCATCAAGCAGATTCTAGTAAGTCTTCATTTTGTGCAGTTAAATCAAACTACTACCTAGCTTATTTTTACACGCACTTCCACGTAATAGTTCAAATAACATTACCTATCTTTTGTTCCAGGATCCTGAGTTGTTCCAAGCTGATAAAGAATGTCTATTGTGGAGTCAGAAGAGAGACCATTTAATCTTCCGAACAGTAAAGGGCTATTCAGATCTTGCCGCATTTAAAAGAAAGGAAGGGGAAAAATAATAGAAGTACTTACACGTGTAAGGTTTAAAAGTACTCATGGAACATAGTTATGGAATTGAATTATTGAGTTTTGCTATTAGCAAAGGGATGTTAATTCTTGCACATATCATCACCTTGAAACTGCCCTTTTTGTACATTCAGTGTCATGTTCAGCCTTACTACAGACAGTAACAAACCCATTGCGATTCATCCGATACAGGAGTTAAAAGATTTGATTAGCAAGATTTTCTTGAACAACTTTGAGAGGGACACAACTCACTTCTATAGAGCAGTTAAATCTCATGGTTCACAGAAACAATTTTTTTTTTTTCAAACTGGAAACTTATTTAACTCCTATTTCCATCAATGGGACYGATGCCCAGGATTTCCTCAGATAATTTTCCATTCACCTCCTCCCTCATTTGCTTCTTCAGCTCCTGTCCTATTAAAAACTATTCTCTTACCTAACTGCATTTCAATAAAAGACAGTAGTCTCTACTGAAACTTTAACTCAAGGCAAAGTCAGTCACAAAACTCGTTAAAAAAGTCTTTTCTGCTAGTGTCAGCCATTTCAGTACAGGAAAGATAATAATTCAGATTTCTTTCTGTAAAAAAACATGCATCATACACTATATGCTCAGGGACAGAAACAGCAAGGTAATATGAAATCATAAATGCTAATAACATTTCAGTAAGTATTCAGTTACTGCAAAATTTCACTACAGGTCATAGCTCAAGATGTCTGTGCCCTGATCATGTACCTTCAGATTCACATATTTTTGAGGCTTAAGGTTATTCACAATTTATTTTATCTGATGGACTATTACAGTCCAAAGATTTCTGCCCCTATTTTCCTAAAAATTGTTTGTATGAATTCTTTACACTGAAATGTCAAACAATTTTATTTAGACATTCATACACAGATGCACTTAAGATTCTTTGCATGTCCTGTCCTCATGACCTCAAAACATCCTCCCAATTATATAACCAACAAGTAAATTGAGACTACAAATAATGATGTTGGTTGCACTGCTTTACTAGTACAGAATTATTCAGAAAGTTCTGGGATGCTCAGAAGCACAGTGTAACACAACACAACATGTTCTGGCAACCAAAATTCAGAACAAAAAATTAACATGTAAGCATGTTGATATTTGTACCTTTACACAAGCCATGATTTTAAGCAACAACTGTAAAGCAAAACCATAGCACTCACCTGCAGGGTCGCTCCCTGACGCCGAGCAGTTTCTTAGAAGAATGTCAATCAATTTTAGGCCTATTCTGGTGGACTGAAGGCCAATTTTTACAAGCACGGCCTCGATGTTTGGTGAGTGCATACCGCAGTAGGGGGACATGAGCAGAGCAGCACATGTCTGCAGCAGATTAGCCGTGGGTGCTGCAGCACTTGCCATCATTCCTTCTAAATCACTGATGTGAGTGAGGCAGTGGTGCAATAACCTTAGCCATCCAATGCTGGAAAGGAAAACAGGAAGATGAGCAGGGAATCATTCTAATATTTTATTTTGCCTCTAGAACATAACTACTTGCATTAGGTACTAAAGCAAAACAAAAGTGGCTGTGGTGTGATCAGATGTCACGTGAGAAAATTCAAATAACTAAATTCAACACTTCAGTGTAACATACAGCAGCAATGCTCTTGGAAGTACAGGTGTAAAGTTGTAAGAAAGGCAGAGTGTGGGGGCAGAGGGGTTTATTTTTATTATTTATTTTTAAAATACACCCCATAGAACTGTAGAAAGTCCAGAAAAGTTCTGCCTYCACAACCTCTCCTCCAGGTCTGAAGCGCATCTTAGAGCTTACACAGACAAATAATGGGAAAAGGGGTAAGACTCTGCACATTTTATTGTGTAGTGTCAAGTTTCTTTAGCATAAAGAGGAATGGTGAACAGGAAGGTATGCTTCTGACAACATCAGGTTTCTTGGTACATATTTCTCTCAACAGAGCCAACCCACGAGCATCTCAAACACTCTGACAGTCATTTTGTTTTTGTTTTTCTTTTGTGTATGTGTGGGGGTTTTTTTGTTTGTTTTTGTTTTTTTGGTTTTGGATATTTTTGTACACACAGAAGTTCTTGTATGTGCCAAAATTCACGTGTCAATGAATGTGCATTCAGACATTAAAAGGAACTGGCCAAATAGTAAATGTGAAACAGCACACTGCTTCACTTGGGCACAGCAGGACCCAACCAGAAGGTTGTCTTTATTTAAGGTCGAGAATTCTGCAGTATTTGTTGACATTAAAAATATACAAATGCATAGTTTCCCTAAAAAGACAATTAGTTTGCAATGTCAGGGCCAGATGCATACATTCAGGGTCTATCACAAACCACAGTGAATCTTAGTGAGCTTGAAGCCCTACTTGATTAAAGTAAAAAAAAGCAAGCAAAAAAAAGTGGAAAAAGTGCAAAAATCAAGTATTAACCACTGCATTTCTCCCATGTCTTTCTTGCTCCTTTAACAATATTGATTAGTATTCCTCAAGGTTTGTTCTTGAGAATAAGAAGCACCAAGAAGCACGTTGGGAAAAACAAGCCTTGGGAAACCTTTATATACATCTTATCTGAAGTTTACATTTTTATTTCTATAAGAATTTATTCAAAATTTATCACTTCAGAAAAGAGAAAAAATTTCTACAATGGTTATGAAATTATATCCAAGTTTATTTAATGTATATACACACACCATATTATTACCATTTGTCTACCGAGTTTCACATACTAAGAGAAAATTTCCAGACATGGGAAGAATCTAAACTTATTTTTTCTTTTAGAAACTGATTTGTGATTTTTGTGAGACTGTGAGGTAACATTTTTTTTTTTTTTTGGAGTAAAAAGAATAGCCATGGTATAGTTTGGCTAATAAAGTTTGCCTCACTGTTATTCAATGGCCAATTTCAGCTCTACAGTTGTTATTAAATACACACCAGCCAGTATTCATGGACTCTAAATTTCCTCCCTCTCTCAATTTCTTTTCCCCTAAAGAAAAAAAATAATTAAAAGTTTCCTAGGCTTTCCTTTCAAGTTTGCAAATATTAAGGCTCAAAGGAAGAATATTCTAAAATCAAGATTTTTTTTTTTTTTTTTAACCATTTATTAACCTAAATTTCGGTGGAACCAAGAAACTTCAAAAAATCTCCTCTACCAATAAATCACTAAATTCAAAGTCAGAAAAACTTTAATACCTATTTCAGAGCAATCCTTAAGGGCTTATTTCCTTTTATTCAAGGTACCATCTAGCCCCATAAAAGCATGTGAAGAAATCTTGCTGATATGCCGGAATCACAACATTCAGTTCATATTTCTCAAGTATTTGCCAACTGAAATATTAGGTACGACTTCCACAACACTTTGTATTGTCCTATTTCTATTCCTGCTTCAATATTTTTCTCTGCTGAAGTCAGAGTTATATAAGAAATATGCTGCTGATTATTTTTCTTTGACAAATGTCTACACATCAAGAACACAACTTGCAACTCTGAATGTTTTTCTATTAGCTATTTGTGTTCTTTATAATACAACACCTTCTTKTCCATACAGATTAAATATGCCACAAGGAAATCATCACTTATGTTACAGTTTGTAAAAAGACAAGCAGGTCTTTAATATATTTAGAACARAAACTGCAGATGTTGAAGTCAATTGCAAAAATCACTACTCATGAAAATACTTGATAAGTGAAGGATCTGACTCCGAATAGAACACACATAAAATAAGAATGAACACAGAAACTGTTCAGCTAGYCTGTTGAAACTGATACTATGGGGGGCATACCTTGTTTTGGAGACCTGATCCTCAGAAGGAAGGAATGGATTATTGACTGTGGCAGATGAGGTGTTTCCAAAGGCTGTGAGGCCCAGCAGTTTGATCTGAGAGAGGCCCAACGTGCTGGCATCTCGGGGACGATGGAGACGGAGGCAGACAGCCGAGGCCACCTCAGCTTTCACTAGCTGGATTTTTATATATGTGAGACCACTTGTGATAACAGGAGTTGACAAAGGTAACATATTCACACCATCTGCACTTATTTCAACAGATACTGACGAAGGGCAAGCTGCAGAGCAAGGAAAGAAAGATGGTTTAATGCTATTTAGAAAATTCAAATGATTTGAAGGTTAAATATTACGCATTTTTTCCTGTTGAAGACATAGAACAAGATGATTAAAAACTATATAGAACTGCAGCTGGACTACTTGTCTTGTGTGATGATCAATAATAAYGTGCACATGCATTTTCATACATGGTTTACAGAGTTTACTTCAAATGAAGTTCTGTTGGAGTACAGGTTACATCTTTCCTGACTTGGGCTGTGACAGTAAGACAGCAGCAAATTGGTTTCTCTTGAGTCTTATTCTAGCCACCATACACGAATGTTTTGGCAGAAGACTCCTAACCAATATCACTTCACACTAGAATTTGGACAAGTTCTTTGTAAATTCTCAAGTTAATGCCACAAAATTCTAGAACAGATTAAGCAAAACAGATGCCTTCAATTCTTMAGAAAAAGCAGATCTGGAAACTTTTCAGCTTGTTTTAATGAAACAACGTGTCCGTTCTAGTTCCTCAGATTATGTTCTTTGCAATATTTCTCAGTCCCAATCTTTGGGCTGTCAAACCAGCCCTCCTGGTAGCAAAGCACTCACTTGCAAGAGAAGCCAGGTGAGGCTGGATGTGGATCTCCTTCAGCAGCACAGCGGCAGGCAGGTGAATGGTGAGGTCGCACCAAGCCTCCTCGGGCAGGAAGATGTAGGACCAGGCGGCAGAGCGGGCTCGTCGGTGCGGAGGGGTAGCCTGCAGCAGCACTTCTGCAGGCTGCGCAGTGGGACTGCTCGAGGTGATTGAACCTTCAGAACAGCACCGTCAGGTATGAACGCTTACCACTGACACCCCGATCAATTCAGAACGTGCATCCCRAAAAGACTTTATTCCATTTTACCTCATTTGGGTTTTGATAACATTCTCTGTATTATATTGACTGTTATTAAGATGCTTTTCTTTTGCTCTTTGCAAAACTAACACTTTAAATTTGCAGTTTATGGATCCATATATGTGCTTGAAAATTTGCTGATGGACAGTTGCTGCTCAAAATGTAATGGCAATAAATTACGCAGTAAGTCACCTAATTTATAAATGCTAAAAGCAGCTATTTAAAGTAATACAAATAGCTGCAAGATTCTCAAATTCACGTTTTAAGCAACATGTGTTTAACATTAGATAACACATTCCTGAGGTGAGCCAGGGGAGGGAGAAGCAATACTGAACATGAACACACTAGTAAAGGAAAAGAGCCCTAGTGCACTGCTAGAGTGTACTGCCTTTTCAAACACTCACCTGGTGAGTGGCACCCATTGTACTGGTACCGTWACAGCCCATTTACCATAACATACATACCATAACATATCAACTCTAACAAATATTCTGAAGACACCACACAAATTATGAGGTACAGGTCTAACAAAGCATCAGGGATATTTAGTCCTCAGTTTCACTCTCTGCTGCTGTTTGCATAGGTCTGCCCCATTCCATGTTATCCTACTTGGCTATGTGTCTGCAAGAAGCTGGGTCAAATCAGATGCATCTTAAGCCAAGTCAGTGAATCTTAGCGTGGCCGTGGAAGACAGTGGGCAGGAACAGGGCTTCCCACTGCCTAACAGAGGAAGAAGAGACTCCCCTTCATGCAATGRTTGTGTCAGATGCAGATCACTCCTTTTCCTTCTCCTCCCTTCCAAATGGGGTTGTATATTGATAAGACTGTGCAGGGGAGCCCAACTAAACATTTCCTTCTCTGACCTCTCCCTAGTTCAGAAGCTTTCATAATGTTATGATAGCTTCATGATTGTAATACTTTACACTACTTATCACAATAGTGTAAGTATATGATAGATATTCATATGATCACTGAATATCAATACAAGAGAAACTAGAGTTACTTACCCAAAGGGGCAAAATTGTGAATCCCTTCTGCATTATCAGGCTCAGAAGCCAGCACTCTGGCCTTCAAACTGCTGTCTGTTGCTTTGGTGGGACCAGAGTCAAGGAACTTCATTATAGTTGAAACCATACTCCTTGCAGTGTTAACAATAGCTCTTGTGCTCGTTACCATGTTGTTACAAATGAGCTGAACACCACCTATGCGCAGTGAAAAAAACCCACAGGTCAGAAGTGAACAGATTGTAAGCAAGCAAAGCCATATCTGCTAAATTTGATCCTTCAGACACATATTTGTATTCCATCTTTATGTGCCCTAAAATCTACTATAATCTTTTCACTACATAAGTAAGAGACCTACTTACCCATATCATGGAAAGCCTTAAGTGCCTCACTCGTGTCCAACACTCGTAATATGAACCAGAGCAGTGGCTCAGATAACTGACAAGTGGCGAGAGAACCCTAGAAGAAGAAATATGTAATTTCACACAGAAATAATAGGACAGAAATATGGACAGCTGCTCTTGGTCTTCACTTTGGTAGGCAAAATCCCAGAGAGGACATCCCACCACAGTCCATTTCTCTACCACAAAATAGTAGTAACATGCTCCATAGTTTCACTCCTACATAGGAGAAGTTTTTTTGGGGAAAGGAAAAGGAAGGAATTACTACATAAGTAGTCAGAGGGAAGTAAAAATACTGAACATTTTAAATAGTTATTACTACGAATACAATAAATGTGCCCCTCAGCTGAACACAGTCAAACCAGTGTGGGAAAAAATTTCAACACATCTTTACATCATAAACCAGTCTCGATGGGATGTTGGAATGTCCATAGGAAGAATTTCCATCCCTCCACCCCAGGCAGTTGAAGGAAGACTAGTCTTCTAACTTCAGCACCAAAGTAAGGTGAGGTTGGAAAAACGTTACCATTTCTTWGTACATGTCATCAGTCCAGTCCATTAGGATTTTTTCCTTATGGTTTACAGTGTGAAACAACTAAATTATAATTATCTCGAAGCCCTAAACAAACCCTACCTGTCTTCCCATGTATCCGCAGGCCATGTAGGTAAGAATTGGCTGCAGCATCACCTGCACCGTCGTCGCTTTTTTACTAAGTGTGGTCAGGATAGTGAACAACCCATCGCCAACCGATATTGCGTCTAACCCGCCATGAAAGTTTTCATGTTTAGTTAGGTGTAAGCCACTTGCACCTTAGTGAAAACAGAAACAGTTCAAGCTTCAGAAATTAAAGACTACCAGGACATTTAAGAAAAAATGCACAGTGCATCAAGAGAACAAAGGTACACAAATTTCCTTTCAGTCAAATGTTCACACAGATTTTTAYAAACACTATCATATAAGTTACTATTAACATCCCCAAATACATTTTACCTTCTTTACAGTATGAGTATGAGGTATGACACTGGAAATTAGAAAATTAAGACTCCACTTTAGGTATGACGTTATAAATAAGGGTAATTAACAAAGAAATCAAACAGAAGCTACAAGAATTGGAATCAATCCTAGCCAAAGGTAATTAAAACGCATTTAGGATCTTTTCCCCAGAGAATAATGTAAGCAACCATTTGGTGCAGCCAAAAGCCCCAACCATTTAATATATGCACATCTATCTAAAATACCTCACCTTAACATTTCATTCTCAGTGTTTCAGAATGAGATCTTGTTGACAGGACATCAGTACTCAGGAAATTAATGCATAAATGATATACAATAAAGTCTGACTGCCTAAAGATTCAAACTCTTCATGGTTTGGCAAAGCTAAATAAAATGGAGGATACAGCAGAAGCCACTGAGGGCAGGTTAGCTGTGAAGACTGAGGCAAAGGTGGGACAGCGATTGCTATTTGTGTGATTTTCACAGTCTGTCAAAGACAAAGCACCACAAAATAAGAAATAATGAAGAGACAGAACTGCCATGAAAGGCAACACAGCAGATGTTTTAACTTCATGGGACAAGCAAGTTACTCATCTGTGTTTCTGAGCTTACCGGAGCCAGCAATTCAACACAAATGGCTCAAACTCTGACAGCAGCCCGGCTACGTATCAGCAGACACCTGCAGACGTCTTCCAGATGATCTTTTTTACTAGTTATGTTTACTACAACATGCTGATAGCATTTGATCCAAAACACACACTGTCTGCAATGTCAGCAGCAGTACTGGATGGATGTCTTGGTCAAAGAATTTGCCTGACAAGAGCTTAATCCGCTTTTTTGTTTTCCACAAAGGAATGAAATCCATAAGTAGCCACATTACACTTTTCTAAAACATACATTCAAATTAGTGCCAATAACCTGTATCAAAAGGCTTAGCAGAAAGAGCCCACTGAAGAGATCAGCTGGCCCAGCAACTTGCCAGCTGGGCCAGCGCTGTGAACAGCGCTTTGAAACAGGGCCACCTTTCCAAACTGCCTTTTTAAAAAGGCAGAGCTATTCCTGGGCAGAAACGGGTTGTTCAGAAGGACGTAACGTTGAGGAGGGTCTTCTGGGAGGTGCTGGCAGCACATCCCAGCCCATCCAACTCTGCCTGYTGTTCCAGTACCACCATCAGAGGTCACGAGTTTCTTCCTCAGTTGCTCTTAAGCCAGAATGAACCGCTGGCCTAACCTCCACACACCTCACTCAACAAGCACACAGGTTTTGAGAGAGAGTTTAGGTTAACCTTTGCTTCAAGGAAACCAGTACAGAAAGGGCCAAA
This sequence comes from Nothoprocta perdicaria, assembly GCF_003342845.1. Lineage (NCBI taxonomy): Eukaryota > Metazoa > Chordata > Aves > Tinamiformes > Tinamidae > Nothoprocta > Nothoprocta perdicaria. The sequence continues at coordinate 1,746,435 of NW_020456010.1, read as the reverse complement.
GATTTGACYGCAAGCAGAATCACTACCAAAAGCACAGAATTTGGCAACTCACCTCAGAAATGGAAGAGTCTCTGCCTATTGTCCTGCAAAATGCTTTTGTACTTTTGTGCGTGCCGCGCTATCCATGGCATTTCTGCCAGCAAACAAATCATATACTARTGTTGCTGCTCACAAGCCATTCTGCTGAAGATGAACTACTGGAGCAACTCTGCTGCTCAGAATCATAGATGTCATCACCTTTCCTCCCCTGCTTGCATGCACATGTGTGACTGGAGCTCCCAGAACCCAGTTAAAGAGGTTTCTGGTAAGAAGTGGTATGGGAATCAGCAGATTTCATCTCTATGTTATTTTTGTGACAAATCCTTTCAAGTTTGCATCCAACTTCACTGTTTGCAGAAGTTTTAAGCATCCCCCACCCCAAAAGGTTTTTTATTTACAAAATACCTACCAATAATCATTGCCATAGCGCTGCTGTTGCACTGGCCAAGAGCAGACAAAATCTGGCTCATAATTTGTTGGTTGGCTAACACCAAGTCTGCCACATAGGCAGTGGACCCTTGAGTACTGGAATTGTTTCCATTGCCATCTTTGCCTCCTGAAACCTTTTCTTCATCAGACACGCTGTCTGTGGTACTGCTGGCAACTGGAACACGAGCACTATATTCTCGGTTACTGGAAAGTGGCAGCTGAACTAAAATGTTCACCAGCTTTAACAAATCAAACATCAGTTGATCCCTTGTCATTTCTCCACAAACTGCTTTGGCATCGCCGGGACGAATAATGTTGGCAAAAAGYCCTCCAAAACACGCTCGAGCCCCTACAGAGCTGTCTGAGCCGCTGCGAGACATCACTTTGTCCGAACACGTAATGTAATGATGCACGAGGAAGGTGATGGACTCAATGACTGCAGAAATGGTGCTCACGGACACAACTTCGAAGTTCTGCTCCAAAGTAAATTCCAGGAGTTTCACTTGTGCGTCCAAGGGTCCCTGGCCTGTCTGGAAAGCACCCCTGAGGGAAAAGAAATAAAAAAGATATTGTTAAGTATTAACAATTAATGCTCCTTGTTTGCATGACTTATATTCGAAAAAGAGTGCTTGAGGAATAATTCTCAAAGCACCAATTTTCAACCAATACAAATCCAGACATTACTGGAAATGCATGATGCAGCATATACTGACCTTTTGACAAGGGACAGCTTTTTAATATACTGCTTATTACAGAGTCTACAGAATCTCTCCATTCTTTCACTTCACTAGAATTGCCAAAGTTAAAATTTTTCTGTGACAAATTTAGGACCTATTGTTTTCTAGTGTGTAAATACACAGGTCTGAAATAGAGCCTTGTTTAGGCTAGAAAAATTCACGTATTCACAGGGAAATGTCTTCTAAAACATGATTTTTTTTTCCCCTTCTGGCTAGAAGAAAAGAAAACGCTCAGTTTGAACAGCAACTTTACATAAGAATATGAGAATGGYACACAAACCATCACAGATGGGCAGTTTTAGTTTGATTACTTGCAAGACTACTGTAAGGGATACATTTATTTTCCTGAATGTATTCACATGTTTACTCATGGACTGCAGAGGGAGCCTTTTGAATTAGTATATTTAAAAATAAAATTGGTGCTAATTTTGGGGGTCTGATTTAATTTTTGAAATATTTCTCTCCATCTTTGACACTGAGCAATCTCACAATAACTTTCAATCCCAGAAAACACGCTAGCCTTCTCCAAAGCTAAAACTTCTGTGGCCTTTTTAGCTTATTTCAAATAAATTAGAGCATGCAGATAGGCACTGTATGATTCATTACAAATTAACTTTTCTATTATTATACACATTCTATAATTAGTTGTTCAGTGATGCAAGCTGGATCGGCCCACCCACTGCTTCAAGTTATAAGGCAGAACTGCTTAGAAAGGCTGCAGTTGTTTTCTCCACGATTAARGGATAGACAACACCAAAGTGCCACCTGCTGGGAAGAAGGGAAGAAAGGAACCAAGGAAACCCATCCCTAACCATAGGAAGCTTTTCTCTGGGGAGGTGCAATAGATCGATAGAGGAAAGCAATGATAATTCCTAACGTATTTCAGATCAAGCAGTTGCCACAGTTCTGCAGTGTTGCCCAACTTTTGGTCCACAACAGCCTCGTACTCATCTATCTTGCCATGAAGAAGCAGAGCTGTCTGGGAGAGGCCAGATTTGCTGGAGAAGCCACTGGCCTCTCCCCAGCTTCTTGATGCTCCTTCCCCCAGTCCCAAGCACACGGACAGCCGTGCATGGAATTTCCATGCACCACGAGCAGCCCTGAGCCCGCTGGCTGCCCTGCAGCTACGCAGGGAACCCCCTCCATAAAATAYGTGACAGTATGGGAGGTGGCGAGGCCCAAGGTGCAGCTGTGATTCATGACCTGCACAAATTATAAAGATAAAGGTGGTATTAAAAAAAAAAGAAAAAAAAAGAACAAGACAAGAAAGCCTCAAGGTTTACCTTTCTGTTGAAAGTATATGTATTAATTTCAATAAAAATTCACTGAACATCTGAGGACATGTTGAAGAAAGATGCACTTGTAATCGAGTAAGAAATTCTTGCATAGCTTGGGTAGCTGTTGGCCCAACCTGGAAGGAAAGCTATACATAAGGGGAAATGCCCTCAAGAACATTAAGCTGTATCTAACAGGAGGAAAAAAATTAGTTTTGGGGAGGGGGGAGGGACTTCACAGGACAAACATTGAAATATATATATATATTTTTTTATATTATGTATTGTCAACCATGGGGAAAACAAACAAAAATAAATAAATCATTCCCTTTTCTAAAATCATTTTGCAGCTCAGGATTTGATCCTTACAGCAATGCAAGCTACACTCACTACACAGAATATAATTCTAGGTCAATCCACAWCAATTTTCACAAACTAGACATTCATGTACAAGTATTCTATACTAATTATGATTGTACAATGCTTCAGTTTGGAGAATAATCCAATGATTTTCCCGGAGACTCCTATCAAATACTATATAAAAATAACTCCTTTTTTGTTTGTAAATGGTGATTCACAGATATTCCAAAAACTATGAAGAGCAATAAACCATTCGTCGAAATTAGGAGACACACAGATTCACAAAACAGACAGAAAATACAAGCACGTTTACACCAAGAGATTCGTTTTTGCAGTCATTTTCTTTTCTTACTTATTACATATCTAAACTTAATGCTCATCAGCAGTTCCCAACCCAGTCTGACTTCAGGAAGCTAACTGAACTCTGAATTATTTTTCCATGCACACTACTAGAGCCCCCTACCACAGAGCACTGACATAATCACATGACACCCTCTTGCTATATAAAATCTCCAGATAGGTGGAAAAGGGAAGATTAATTATGAGTTATAATACTCATAGTAGATTACCAACATGATAGTTTCTGTGGCTCTTTATCAGAGCCAGCTAAGACTAAAAATAAAAACRATAACAAGCCACAGCTATAATACATTCTGGAAAACACATATCAACTGTACCCAAACCCTATTATGAAGGCTTATTCTGTCATTATAATTGCTAGTTACCTGTGGACTGTGTTGATTTGTTCCGTGAGGATTACTGCCAGAGAGAAATTTCACCAAGACATGAATGAGGTTGGGATCTGACACCAATAGTTGGGCAGTACTTTCCTGAGCTCCAATGGCACTGCTTGGACCAGCTTAAAAATAAACATGTGAAAATTAAATTTCTAATTTAAACTGTTAAATGTAAACACATTTACACTGTTCATCCATTACATTTACTTCATCCAGCACACATATTCAAGGCAGAAAGCGCTAACAAATCATTGCTACAWTATACTGATTGTATATGTGAATTTACTGTTTTCCAATAGGTACAAGCATTGACTCCCTCCGTTCCCTCTGTTTTCCCTCTGAAATATTTCAGATAATATTCCTGAAAATAGAGTTTCATTTTGTAGAGGCGATATATTCAGATATCTTTACATTTTTCTCTCTATGAGTCCAACTTATTAAGGTTCAAATACAACAGAGATCATACATTCTATTATCCTGTAAACAACTGAGATATTTTTGTCCATGATGGTCGGACTTCTCATAATTGACTAAAACCACAGGGAACTTGACAGGTAAGGGGTGTGGGGACTCGAAGTTGAATGTGTTTTTATGAAAGGSGACACCTAAGTCATTTGATAGTAGCATATACAATCAACTCAAATTATGATTTCAAAAAAGCAGAGCTMTCTACCAAATAAAAATATTTATTCTTATCATGTTTTACCTATTTAGTTACAATTTCAGATTATTACACGTTGAAGATGTGATTTGTTTTCAGTTTTATCCCACCCTTTAAATTTAAATCAAGAAGAAATGGTGCTTTGCTATGGGACAGTTCACCTGGCATCCAGTGGATCACAATAAGCTACCTGGATCAGGGAGGATAAAAAAAAAAAAAAAAAAAAAAA
>NW_020456010.1:1702032-1741359 GCF_003342845.1 Nothoprocta perdicaria | reverse complement strand
GTGGGTTTTTTTTTTTTTTTTTTTCTCCTTTCTTTCTTATATATCATGGCATCAGAAAGAAAAAAAGAAAGAAATGAAAGTGATACTAAGATCTGTAAGGATGCTAATTTCCTTAGTTTTAYCTAATATATTAGGGCTTTTTTTTCCCCCCTCTCAGTTTATAATCTATCATGAAATTTAAGCCRAACTGCAATTAAAATCATATTCAGTTCTTGCTGACATACCTAATCAAAACGAGAACCCTTTAGAGGCTTCACAGTTAGAGTCATAATATTTTCATGACTGACTTGTGCAACTTTTTCTTGCTTCATGTAACTTTATCCTTCAATAAACTTTAAATAGGAATCTAGTTCCAAGTTAGATGACACTTGAGTTTGAAAGTACTGAAAATCTCATGTGTTTTAAAGCGTGCATACAAATTTCTCAAACTGTTTTTGTAATTGAAAAAATAAATTATTTCTGTCATACTTTCCTGCATTCTTAAAGTTTTGAAGACAGAAGGCATTTCATTTTCTTCAGAAACCTTGAGTTAAAGGCATTAATTGGAAATGCTCTCTCCTCTATGAAGCCTTTAACCATTGAAATAGCACAGTAAGTAACACTGTTGTTCATTTGTTTTTTAATACATTGCAGCTTTTAGAAGATCTGTGTTGGCATTTTTATTAACAGACATRTTCATAACTTCAGTCTTTCAATTTGTGTTTATTTGAAGACATCATTATTTAAAACCTGCCAGCTTTTTCCCCACTACACACCCCTTCACTTGTTAGGGATGTACTGTAATAGCCAAATTGGGCATTTTTTGTGAAAACTTTGCATCTTCATATAGGCAGATGTTATATCTTCGCTGGAGTTGACAGTCCCACTCTATCTCCTCGTAACATCATGGGGTAGCAAATTCTACATGGCAGCTTTCAGCTCACTTCCTTCTAGCTTTAACCATCTTTTTTTTTTTTTTTTTCCTTCCCCTCCACATGGAAAAGGGCATGTGAAGAAAGTTTGAATAGTTCTTGCTACAGGAGATCTCCACTAAATGCATTTTCAGAAACATCTGRCAGATGACACCTATTTACTTTAAAGCAAAGGTAGCTGAAAACTTTTTCTTAGCCAGATATTACTGTTGATTTGCTTGTACCCACCTTTTCCTACATGGAAGGTAACAATCTTTTTTTATCCTTTTGTCCTTTATTTAGGAGTCATTGCTAACCTATTTGTAAAGGCCTTTTCTTCTAACAGTAAGATTTCAGCTTCCTTGGTATAAGAAATTCAAGAAGCCCACTCCCAAAATGCCTGAAGCTATGGTGAGCCAAAGTACTTACCTAAGAAATGGAAAATTACGGTAGTCTTTGGGATGAGAATAAACACTCATTTGTATATCACAAGAACAGTTAATGCAAAAAACACAAAAAACAAAAAACAAAAACAAAAAAATAACTTACCATTAAGCTGCATATTTGTCATGAGAGTTAAGCTGTGAAGCACCAGGCACCATGTCCGGAGTAAGGTATTAGGATACCATGCCAGAACTGATAGAAAACTAGTTACAGAAGCTGTCAAGAAAAAACATGTTTTGCCCAAGCATTAATCTTTGGAGTGTTACAGTCAAAATAGGAAGTTTACAGTGATATTTACTTTGTTTTTACAATTATTGGCCCAGGAAATTAGGAAAAGAAACCTTCAACAGCACTTCAGAGGAAATGACCTGAAGAGTTTTCTGCAATGTCCAAATCCTGCCATCTCAGAAAAAAAATGATGCAAATAAATTGTTATATGAGCAAAGTCCCTTCTAAGTACGCCTTTGTATTAGATTAGCAGACTGAAGCCAAAAAGCAAAAGTCTTCCTCATTTGCCTTCTTTGATAATAATAATAGTCTGATGTCTGTTTATAGGAGAATAAATTTAYCAGAGAGGGGCATCCAAAGGCAGTCTGCCTGAGACTAAGCAGCATATTTAAGAAACCTTTTCTTGGAAATAAAGAACGATGAATTACAAACCACCAATTTTACAGTTTAAGTAATGAAAACATATTCAAGGAACTGCCTCAAGTACATACCAGCTTCAACGTTAAGAAAATAAAATTCCAAGAGGACTTGAATAAGAGCACAGAAATCATTCTACTATTGATCTTAACAAGAATACTATTAAACCAGAAGAGAGAATTTTCAAAAATCTTATCTTGCACCTCCTGCAAATTAGTTTTCCAAATTTCATATATTTACCTTGGTTCAAAGAAATTACAGGTATTCGATTAGCATTATAGAGGAAAATATCAGTGCCATTATCTTTACTACCAGAGGAACTGGAATTCAGGCTTAATGTGAGCCATAACTGTAAAAGGGATTCAAGCTGAAAAACAGAAGAGGGAAGGAAAAAAATAGACACTATTAGGTCAAATGCAAGTGTTTTCCCAGAACCTAAAACTGAGAAAAGTTTCTCCTCTGCCTGTTTTCATTTTAAAAAGCTTTAACRACTTTTTCAGCTGTTACTATTTCCACTTGCAGCAATCAAAGACACACGCTACAGGGTATGAAGTTTCTGATAAACAGAACATTCACGTCAAGCTCAGCATAATTTGCAAATGCTTTTCCTGTGTTCTAGTAATGCATCATTGCATTTCTTTTCAGCTAGTTCAAATTCTCTTATATAAAGTTGCTTTCCTTTTCCAATTTCTGTTTAAAAAAAAAAGACAGTTTGCTCAGAAACAACTACACCATCACCTTACTGCTTTAACTTAAGCAGTTGCATTTGAGCTTTTGGAATGCCTCAGTGACTGTAATGATTAACAGTCTTCCAACATTACGCATATTCACAGAAGCTGATTTTAGAGAGTAGTAATATCAAAGCATTTGAAAGTTCCTAGGTCTCTACCTGAACGTGATGAACTTGGAGCATGGAAAAGAGTTTGTTGAAGCAGGCACTCAGCATAGGTATGGACGACAACTGCACGATCAGCTGCGCGTTCTGGTTTGCGGCATGTAGCCCCCTCAGCAATGAGTCATCTGTTCCACTGGGAGACTGGGTTACTAGAAAAAAATGGACCAAACCAAAACACAAAATCCCCCACGTATAGATTATTTTGTGGAAGTTTATAAAAGTAAAATCATAGTTATTTACTTACATTTTATATTTATGGCAAAATAAATACATTTTATAATGTATCAAAACATCTTCAACAGACCGTTCAGTTCTGTTGCACTATTGATTACTATATTCTTAAAGGCACACCGATATCAGACATCTCCATCTTTTCATAAACTGTTTGGAAAGTGAGCCCATGGACACACATTTTCACCCTTCTCACAGAACACACATTTCTGGTCTAGTCTTTCCAACACTGCAGTTGGACAATCTTTTTTAACCATTAAAATAAAGCTAGCAGAGTCAACGACAAGCTTCTTTATTCTGGAGAATAAAGTCTAAAGATATCGTTAAAACCCCTCATCACCAGTAACCACCAGAAATATTTCTGAAGCTCAGCCTCACAATCAAGTTGTAGTAAAATACACTTTTTGGAAGCTATTGCTGGCAGCTGAAAAAAAATAGTACAAATTGCAAAGTATCATGGTAATTAATGTGAAGAAAATGATTTGACAACAAGTAGTTACATGTAGGAGATGTGTTTGTTAATGCCTGTAGGATGGAATCAGCCTCCAGGGTGGACATCATTTTCAGCATCAGCTCAGCCTGCTGTTCAAGTCCAACTTCTAGACGTGCATCTAAAGCTATACAAAGCAGCAAASAGGATAAAATTGAATTATAGCACAGAGATATATTTATTTGCTCATAATTTCTTTTGAAAATAATATAGATATACTGTCCATACTATACTAAACAAAACCCCATTAATCTCAATATGGCTAATAGGAAGATTCACTTGTGTGTAACAGAAACAAAACACAGACACTTTGAACATAAGATTCTTGTAGGCTTGAAATATATAATAAAATACTAAATTTAATATTGCATTTTTCTTGAAACACACATACAGATACTTTTTTCTAGGTCACTTAAATGTTACATGTCTGAAATACACATGTTTAAGCCTTTTTCCCCCCAAAAAAAGACTAATAACTCTCAATCAAGGATTAAAAGCTRTTTCTCACACAAAGAATGTGGCAAGAGGCCTGTCTCCCCAACTCAACAACACTCTCCAAACTTTACATGTGCCACTTAGTTCCTTAACATAGAGGTAACTGAAGTATCAGCCAGTAAGAGCTTCCAAACTCTGTAATAACCTATAAAACAGGAATGTTTTAAAACTGTGTATGTGTGTGTGGGGGTGGTTCAAAAGCATTAGAAAAGGAAAAAGAAATCTGCTATCTTAGACTCAATCTTAAAAATAAACCTCACGTAACAATTTCCTGCTTATCACAGGACTGTGGCATATATAAAATGCAATTCTTTCCATTTAATGCCACAGAGGTGGTAAACATTGATTTGATAACACTGGTGTGYGGACTGCAGCACCATAAAAAAAGATACCCTGAAACAGAGCTCTACTGCACTGCTCACCTTGGGAGACTGATACGCTCACAGTTTGAGATCCATTCTTCTCTGTTGCTACTGGTGGTTTTGCAACAGGAATTCCAACTCCTCCAATGTAAGGGTTGTAATTGTAGGTACCATAATCAGCACCCCAGTAATCATACCAGGTGCTGCTTATAGGCTTAAAAAACAAACACAAAAACAAAAATAAGCAATAACAAAACATTGAGCAACTTTTCAGGCTGCCTAATAAAAGAATACAATTTGACTAACAGAACACATGGTAGCTACAAAAATTAAAACAAGAACACTGGATCCAACAGCTTTAGAAAATTGTTTCCGTTTTTGCTTCCTTTTGGTTGATGTATAATCTACTGATGGCTTAGTGATTTTCAAAATCTGGCAACTTATTTATACATTTTTATCATAGTATGAATTTGGAAGTGGAGTGTTACACATATATTTTGAGAAGTTGCTCATGAAAACAGAATACTACATTACTAATGTCATTGTACTATTAAAGTATCTTGGGGCCTCAGTGAGGCTCAGGGACTTGGGTAATGGACTTCGCAAAAGACAGCTGAGTAATTTCTGCTCTTTCACRATCTTGTGCATAAAACCTTTACCTAAAACTGGAAGTGGGTCTATTGATATAGAATATCACTAGTTAAATTTGAAAATAAAAAGGTTTCACACATAAAGGTTATCCTTAAAAATTATGTGCACTTTACCTTGAAGACTTTGGCTGCAAGGGGATCTTTTTCCAAATCAATATCCAAAGGATCAATATCAACTTCCATGAGGTCTTGCAGTAATTCCAGGTCAATGTCTTTATCTTTTTCCAAAGATGAAAGAGGTGGAGCACCTTTGAATGATTAAAACAGCTTTAATACTGCCAAGTATAAATTATAAAACAGAGTTAATATCATGTACTTATTTGGTAATGAAATCTTTTATTATTTACAGCTCTTCGAAAAAAGTTAATTAATGTTATTATATTTGCCTTCTTGAAACTTCTAAAAAAGTTTGAAAAAATTTAAATCAGAAAACCATTCCATTTTAATGACAGCATGTAAACTACATTGAAAGACTGCTTATAGTTTGTCCATGTTCTCAGAAACAAATTAACGWAAAGCAAAATCAAATACAATTCTACTTTTAACATGTATTCAGTTGGTAAAGCACAAGTAGTACTAAAGCAAGCTTTTATTAAAGCTTTTATTGAAATGAAATTGAAACAAGCTTTCCAAACAAACATTTCTTCCATGTACAGGTATTAGGATTATTAAATACTGTGCTTACATTATTATTCTAAATCAGTAAGTTGCCCCTCACTGTAACAATATTGGTTCCTGAATTAGTATCATGTTAGAACTAAACCTAAATTCTATGCTTGCTTGTCAAGAGAACTCAATGAAACAACTGAAGTACAAGCTGTTGTCAAGCTGAGTCCGCTTTGGCAAATACTAGATGAAAAACAAACAGAAAACTTGTCATTCTGATGACTGAAACATTATTAATTGACCAGTCTGTATTACTTATTTTCAAATTTAAAAAATAAGTGATAAAACACCAGAACTCCAGCTATGCACAATACATAGAACAATGTGCATATGATAATGGAATCCTTAAAAAAAAAAAAGGAGTCCTCTAAGAGTCCTCACCTTACTAAGTGTGTGCATGTCTATGCATAAAAACCTTTTCCATCTATACATAAAAACCTTTTCCATCATATACACTGTTAAAAAAGGTCTGAAAATGATTTAAGCATATAAACATTATTTCAGAGTAACAAAACAGTAACTTCCAATTTGAAATACACTACAGATGAAAATTTTTACCTGTGATGTCATGTGTCAAAGGCTCATCTATGGTCTCCACTAATTGAACTGTTGGTTGCTGGAGAGAATCATCAGAATCCCCAGCTGAAGCTCCWGTATCTTCGCCCAAAGCACTTTCTTCCATAACTTCAGCTGCAATAGGGGCCAACAACTCTCCTACATTAAGCAGATAACTCCATTACCAGCTCAGACTATATTCTGTTTTCAAATCAATGCCCCAGGGTCTGGGCCAATTGCCTGTTTTMCTTTGTGCAACTAGTCTTTAAAAGATACTTCTTCAAAGGAAGGAGCTCTGAGTAAATTCTAGATAAACAAGGTCTATTGTATTATTACAGAGCTAGAATACTCTTAACTTTCACATGCATGCATTGCTAATTCAGTCTTCACTGATAATCAAAGAACTTTCTTACCAGCTTAATCAGATCATTGGACTTACGCATAATCATRAAAAATAAGTTTCTACTTTACTACACACTGGGAAAAATACAAACTTCAAACAAACCTGCTAAAATATCCTGCAGCATGCAAGTCAGAGAATACTGAGCCCATGCTCCTCCCCAAGAGATGTCTCCTCTGTTAAAGTCAGTCCCAACCAGAAGCAACAAGAGTCTTTCCAGCTGAGTTTCATTCACAATCTCACACAAATGTATTGTTGGCCTTGTAGCATTTGCAATTCTAGCAAGTACCTAGAAAAAAAAAAAGTAGAAATATAAATTATATYGAGTTCTTCTCCAACAATCACTTCAAGTAGAGAGACTAAACGGTGTTACATTACCAAAAAAAGGAAAAAAAAAAAACCCACAAGATATCCAAGCATCAGCTTTCCTGAAAAGCGGCAAACTGTAGTCCCACATTTCATCTATGAAATTCACCTCTCTGCTTTATTGCTGGGGACTTTTCACTGTCCATCAGTAACTTATTTCATGGTCCATCATCTCTGGCACTTCACTCTCTCTTCTCACATTGTTTAGTTACATGTGTCCTTTTTTAAAAATGCCTTACTAACCTTAGGAATGTTTTTAGAGAAACCTAATGCTACAAGAATACTTTGTACTTTCCTGCAGCCTTCAAAAACTGGGCAGTTTTGGAATGAAAAATGTAACTGGGGCACTACTCCATTTCTTACATTTCAGAGTTGAATCAACATTGTTAGAATTGACCATCCCTATTAAGGTCATGGATCACCCTCATGCAAAAATACATAGCACTTATCTATTTTGAGATATTGGTTCCAAGATTCTTCTTGATAAAGAGCGATGGRCAAAAATGTATCAGTTAAGAATACTGAGCAGGATTATTAACAACAGCCATCAAAAATGATGGAGCTGGGCAGAACTTCGAGTCTCTTCAGCACCATTCCTTGTCTACATGCAATATTTAACCCGTGTGGTCATAGTACTTTTGGATATTTTATAATCTTGACACTTTTTCTTGCTGTGATARTAACAACCTAACTTTTGTCAGGTCATCTATAAATTGGAGTTCAGGCTCAACAATTATCTGCAGAGATCTCCAATTTGAAAACAGAAGAGTTCACAGCGGTGGGATTTGCTGAAAGGTTGAAAAGGGTTTCATTTTGAACCACGGTAAAGGTTTCTATGGAAAAAAAAAGCTGGAAATCAGATTTGATTTTTACTTACCCAGCCAACCTCATCCTCCCCTTAGATTCCCCAAGAAAGAAAGGTGTGAGCTATAAAATCTCCTTTCATTGTTTTTCCTTTAAAGTTTCTTGAGCTTTTTCAGTACRAAATTCATTCTGCAACCTCCAGCCTGTTACTTGGTATTCTGACTAAATCTTTGCTTTTCACCTTACAGAAGGTCTAAATTCCTGCATGCTTTATGTTGTAAAAGACAGGAGGAGATAAAAACTACAGTTTTGGTTCTTAAGTCTTTTTTCTTGAGGATGAAGATGGGAGAAACAAGCCAGAATCTGAAATCTGCATTCAGAAAAACCTCTCTAATAGCATTTAGACTTCAAAATTCCACTTTAGTTTTCTCATTTACTTTAAGGCTAAATTGGCTTTTTGAAAACAAAAATCCAAAGAATTTACTAATGTTAGTAATATTAGTACAAACATCCTTACATGAGAACCTTCTGAAAACCTACTTTTTTCTAGACTATTTTGAAACCATGATATCATTACAAATTACCAAAGAGCTGACAAATCAGAAAATGTAGTATCACTAAAAGTCACTGAAAATGCTAATGCTCCCACATAAGCAACAATCAGCCAGAAAGCTGTTTTGATGTGGTCTCTATTGCAAGCAGAGATGCTTCCCATTTTGTTTACCTTACAAACAAACAGAAGTAAATCTGCATGACAAGTGAAGTCCATAGACAAGAGAAACAGTGCCAACTTCTGCACTACAGAAATACAACGTTCATGTGCCAGCGTAAACGGAAGTGGTTCGATATCTGGAGTTTCTTTTGCTGCTGATACTTCTGTATCTAAGGTAGAACGAGGCCATTCTGCAGTCCGTCGTAAGCGTATTAGGTCCTTGAAGTGCTGTAAAAATGATTAAATTAATGGTTACACAGAGGAAAAAAAGAAGCACTGGACCCTGCTCTAGTGAAAATGCGAGGCTACAACAATAGCCACAAACCTTTCAAAAGGAGAGTAGAGTCTAGGAACACATGAGAGTTTGGAATAGAATTAATTTTTTTACTGGAATAAATTTGGTTTAGCATGGCATGGCAAGTGACAGCGTCATAACCAAAGTTATTCTGTTCCTCTAAACAAATGCCAATAAAGCCTTTGTCTGTCAAAATATATAAAAAGTATGCACATTTTAGGATTTTATTCATATTTCCAGACCCACATATAGAGTGAGGTATACCTCATCTCAGCACTTTCTCAAATCAAAGTCTGCAAGCAAAAGTTCTTTTATACCCTTAGGCAGACAACTTCAAGTCAAATTTAATCTTCAGAATCATTACTATATGCCACAGTAATTGATACTCTAGAGCTATAATTCTTAATGCTTACAAAGCATAAAGTGGTCATCAGCCACTGCAAACTGAGCTGTTCTGAAATCCCAAGCTCTGAGCTACCACCTTCTACACATACAGCCTACAAATCCAGTGGGGAAAAGTAAGTGCTTTCAAACCTCTACCCCAAGGGCACTCATTTAGCAGTTCAGTTCATTGGATCAATTACACAGTTAGTCTAAGATTAGATAACATAAATGTCCCTCACTTAAGTACTGGACACTTAAGTAGACATCTCAAAAAGAGCTATTTACCAAGACAAGTGTTTCAGCTTTTTCCTAAAAGCAACAAATGTTTTAAGTTACTCACTGCTTATAACAACAGAAAGGGATTAGTAGGTGAAGTAGTAAAATCTGTAGGAAATGCAATTTATCAAGTGTACAGTAAAACCATGGCTAGCAGGTAAGATGTTTTAAGTGGAAGACTCTAGCTTAACATGCTTTTCTCAACGCAACACGGCTGCTGTGAAGTGAAATCTGTGTAGCTTAACTTGACAGCATATTTCAGCCCGTGAGTCATTAAAAGATGTTTTAAGAGGGGCACTGATAAAAAACCATTGCAATAGAGCAGAAGAAAGGAAAGAATAGCTCATGACAAGCAGAGTTAGTGTAAACATAGGGCTTACAAAATATGCTGTGTTTAACCCTTTGGGGAATGGCGAATTCATTGCAAGGTGGTGTAAAATTTCTGTTAAGAATGCCCTGAAGATCCAATATTCTACAGTCTGCTTCTGCAGTCCTACTTCCAGTCCCCCTGACAGACAGCATTACTTCTGGAATCACACAGTAAATATTCAAAGGGATACTCAAATCTGATAGCTAAAAGGAATTACATTGTTATGTGTTCCCTGCAAAGTCCATGGTGCCATCTCCAGTGATCCCTAAATCTCAAACTCTTGTTTCATAACCAAAAACATGCTTCTATCAGCATATCCACCCTCAGCATATCTGGGACTTACTACGTAAGTATCTCGTACGACTACTATGAGATGTCATAATTTATGTGATGTGTGTTCTTTAGAAAGCCATGTGTTCTTTAGAMGCTCCTGAGAAAGCTCAGAAAGTATTTTCAGAAGTAGCATTTACTGATCTGGCRAGAGAGCCTTCTATGATAACCTATTTGTGGCTCCCCAGATAGGTCAGCCTCCAGAAGAATTTCATGCACAGAACTCGGCTATCTAAAATACTATTTCACACTTTTTATCTGTATATGTTACCTAAAAGTTTACATATATGACTCTCATTCCCAAACAAACTGGATTGCTAGTGATTTTGGCTAGGATCAAGTCTAAAGTCTTTGTAGAAGATGATCTATTTTTCCCCAGTGCAAGACATTTCCAAATTGTGGCTGTATTCAGCAAACAAAATATCCTTGATAACAGCCRAGATGAAACACTTTTTAAAAATAAGATCAACCTAAGACAAAAGTGACTTTGCAGGAACAGGTGTTTTCACACAAAGGGCAAAAAGTCAGTTAGAGTTTCAGAGCATCATACCTTTGAAGTAGCCTGCTTTAGTTTTGCCTGTTCTACTAAAAGTTTATATGATGATCCTTTGTTGCTTTGAATTTTCTCTTTTTCCATCTGTTCCACCAAAGCCTTCTGCTTTGCTTTTAATAAGTTAAGTTGCTAAAAGAAAATGTTAATAGGAAAACATGAAAATTTAAGCAATAAGATGTTAAAAGGATAAGTGTTTATACATGTAAGTAATCTTCAGTTCAAACTGCATCTTGAACTTTTCTAATATAGCTTATAAACAACTTTTACAGAGGGACCACTGGTAGACCCAAAATGGATGATGTTTAAAAAAAAAAAAAAATAAAAATAAAATAAAAACCACCAGAATTTTAAAACAAATTCGGAACATAATGAGACCAGGGTCATAAAACCAGTATGGTAATAATTTTTTATTTCTAAATAGTATCTTAAGAATTATAAACTGTTAAATTTCTGTACTCTGTGTGCACAGAGATTGTTCTACACAATCTCTGAGCCGGGACTCAAATCTACTCCAATTTATCTAGAAAACACATTATCAAATATGGGCTTCAGAGAGCAACAGTACATTCCATGATTTGTTCTTSCAGCAGATCCCATGCCCCACAGTTTGAGGCAAATGTCAAAAAAGAGAGGTGGCCTTTAGCTACAGAGCCAGACCTATGGCAAAAGCAAGATTATGAAGAGTCCCAAGGCCAAAGCTGTTTTTTCTCCAAAAAATCAGATATAAAGTGTCTTCTGTGAAAACAGCAAGTATTATGCTGAAAGTCACCTGTTTATGATGAACAAGCTGTTTTCTGATCTTTCTGGAATATAGTCTGTCTAGGCTACTGTTGCCTTTAGTAGATCTGCTCAAACTCTGAGTGTGAAGGCTGTTATTAATAAAACTCCACTGGTTTCCTGATGAAAATAGAGAAAAAAAGTAGATATTAATTCATCCTAAGTCTCACCTAACTTTTGAGAAAATAAATATATTTACAATTTAATAACAGTTAAAATCTATATACACTAAACACTGAAGAAATGAGCAAAATAATTCCGTTAGTGTCATGTAACTGTCAKGACTAATGGTTATACTCTTTAAGAATTTTAAAAAGCAGTGGCATTATCCATTTACATTCTTCTAATGATATAAGGGTGAGACTGCCCTAGCTAAAATTACCTCAGCAGCCTCCATAATGGGAAAGCTTTCAGATTTTCATTTTTAGGTAAGCTATTTGAAGAAAAGTTGATCCACTAAAGTATTAACAACAAAAAAATCAGACTTAAAGATAGTCTCTCAAGTCCTAATAACAGCATATAGTATTTTAGAAAATAAAGTCAAGYTCTTAATCTATCACTTGAAAAAAAGAGAAAAATCGATACAAGTGTTTAAACAAACACACACAAACCTATCTACCTATATCATGTTTCTGAGTGAAACAGAAGACAGAGAAGCAGGCATCTGAGTGCAAATGAAGTGATCAAAACACCTATTCCTAAAATCCAATTTTAAATTAATTTAAAATACTATATTTTAAATATATTTCAACTGCTCTAAAAATCTATACTCACAAAACAAAGTTTTGATATGTAACTAAAAACAAACAGTACATACCTGTTAGAAATCGTTCCCTCTCTTTTCCATTCAAAGGCTTCTTGGCTGTGGCTGCTTCATCTTCAACAGTAGCTACRTAATCCAGCAGTCTGGATACCAGCATTACAACCCAGCTGATCATGGGAATGTCTAATACTCCTTAAAAAGAAATAGACTTGAATGCCTTAATAAAGTTTTGAAGCCATAGCAAGATACTTTAAAAAAAAAATCAAAGAAAGGCATTATATGAAACACTGAAAAATACTTAGTTGGCCGCAAAGATTCAGATTTATGTTTCGGATTTTTTGTTTTGTTTTCCACCCGAAAGTACTTTTTTTTTTTCATTCCCACTCATGAATGTGGGAGGAAATTGAATATTTGCTGTGGAATTAAAGTGTGAAAACAGAAGTCACAATTTTAGTCAGATGGAGAGGAAGGCAAAAACTTCCACTCTATTGCTAAGGCTAGAAATTAAGTGGCAATTAAAAAAAAAAAGATCTAAAAGGGTAAGACTAAACTCCCTTGATGCAAACACAGAATGACAGATGCCTGCATTAAAGCATATAAATTAGATGATTCAAACTCCACAGTGTGAAATTCCTCCATCAACCAAGGCTCTAATGAGAGCTGCATAAAATCCCAGCAGTAATAAGACACTTAGATCCTTGCATCCATCTAGTTTCATTTTTATCCTTTTTTAGTCTACTTTGAGGCAGTCATCTTAATCAAATACAGGACAGCCAAGACTGAATACAGACTAGATGGAACATGCTGGTGGCAATAATAACTAGCTGTTGCTTATTTCAGCCTCGTGCATTAAATGCATATATGTCTGTACAGGCAGAGCGCAAAAAAACCCCCCATAATTATACATATAATTATACATCTGGCAAGATAAAACTTTGTGTGTGTGAGTAAACCTAGATGTATAGCTCTCAAGTGAGATAATTCAATAATGAGCAGAAATCTACAATTAATGACCACGTGATCACTGTCACAAAACAAACTGCATACTTTTACATAATATCAATAAAGCAAAGTTATTAATACTACAGGTTACACATAGATTTTCACAGATRTGCATACTAGTGAGCCATGTCTAACTATATGACTGTTTCCACTRATCCCAAAAAAAGCTTTAGTGAACTTCAATTACCATTATTTGTGGATCAAACAAGAAAGCCAAGCCAGAGAAATTGCTTGTCCAAAGTCATGTCCAGTTCTYGGAAGCCTAAGCAATAGGACCTATGCCCTGAGTTTTTGCTCTAGTAGCTAAGGATATTGGTAAGGAAACAGTCCACCTAAAGCAGGCAGAGGAACAAGAGGCTTTCAATAACACGACCTGAACAGGAACTGCAAACTAAACAGCAAGAGGAAGAACGAATCTCTTTAGTGATGACCACTATGGTTTGCAGAATAAAAAGAGTTTGCTGCAGAGCAGATTATATACCCTTTTATATTTCTCTTTAAACAATTGCATTTCCTTTCCTCTGTCTCTTAAAATTAAATTTAACTCCTCTCTCCCTTCTCACAATGATCTTTGCTTTTTCTTCTACCTCTACCTCCAATTTCACRGATTTTCTCTACCCACAACACTCACCTCTTGTTCTCATTTTCCTTTGTCTTCTGACCTTTTTGCCCCAGTAATTTTTCATCCCATTGGCCCTTAGCTACACTTGACAGATCCTCTCAAATAAAGATTTCTTCTGTGATATCTGATGCTTCCATCACACATAATAATGCCCTAGTACTCACCTGTACTGTCCAGGAAGAAGGAAGCTGGAAGACCAGAAAATTAAGTTCTGAAGTATCAGTTACTTCTCCTGCTTCCTAAAGTCCTCCGTGAGGACAACTAGTAAGGCAAGAGCTATGAAAGGAATTGGCAGCTGTGGGGAGAGTGCAAAAAGAGGTAGAGGAGATGTAAGCTTGGATTTGCCTCAAACTAGTTCGAGACTATAGCAGGATATGGCCAAGAGAGAGAAAGTACATGGCAGGCCAAGGGGGAGCAACAGGACAGCTTCTGACATCCATTGTAGTCTTGGTTGCATCAGGAGACAGGGTAAAAAGCAAGGAGAGTCTCAGTTGGCATTTGCCAACTTCTCAACCCTAAGACTTTTCTTCTACTATATGTTGCTACACGTACATAGGTTACGCAGTGGCCTAGAGCTGGGCGTTTTTGAAATCAAATGTTTTCTTTAAAGTTAGGACAGTTGAGAAAACACTCAAAAAATCAAGTCTGTAGAATAGCATTTCAGTATTTCTTTTGAAGAGTCAAGATGTAAAATCCTTGTGTTTACAAAAATATCCAAAAAAACACACACCCAAGAATACCCTAGTAGTCTGCAATAAGCATAAGAATATATCTATGAAACTTCTCTTCAGGAGCTGCATTCCACTTCAAATGCTTGTAACTATAGATCTCATGAACAAATTAACAAGTCAGTCAGTAGAGCTGCTGAGAMACCAGATTTCCCTCCCCTTATTTCACAAAAATTCAAAATGAAATATACAGGAAAGTATAGTTCCCAAATTAAAGGGCTACCTTCAGTTCTTCTATGCACAGGTAAATGAGGTTGCAGTGGTGACAGCAGGTTATCCAGAAGATTAAGTAAACTTTCTAAGACGCCACTGTTGCTAAGTGATCTTTGGCCAATGCACGAAAGCAACATGAAGACTCTAAAAACAAAATTTTAATATTAAAGTTGATTTTATTTTCTTCCTCAATTCAGTGATATTCTGAAATACACCCTATGGAATGATGTCCTCCTAGACTCCAAGACATATTGCTAAAAAAAGGCAGCACTGCAGCCCATCAAGTTAACTGTATTCCACATTCTATGGCAGTAAGACAACAAGGTGATATTTTAGGTTTCTCACTCTTTTACCCTCTAGTCAGCTCAGTTGCTACTTGCTCTGTCCCACTTTGYACATCTTCTGCAAAACATTATCTGTTTCTTATTAAATACAATAAACTGAAAAACAGGAATTAAATTCAATATTCTTAGTTCCTTAAATTCATCTATTTATAAAAAGTATAAAATCATAGATATTACAATCCAGAGAAGGCAGAATGCTACAGAAAAGCAAATGCATTTGACTAACCTTCTAACCATGTTTATCATTTTTGTTTAAAGACTTGAATCAATTGAAAAGTTCACCACATCTAACATTTGATTCTGGGCTCTAGAGTTGTGTGTTTGGTCTCATCTCAGAGAAGCCTTTTGTTTTAAATGCTGACAGTGTGCTGCTCAGCCTCGATCCTGCTTCCAAAAGCACTGAATGAGCAGCTCTGTGCTGAGGGCACATTTATCTTGATCAAGGAGAAGGCAACTTCTACCAGTGCAGAGCAGCCCTGCTATGTTGCAAGCAGCAGCAACGTTCTCCAGCACTCCCTGCCAAGCGCCTTCTCTGTAAGGGGGAACTGCAGCTTATTGTAGTCATAGCCCCACACCATGAAACAACTGGCAGCAGACACTCAGCACTTGTATTGCTGTTTGGRAGTTAGTTCTTAATCTAACAGATAAGAGCATATATTTTCATCGAGAGATGCCAGTCATGAACCATGGCAGTATTTAAAAGTGATGCATAGGTAATAATATGCAATGCAGACTTGCATTTTACCTGTCTTGTGGGAATATGAGAAGTTGCTCTGAATTGTACAATTCCTGCAACACATTTGAAAGGAACTGGCCCCACCATCTCTCTCCTCCACAAAGCTGGACCAGCAGAAGGCCAGTATGCAACCGTATCTTTGGAGTTCCACTTATACACAGGTGTTTAAACAATTCCTCACAAGCTTGAGCATGAAAAGTACTTTGCAGAACCACAGGAACAGAGTGTCCTGTTAAGAAAAGGGAACACAAAACTACATTTAAAAAGAGAATACAGAGGTATTTTAGGCCTGATGGCTTGAAGGTATCGGAGGAAAACAGGAACCTTTTAACTATTACAGTCAGACTACCTGACCCTGTGAGGGTGGAGAGACGGAGACTATGAGCAAGTAACTCARAAAGACCAAGCCGAAGACATCAAAATAAAACCAATTTCACATCAGTGAATCAAATGTCCTCACAGAAACTACAAAGGCAAAACTGCAAGCTATTTTCTTTAAGAACAAACTGGCACATTGCAAAGGAAATATTGCACAACAGATATATCTATCAGTAAAACAATGTTCCACAGTTTAAACCAAACAGACAGAAAAAAACCCCACTCCCACACAGACATTTCTCTTCTGATTCTTCAAGAACACTTYCAAAAAGTTGTAAAAGTCCTTACTGGATATTAAAAATCACAGGCTGAGTAGAGGTAGTGGTTTTATTACTGTTTTCCCTATAACTACTCCCCTTTTCCCCTTCCCAAGTCTAACTGCCTAATCTGTCGCAGGCGTTGCACGAGCTGCCATGCCCACGGATCCTTCAACCCATGGAAGCAGCAGGGGCATTCGGCCGGGGTGGCCATTCGCCACTTCAGYGAATCAAGTCAGTTCACAGGAGGATCAGAGAAACACACAGCCAGGACTAACAGAAAGAAGAAGCAGGGAAAGTGGGAAGGGCAACTTCGCCCTCTCTCATCTCTGTGGCAGCAAGAAGCTGTTAGGTCAGCTCTGCTTCATGCATTTGGTGCAACCGTACGCTGTATGTTACATGAAATTAAAATCATATTAACACATATCTAAACACAGTTTAAAAAAACTCAGTGAGATAGTACAAATGAAGAAAGATTATCACTTACAAAATGTTTCCAGAGACATGACAAAAATAATAAAATTTGAAAAAAAAAAAGAAATACTCACCATTGGAAGAATGAAGCAAACTAAGCAAAGTATCCAGCAAGTATCTAATGATGGTGCGTAACTGTTCTGTGGATGACATCTGAATCAACTCTTTTGGGTCGGATTGCTCATTCAGCGTTTTTCTGCTGGCACCTAAAGCCACTTTGAGCCTCTGAACAGCATGGTGAGCCAAATTGAGTTGAAGCTGCAGCTGAATGCAGTCTTGGTAAGCAGAAAATACCCTGCTATCTTCTTCTACTGCCTTGTCTGGCTTTCGTAGGAAGTACTGGGCATTGTTAGCACTATTGAGTGGTGGAAGGTCGATGCTTTGCAGAAGGATTTCCAACCGATGACAAGCCAAGTTGTAYCTAGATGGAAACATTCCAGTACACAGTTCAACATACATCAGCCGAAAGCAACACACTTGCTACTCACACTTACAGAAGGTGAATTCCAGTCCCTGAACTGCTAGGTATAGACGCTGAAATAATACAGGGTAGTATTCTTGTTATTGCTATAAAAATATTCACTGTAAAAGCTTTAACATACAAGGCAGAGTTGTCTTCAGTCTGAAGACCATGGAAAAACAATAAAAACTCCCCTAATATTCCAGTGTTTAAAATTAAAATAATTAGAAATAATTCCTAAATATGTATTTACAATACCTGCACTGTATGTCCTCTTGCAACGCAACCATCATTGCCAAATGTTGGTCAATTTCTGGCTGACTTGAAGCTTCACCTTCTCCTCTGAGGGGATCATGCATGAGTTTCAGCTCATTTTCAAAGGGCAAGATATAGGTGTGACCATAGTAAAATCCTAAGGGTATTTTCGCTCTGGCATTTGTACTACCGTATCGACCAATAACAGTGATCTGAAAGAGAGCAGAGCCTTTACTGTAACAAGATTGTATCAAAACAGGCAAGACAAAAACCAAATAGAGCAATCATAAGGAAAACACTAAATAGCCAAGCAAAATTTGATCTGACCAGGGTTTAAACAGAAAGCTGATATATTAATAAAGATCAAGAGTTGAGAAGAGAGATTATGTTGTCTTTCTTTTACCTTCATGAACCTGCAGACTGGGGGTGGCAGCAGATCATGCAAGATAAGCGAGTGTGTGCTAATGTCCGTAGCCACTACCAGCCGCCTCCCGTCCACTTCTTCTCCTAAAGTCCAGATGTCAATTGACAAAGAAGCCAAATCGCCACAAGTAGGGATCAATACATCTGTCAGCAGTATAGGCCTTCCAAAATCTAGTGTCACAAATCTTCTTGCTCCTATAGAAAAAAATATATGATTACCTAGAGTATCAGCCCAAGCCAGTCAACCAAAAGAGGGAACTCTTCAAGCAACAAATATACTGTTTACTGTTCAAAAGCCCTATATTGGAGGTTCAACACAGCTACAGTTCCAAGCTCACAGATTTTTTTCTGAGCCACAGGCCTAATATATGTCTCCTGCTCTACAGCTCACACACTTTGAAAAGAAATTTTCAGATTSAAGCTAATTTGTTATGTTTGGTGTGCATTACTCCAGAGCTGGTACTCTGACTGGAGACCCAACATGCAACTCTCTCCTAGCGGGATTTTCACCTGATAAACCGCACTCAATGCTGGGGCTTAAACCTACTGGTACAACAGAAATGCWAATTCAGAAGTAACCTTTCCTCATAAAAGCCAAGTGAAACTGCAGCTAAGCAACTGACTTACAATCCTGGAAAATGTTCAGCTTCTTTATTAGAAAATCTTTAACAGAATTATTATTATTTATGAATTCTGGTTTTACCTGAGTGCATTCGCTCTATAATAATTGACTGATGAGGTGGAGGTTGAAGGAAATGTGAAGCGTGAGATATTGCAAGAGCAAGACCAGATCCAAGTGGATTCTGAGGGGAAAAATATCAGCAAAATTAAGTCATTAAAATCTATAAACTTACAAGAAGCTGTTATGTACAAAAGGTAAGAAAATTACATCTACTTCTTGCGATAAAAAGATCTATAGTTTCTGACAGCACTTGCACTATATTTTTATTTGAGAATGRGCCATCAAAAATATTACCCGTCAGGTTCAAAGGTTTAATAACTGGTTACATAGTAAACCTTGATTCTACATAAGAAAAAATGAGTTATTACAATAACTTTACTTTCATATACTCTCATCTGGCCTAAAAATCAGGCCAAAAAATACCACCTTGATGAATAGATATTTTCTAATACACAAGTAGAAATCACATGCTGGTAAGGCTTACAGCATCTCATTGCTATAAAAACAGTAATTACCGTTCTGGACTTGCTTGTATTTTTGTTGTGTGCAGCAAGATTAACAGTTGGGGGATCGATGACTGAACCAGGGAAAAGCTGAGCAAGCTCTGCATTGATAACTGCAGAAACTGCCTCGTTAGGYGGAGTCAAAGGCGGAGTCATGAACAGAGGAGTAGTTTTTGGTGTGGGTGGAATGACATCTGAAGGATGAATGAAGAACCCTGGGGCTGCAACTGGATTAGAAGGCACAGAGTTGTGAACTGGGCCAACTGCTGATGCTGCTGCTGCTGCAGCTGCCGCGGTCGTCTGATGTAGTTTTGCTTCCAGCTTAGCTTTCTGTGGGGGAACATGAAAGCACTGAATGTARCTGAGAACAATATTGCTGAGAATACACTAATGTTGAATGCTATCAAGTTCACTGTTCCTTAAAAATTAGATTTAATAAATGCAAGCTACCCTGAACACAGATGGGTAAGTCAAATATCTGCTACAAACTGAAGAATGAAACTGTATTCAATTTGACTTCACTTACTGCTGAACATGAGTAATTAATTGGAGTAATCAAAAATAATTTAAAAAAAAGACTGTGCAACCCAGCAAGACCTCAGAGTCAACACATAAAAGCTGCATACTGACAATGGTTTTATCGTGGRGTATTTCCCTGTATAACCAACTACCTTTTTTTCAGTTGGATTTCTCAATTTCATAAACTGTCAGCAAAAAAACTAAGTCTCAGTTAATATGTTTAACCATCAAACACCCCATCCACCCTCAAAAAGTGCAATTTTAAAAGACCAAAATGGCACAGGATGCACTCTCAGCATTTTGCTTAGTAGAAGTGGTTCTCAGTCTAGAGTTGTTCCTTCCTCAAATACACTATCAAAATGGAAGGGGAGAGAGAAAGAATAAATTAAAAAAAATAAAAAGTCACTAGCTTTGTGCAACTGCTTTCTCAGCTTTTGATGTTTAGGGACAGCATGAAAAATATAGCCAAATAGCCTCCAACCTGTTGCTGAAGTTTCAAAAGCTGCTGCTGTTTCTCTTGCAGCACCTGGAGCTGTTGCTCGGCTGAAGCCATTGCATGAGAGAGAGACTGCAAAGCTACCTGGGCTGCTGAGCTCAGTGCTGTCGACGCTTCCCCAACCGTTCCAGAGGAGAGGCCACCAACTGCTGGGGTAACCCCAAAAGTACTCACTGGCATGAAAAAAAAAAAACAGAAGAAAAAAACACGTATGTAGAAAAGAAACGAAAGGAAATGCCTTTCATTTAAGTGCTTACTAATTGTTAAAAGCAATGTACAAAAAAAAAACTCATTTTATTGAGCTCTCACTATAAAGTAAGATCATGTCAGTAAGATCTTGTCAGTTTATAAACTATACACGCTCAACATACATGCAMCATTTCCACCACAGAAGAACCATCTACCGCCCTGGGCTACTTCTGCCACATAAGGCTGTAAGGCAAACCTGCAAGCCCAGATGTTATATTAATTACAAAAAAAATAGGCAATAGGAACAAATTCATAAATACATCTAAATTTCAAATTTAGTTTCTGTTATGCTCCAAAAGGAGTTTAACATGGCATTTAGTTATTAAAACAACCAAAAAGACCTCAACATTTATAAAACTATTAACAATCTGTATGTAAAAGTGTTATCAAATTCAATTTTCAAATTTTCTATTCAATTTCAATTACCAAATTCAAAATAGTGTATTGTGAACTTACGCTAAGTAGAAATAATAAAAAAGTTGTATATACCAGTAAACGTACTTGCATCGTCCCTTTCTATTCTAGTTCCATCACTTGTCGAAACGCAGGTAAAGTGCAAAGGTTCAACTTCCAGCAGTCCAGTAAGGGAYGTAAAACTACCTTCAGCAGCTGCACAGCTACTTATCTTCCCATTTCCTGTAAGAGAAATAAATGCTTCTCTATTAATAAAATTAAGAAAGTATTTGATAAGAACATCTTAGTCACGAATAGTTGAAAGAGTCAACTAAATATAATCCATTTTTTTTCTTACTTGATGTTGTGTAGGAAGCACCTTAACACTATCACGTATATAACTTAAATGAAGCTTATTTGAAAAATGGGCAATGCTGCCAATTCTGAGAAAAAGTTTATTAAGCCAAACTATCAAATAATTGTAAAAGCATAACACAAAATGTAACTGTTTTAATTCCAGAACAATATTACATACAGATGCTCTGTTCTCCTCATATTTCATTATGAACCTTACTATCAAAAGACTAACTTACAAAAATATATTGGTATTTGTGGAAAAGAAAGAAAAACACAGGCCAAAGTTCACGTACTAATTTTGTATCAAAACTACACTATTACTTATCACGTTAATCATGACATCATGTCACAAAGTAGGAGAAAAGGGAGGGCAAGGTGATAGACAAAAGCATCTGAAAAAGGAAATGAATCACTGATTAATGTGATTAATGTGATGTCTAATTATGTTAGCTACGAAAGGAAGAATTTCCAAGCCATAAAAATTGTCTCATTCYTGGGAAATTCCATAGCTTAAAATTCACTTATGAACTGACCTGAGGACAGATGCAAATATATCTATAATATCTAAGCAGGAGCACAGATAAAAGGAGCTAYCTGTATATATATTTTTATCTATAGCTAGATAGATAATGGAGATAAAGGAGTCAGGAGCCCAGGAAAATCCATTTAGTCTTTTCTGCCTAACAGATGTTTGCTACTCTAAATGAATAATAACAGATATCTGAGGGAAATTGCTCAGTAGAAGTGACAGATGACTTTGAACCACAGCAGCCTTTCTGTTTCATCTCTACCCTTTTCTTAGCTCTTTGATTGGACCAGGAAAATATGACTTCCAGGAAAAGGTTTTCTTTCTTGCACTAAGGACCATGGAAAACGTGATGGAACTCATGAAGAAAGAGGATCTTAATCTTCTTGAACTTCATTATGCACAGCTATAAAACAGATGGGAAATATGAAACTGTGTCTTGGCTAAAGGCAACCGAGACACTTACCAATTCTTCCCAGCCGGTTAAATGTACATACCTGAGAGGACATCAGACAAATCTATTTCATCTGACTGTACTCCAATGCTGCTGTTGTACACATTTTTACATGAAGATCCACTTATTTCCAAGTCAAAGAGAACTGGATCAAAAGGTGAGCTATATAATCCGTATCTGCAAGCACAGTAAGACAAACAACRCTGTTCAAGCAATAGGAATTCACATGAAATTATTCACAGAAGAAGGTCAAGCATTTCATCCAGAACTTGCTGTACTTCAAACTCTTCATTCAAGTGATATATCTGGCAAATCACCACTTATTTACATTTTGCTACCATTGCTTCTTAGGTGACCTTTTCAGACACAAAATAATATTGCAATCTATATAGCATCACCGTTAACACATGAAAATAGCACTACAAAACTATTAGAAAATTAGCCATAATAATATGCATGCCAGCAGTAAATCCTACACTTATCTAAAGTCAATTTGAGTGCTGTTTTCCAAAAGCAGCAAAACAAAGAAATTCTCCTCTCYCCTCCCCTCATCTTTTCCCCCCTCTACTCCAGCTGAACTAAAAAGGAGGAGGAAAATGATGGATATCAATTCTTAGGGATATCAGTCAACACTTGCCAGCGCAGACTTTAATCTGAGCAGAAGGGAATCTCATTGCCCCCAGTCTGGCAGGGGGAAATTGGGCAGTCGCGCAGGTAACCGGGTGGACCACGACCAACGAGGCTCTTACAGGCCAAGCAAAAGAAAAAGCACAAAGCAACAACCACCATGTTTTGCTTTTGAGTCAATACTTGAGTCAATGCCTACTACCTGCCACAGCCAAGAGAAGCAAAAAATGGGAATTGGGTGAAATAACTAYGAGAAGAGAGGAAGAATACAGAGCAAACGGACAAAAATGAGAACCATCCGATAAGTTGTCTTTGATGAGAGACCATAACAACATTTATACATAAACACACTCATGGCCTAAGCAAGTTTCTCCCCTTCTCCCCYTTTTCACTCTGCTGCAGAAAAGTTMCTCCATTCTTTGCAAGCAGGGAAAGGCAACTGAAAACACTGAGGAAGCTGGAGTTTAAACGTCCTTTTTGATCAGTCATGAAATAGCGAATCCTAGAATCCTTAAGGCTGGAAGGAACCTTTAGAGTCCAAACCCCCCGCACACGCAGGGTCACCTAGAGCACGTGGCACAGGATTGTGTCCAAGCAGGTTTTAAAGATCTCCAAACAAGAAGGCTCCACAACCTCTCTGGGCAGCCTGTTYCAGGGCTCTGTCATCCTCACTGTTAAGAAATTTTTCCTTAAGTTCCTGTGGAACTTCTGGTGCTTCAGTTTGTGGCCGTTTCCTCTACTCCACCAGTGGCCACCACTGAAAAGAGGCTGGGCCCACGCTCCTCACTGCCTCCCTCGAGGTATTTACACACACTGATCAGGTTCCCTTTGAGCCCTCTCTTCTTCGAGCTGAACAGGCCCAGCTCAGCAACAAGGGAGAGGAATAGGCTCTAGACTCCTTTGAAAGTTAAAAGGCTTTCAAACTGGCTGTGCTCAACGTGCTTTGCCACCAAAGACTAAAACCAGAGCTACTTAGAAAATGTAACTTGAGAAAAAGTCAGTAATTGCTACCAAATTTCAAAAAGAGAGGAAAGAAAAACTCGAAATTATTGATCAATCAATCCCCCTGAATMCCCTGGAGCAAGTTAAATCATTTATAAAAAACTACAACATGATAGTGGATTGAAGATGACAAATTCATACTACCCAAGAAAACAYAGATTAATCTAGTTTCCTCTTTACAGGCACATATCACTAGAGAGCATTGCACCTTGTACATCTAGCAGGTCTGTTTGCTGCATGAACTTCTCATATGCAAAAATATGGTCCAGAGCTACTACAAAGGAACTCTCTATAGTGGAGGCCTCAGAATTACAAACTTACTATATTAAGCTCAACCTTAATACAGATGACCTGCATAATAAAAATACTAGCAATCCTGATTTCTTAAGCAGCAGATATAACAAAATAAAAAGGGGTTACAAGGACTTGCAAAATAGGATTGGAATTTAAATGTATTGCAGCAAATTAGATGCATGCTGTCCAAAATAGATTTAATTCAATAAGCATAATGTCTTGTACTGATTGTTTATCAGGGGCTATCAGGATCACAATTTTAAGCTGCTTCAGCAGCACTCTCCAGAAAGGGACACAAATGCTGAACTAACAAAAACTGAAGTGTGAATCAACAGTGTTACATACAACACACTGGTTCCAGCCATTCTAGTGGCGTGTATGCAGGGATGCACATAAATTGTGTGAAATGCCTCTCCTGCTCCCCTCAGCACCAGTCYCAGCCAGAATGACATTTACAGTCATGTGCTCGACAGTTCAAGAAAGATAAGGGCCAGAGAAAAGAGCTCATGGAAATGCTCTATAACTGACTACAGAATGCTTGCTGACAAACTACAAAAATACCTATTTCAATATACTTGATTCCCCTCACATACTCAGAATAGAAGGCTTTTTTTTAAATTCTTAAATCAAAAATCTTAAACCACAACTTAGGTATTCTATGCACTTTAACCACTATGCACATATTTGCCAATTTAAAGTGTACTATGAATTGCAAATAATTTTACTCTCCTCTATGTTCACACTGGTCATAACTATTTTCCCAAGCTGTTCCATATTAATCCTTACTCAAAGAAATACTGCAAGACACATCTTAAAAAAATGAACAAAAAAGCACGAACAAAATGCAAATAAACGAAGAACACCAGAAAGCGGCATTAGGCAGAATCACAATTTATACATGGAGCATATCCAAATATGACACAGAAATATGTATTTCTAAAGAACCTAATTCCATCTGAAGTAGTATGTACTTCACTTTATGAAGCTCTACAACAACCACGTTTCTTAGTACCTTGTTTGAAGTAATGCTTCCATAGGTGTCAGACGATCCTGCAGCTGTTGGGACACAGCTGTTAGCAAGGATGCACAGGCTGTGCTACATCCTGCCAGATCTTCATCCTTTACGTAATTCAGCAATACAAAATACCAGTAGACAGAGCCTGTATTGAAAGAGAATATCATTTCAGGTAAAATATGCTGTGAAAATTCCATTCAGAAAGAAAATTGCAAAGCAGAATCACAGAAAGCGATGAAGTAGCTAACTGGTTACTGAATTAGCGAATCTTACGGGTTACTGAAAAGATTCCCCCGCCTTTATTTATTTATTTATTTATTTATTTATTTATTTATTGTGAAAGGGTTGTTGCCAAAAGAGGTTGTGGAATCTCCTTCTCTGGAGCTATTCAAAACCCACTTGGATGCAATCCTGTGCCACATGCTCTAGGTGACCCTGCATGTAAAGGAGGGTTGGAATAGATGATCTCTAAAGGTCCCTTCCAACCTTAATTATTCTATGATAACTCTATGAATCATTCTGTAATCATTAGGCTCTATATGCACTCCAAATTCTCATAGCAGCTATTTATCTTCATATTTGAAGAAAACAAAGTCCTCAGCAAAAAAATTACGCCTATTCCATTACATATTCTTTGCACTCACTCCTTCCACTAAATACAATAATCTAAGTGGTCTTGACTTGTTAAGATGCAAGTTTAGGGTTTCCAGTCCCTTCAGAGTCAAGCCCCACTGTGGATCGAACTCTTCTCCCTTGTCCAGTATTTTTCTGTGAAGTTCTTTCCTTATTCCACAGTTACAGCAGACACTGTCTACCCTCCGTGCACTCCTCATCCTCACCTCTGAGCATCAGCATGTTAAATGTTTATACACAAACTGCCTCTGGATCATAGTAGCCCAACATGCATTTTGGAGTGCAAAGTAATTTTCCTGCAAGACCATCTGCAGATCCAATATCACCATAACACAAAAAATAAAAAGCAGGCTTCTCCACCCAAAATATAATCATTCTCCTATTCCAGCTGTCATTAAAGAGTCTTCAACAAAAGGCTTTGGAGATTGTTACTAYCTAATTAAAATGAGGAAAGATTTCTATTTTGTTAAAAATTCCCTTTGGTAAAGAAGTAACATGTGGATTGCCAGAGTTTGACATCCAGATGCTTAGCCAGACTCTCTGGAATAAATAATTTGATTTTCATAAATAATACAGCCCTTACTATCACTGAGGCCTACAGAAACCATGGTTTAGGAACCATGCTAAGCTACTTCTTGCTAAGCTACATGAGTCCTCCCCAAAAATTCACTACTTTAGCAAAGCAGTAAGTTAATTTTCTTAAAATTCTACCATTTACATAACTCATACTTCATACCACTTGAACACGACTACTCCAAGAAGTTGTTCTTGAACAATTATGTAACTACTGTTCCATAAAAAGGTCTATAAAAACATGAAGAATAAGAAATGCTGTCATATTTATACGGCAACAAGGAGTGTACACATACCGCCCGTTGCAGCAGCAGGCAAGAGAGGCATATTGTCAAGTAAAGCTTTTAGAAGAACAGATCCAAATCCCTGCTGACTTGGGTCACACCTGCCATTGCTAGAAAGAAACAGATTACTTTAACATTTAAGCATGCAAGAGTGAAATTCCAGAAGCTAAAGTTCTTTACAATGATATCCTAACACTTTTTCCAAGAGAAACTGTGTCCCATTGCCTTTATTTTTTGTGTTAACCAGGGACAACAACAAAAATACACAATTCTGACATCATACAAAACCCCTTAAATAAATGTTTATGCAAAACAAATGCAGAAACAARTAAAAAAAGATGGCACTGACCTGATACACAGTGCAAGAAAACGTGCGCATTTGTGAGCTATGCTCCGTCCAGCTTCGAAGAAGCAAACACGAATAATATCCGAGACACATTTACGTGTTTTAGAAAGCAAGCTGTCATTGCCTTCCTTTGAGCTGTAAAAACATCTGATTTAGATAATCACATAAACCTTTACCTATTGACTGATTTTTAAAGCACRTCTGATATTGAGTATATATTACCTGAGTAATAACTATATTTACTTAACAAGATTACTTTTTTTTACCTGCCAGGTCCATTTGAATACACTCCTGCCAGCCAACAAAGCGTGTCTAGCACCAGACTCTGAGCATGTTCTGTAGTCAGACCATCATCTGTCTTCTTGCAAAGRGTAGAGAGCAGCTTCTCGTGGAACTCCGAGAACTGCAACATGGCACACCGCTGAACTCTGCGGAAGAGGGGAAAAGATTCAAAACCAAAATTATCCAATATGGCCACTCTCCTTCTAAACCATCTCTTTACTTCATCTCAAAAATAGCCAACAAAAGATGCCTAGATAGGAGTAAAACTAGCACAAGCGCATCCCTGCACAGTCCCAATCATCAGCTATTTTTGGATGAAGTTACTGTATATCTAGCAACATTCCATGAATTGTTTTCTCTCTTGTTAATTTGTCTAGTAATTTCTAGACTTAGGTACATTTTCAGCATCTACAACATTCTGGCAACTGTTTGCACAGATCTGCTTCCCATAGCACTAAAGGATTTGTTGCTATTTCATGCAGGACCTCTCCTCTTGTTTCATTGCTCTCTGATTTTCTAAAAAGCCTTTAGAGAGGGATTCTGTCAAAAACCTTGATCATCTAGTGGTTTGGAATACTAGACTTTCCTTTACAGAAGCCATGTCAATTGTTCTTGTATTTTTCAGTTGTCTGGTAATTTTACTTTTTATCCTAATTTTATACAGGAAAAATAGTAAAGTCAGCAGGTTTACCASTCTGCAGTTACTTGCAACCATTTTTAAGAACCTTCTGTTTTACTGTACTCCTGTCCTCAGATACATTTCCAAAGCAAAAGCTTATGCTATCATTAGTCATAGAGCTACTTCATCTTAGGCGAACACCAACTGACCCAAAGCACCACCGCCAATCACCTTGCTCATTTGTTCCCTAACTTCTTCTACAGTTACTTCAATTTTCTTACAGTATTTTAAAGCACACCCCACAGAGGAATCTAAGCATGAGAATTTCCATTGTTTCAACTGTGAACAGAATTCACTTAGCTTTCTAAATGTTCCTTTCATGTCTCTTTCATAAATTGGCCCGGAAGACCAAGTAATGATCTTCCTGCTCCTAACAATTACTAAAAAAGTGTTAGTTTTGCTTGTTTCTCATTCCTCAATCTCTTTTTTTGGCTTTATTTCTTTTCTTCCCCCCCACCYCCGAACACATATTGTCTGAGTTCTTGATCCTGTTTGTGTTCTTTGCTGTAGGACCTTTACATTTGGAAGAATAACTTTACTTTTAAAAATAAATTTATCATTTTAAGACAAAAGAAGGACGGCTTTCCTAATAACTCTTGCAAAACAAGCAGGCTTTATGCTTTCAGTATTCTTCAGTCTTAGGTCTGTAGGGATTTYCTTACGGAAAGGTGGACCATCACTACTCCACCAGCATTCCTCTGAGTAGACTGTAGTTGCTGTTACCAAAGGATCATTAGATCCTTTGAGCCATATCCTCCAAGCCATTCAGGACCATGTCATGGGATGCATCYCCTCTTGCAAGTTCTTTAAGCATCTTCCCCATGAAAGAGTCATCAGTTGTGTCCAAAAATACAGCCTGTGATATGTCTTAATGTGACACTTCTCCCAACTATATAGAGAAAATGAAGTTTACCACCATTCTTTTTATTTCTTGCCCTTTTTGCCCCTCTGACCTTCTCTAATCCATTACAATCAGTGACACCAGTTTGCATGACAGTTGGCAATACTGATTGAACGCTATATTATTCTCATTTAGGCTTGCAGTACCAATCCAGGGAGATTTTTAACTAGCTCTATCAGTAACAACTTGGTAATTGGATCTGATTGTAAGTATTATACTTTCTGTGCCATAAAAATAAGCCAACACGTGGAAATAAAACAGAATATTTCCTTGAAAATAAAATTTAAAAGGCTGTCTAAATCATTTATCTATTTTATAAAGAAAATTGGTGTTACTTGCATTACTTGCTTAGGCTTTTTCAAGTCAGGTAAGTACATCATTCTGCATACAGCTTCCTGAATTAACAATCAACTAGCTGTTATTCTAACACAACTTGCATACTCTTATGGAGTAGAGAACTAAAAGACGCCTACTAACCTTTCCTTTGAAATACAAGTTTTTTTAAATCTTCTAATAGTTACGGAGACTTCTTGAAGTAAGTCACAGCCTCTAAGATTATCTGATTTTCTTGAAGAATTACTGGCTTCAATTTTACTGGATGGCTTTTCCTGATGTTTAAGAAGAGAATAGATTTTAGGAATTGTGCATTTTTGATTGAGTTGCTTTTACATCTTTTTAAAGCAAAAGTGCATAAGATTCATTAAAATCTCTCACTCTGAGCACAGAGGTATTGACTGTTTGCTAGCAACAGAAAAAAAATTAAAATTATACTTTATAGCATCAGACAAGGTAGATTTAGAAACTTACACAATGTACTATCTTTATTAAATTGTTCTATTGAAAGAACACTGAATTCAACAATATTCTGCAATTTATTTTCTAATCATTCTAATATTTTCCACAAGACACACATTATTCACACAGTGATCAAAAGTACTAAGTAGTATAGAGTAAATATTTGAGTAGATAGGTATGTGCACGTGTACACACACATACATATATATGCATTCCTCTTAAGATTTACAACAGCTACCGAACAAAGCCATGGAAACTCAAAAACAAATGCTCAGTCTACRAAAGTAAGAGAAAAGACCTCTTCAACTACAGTTCCCCAGGAGAAACAACTTTAAGATGTTGATTCTTGAGGGTATTAACACAGTGTCAACACTTAAAAAAAAAACCCTATATTTAAAGAATTTTGCATCTCTGAACGTTTGTTCTGTTTTCAGTTCAGAGATATCAATTCTAGACCTTTAATACAATTGTCTTTCTTGGCTACTCAGTACCTTGCCTGCTGCAACTTTTGCCAACAAGGAAGCAAGTGAGTGGCCCTTGTTGCTCTGAGGTTTCAGTGATGGTATTCTAACGACTGGCCTAATTCCACCATTGCAGATTTCTTCYGTTCCTCTGTCATTCACTGCTTTAACATGAATTAGGAAGGAACGGTACTTGCCACCAGCCATGCCTTGAAAGACAGAAAAGAGGGGGGTGGAAAAAAAAGGGGAAGAATTGGTTATATTTACTAGGCTGAAGCAGATTTGAAGTTTGCAGATGTAATTTACAAGCAGAATTCAAATATATTCTTACAGTATTTTAGCACAGGTTTGAAATGCTATCTCACTGTTGCATAATACAACAAAATTTGTCAATGTGAAAATAAATGCAAACCAATGGGTGATCACAGAAATACAAGGTGCGCTCAAGTCCTGTGTACTTCACATGACATAAAAGTGTTTTACCTTTAACAAGCTTTGGACTTGTTAGAGTCAACATTCCTGCATGTCCTGATAGATCAAGACCAGTTGCCAGCCATACTGGTCCACAAAGTATGTCTTCCTTATGCTCCTCTAGAAATGGACACAATCTAAGACCTTTTAAACAAAACAAAAACACAGTAAAATGAAATTGAATTATCCCAGTCAGTCACAAAATTTGATCATTTGCAATGGTGAAAAATACACCACGTTAGACTCATCAGCAACTACATCCTAAATCTGTTATTTTAGGTTTACTTTTAAGCCATTCTCCAGTGAAACTTTGTAAAAGTAGTTCACTGTTTTCAAAGCATTTTCCATTATATAAATAGTATGGGACATTATATATGTTGACCAGTTCATTAGAACCACAAAAATATACAGCTAATAAAGTAATAAACAAATATATTTTGAGCTCTGTTAGTTCTGAAGCAAGTTCTTTCATTTGATTTCATTAGAAAGAGTTGAAATGTCAATGACCTGAAAATTACCGTGAAAGAGATTCAATTTTTTAAGTAATTATTAACAGACCAAATTCACTAAATTCATTCCATGTTTTCAGTGCAGACCTCAGATGTGCCTGGAAAATGACAAATGAACTTCAACTGTTATTGTTTCTTTGAAAACTTAACGTATTTGTCATTTAGCTGACCATTAAATTCACTGCAACATTTCTCAGCAGAATTATATCCAAGAATTCATAATCTGTGCGTTCATTTCTTTAAAATTACTATTATTAAARTAATTCCTTATGGAAAAGCACGCTTTGAATCTCGATGGATCTTTACAYGAAGACATCAATATAATTAGTAGAAAGGAGTGACATCATTCTGTAAGATAAAAGCCAACAAGCAACAGCAAGAGCAGAGCAAGACTGCTGACTGCAAACAGGTAAGTCAAAGTGATTAAGTCTCACTACTAACTTGCCTAGGAGAGTAAGAGGCAAGKGGGCAAAGAGCAAGAGGACAGAAGCAAGGAAAGGGAGGCATGAGAAGCAAAAGCCTGAAGTAACCCCAAAAAACTAACAGTAGACACAAGTAAGACCGAAAACATGAAATGGCAACCTCAGTAGCACAGAAAAAACAAAAAAAATAAATAAGAACTTAATATAATAATTTTTCAAAACATGCCAGAAGAAGAAAAAAATGTCAAAACAGTAACAATGAGGGCCAAACATTAGAAAGAAGACTCCTGTGATATAGTGAAATTTGACACTGTCTTTTCCTCAGCATGAAAAATCATTTCCCTCCRGTGCTTTTCCTTTCACCTCCACTTTGATTCCTCCCCTCCTACACCCTTTGCACCACATTTCTTTAGATAAACCTGATCAAATGAAAGAAAGTGCAAAACCAGGACTGCTAAAAGGGCCAAACAAAATGATTTTACTTTCTGGAACTCATTTACAGCCTGTAGCTGCCCTCAAGCAGATCCAATCTCACTGCCTTCCAGAAACTCTCTACCAGGTTTTGAGGATGATGTATTAAAAACAGGTTATAAAAACACATACAGGAAGTCTGACATGGCTGGAAGTTAACATAACAGGTTATGAAGGCTTTATTGGATGCTTATTATTTTGTAGATTACTGCTATAGCCTAAGAAAAAGCCAGCTATGCAAAGAAAAATACAAAAACTAGCTATGAAAAAACAAGCAAAATGTTGCTGGAATGAGAGAATGCAACTTTAAATTTGAAAGGTGCTATACCAATCTACTTGATTTCAAAATTCTAAAACACTACTGATCTACCTATAAACACCAAAAAATTTCTTTGCTTTCAACTGATACAGTAAACAAACCACCGATGGGAGCAACACTGAATAGGTTTGAGAAAAGAGTCTCTTCTAAATAGCTGAGAAATATTTGCACAGAGATTCCACTTTGTGATTAAAAAAAAAAAATCAAAAATGCAAAATCATAAAGCAAGCGGTATAACCAGATAAATTAAACTTACATTGTGGTTCCTCTATATCCATATACTGCATTTCTTCACTGAATTCAACCAGTGCTGGCTTTCCATTTCTCTCCATTTCAATATTATGAGCTGGAGATAAAGGAAACGTGATCTGTCTATCTACTGCTGCTTCTGGAGAATAAAAATATTAGCAAAACTTCATAAACATTGCTCGAGTTTCATGAAAAACAGAAGCAGTAGTTTTCACAGCAAATTTATCAGCTCTCTGCACAAAACTCTTGCAAACACTATTTGCACTATAAAAGCCATGAATCTGCAAAGATGTGTTTCATGAAGCCTGCAATTGAAGTTGCATCAAATAGTTTAAAAAAAAAAAAAAAGAAAAAAAAAAGAAAAAAGAGGAAAGCCTAGAGGTTACCTGTAAACTGCTTTATTTTTAGGCTGCCCAAGTACTTTCTCCCAATAATCACTCAAGTACTTAAACTCTGGTATTGAAAGTTTGATGTTTTAAACAAAAAAAAATTAAAGTGTTGATGCTAAGTATCAGTCAATATGCCAATACTTTGATAATGCCCAAGTACAGCTCCTTTTTTCATTTAAATGATTCTCATGAATCATAGATGAGGAGGACATGCAGGCAATGAAGAAGAGGCACACAGAATGAATTAATGGCAGATCAAAAAGTTCTAAAAGAATTATGCCTCAGGTCCTCTCATAATTACATACCACACATTTAACGAGTTCCAGGGCTCTTCTCATACCAACAATGATGGAATTAATTCTCCCTACTGATCTTGTTTAGGTTTCACTAAATTAAGATTTAACTTCGTTTCACCCCATATGAAAGGGGCGAAAAGCAAGCTGACTGAACCTACGACTGAAGACTCATACATCTTCAAGCAAACAACCCTGGATATGGCTTGTTCCTGGGATCAGGGCATTTAGGTTAATATCCAGGCACAGACCTAAGACATAGTTTTGCCCTGGCTTATATGGACATGTTTAGCCTTATTACTTTCACTCAATAGGGCACGGAGAAAGGGAAATGTCACAGCAAGGGCT
Organism: Nothoprocta perdicaria; assembly: GCF_003342845.1. Taxonomy (NCBI): domain Eukaryota; kingdom Metazoa; phylum Chordata; class Aves; order Tinamiformes; family Tinamidae; genus Nothoprocta; species Nothoprocta perdicaria. Next base: position 1,707,572 of record NW_020456010.1, on the reverse strand, counting down.
CATGTATCTCTCCACCAACCAGGCTTTCTCCACCCTATCCACTACCTTGGGAAGAAAGGACTTCCATTTAACAAACTTCCATTTACAGTTCAAGTAACAAACTGCAATGTTGCCTCTGGAAGAGCTGTCAGGCCTGATAGTCAGTACACTGTACTCAAAACATTTGCAGAAAGCTCTAACAAAGTATCTCAGAGCCAAGCCAGGTGTCTTATTAGCAAATCACACAACTCTCGCTCTCAGCAGTAGATGAAACATTAAGGATAAAAGTTCAGCAGATCTGTTTTGTTTCCCAGTTGAAGACTTTCAGATTAATTTCAACATCTGCAGACCCAGGATCAGACATATTTATCAAGTGGAATGAATATTAAAATTAATGCTGAACGCAAAGCAGATTCTGTTCAGAAGAACAAGCATTGTTCATCTGACTTTTTGCTTTAAAAAAAAACAAACTGCTCCCATGTGTTAAAATTCCTATTTACTTTAAATATTACACACAGGAGGAAACAGCAAGAACATCTCTTGACCACTGTCCTGCAGTCACAGCCAGCACTTCTGCTAAAACTGTTAACTCCTGCATCCTAGGAGTTAACAGAGAAGAATACTGGAGAAAATATTCCGCTATACTATTTTTTTTTCCCTGKGGATAAACACCAGCTTATATTTCTTTAAAGAAATATTCTCTTGCTAATATTGGGGGATATTGGGGGATGTTGCAGTTGCTGCAGTGTGGGAAGAAGTTCTATGAAAAYACGTCAAAGTTTCCTCGTTTGTATAAAATTGATGAATTTGGAACTGCTTGTGCAGTTTGTTTCCCCAAGTTACCCTCAAATGCATTAGAGTGAAAATAGAACATGATGCTGAAAAATACAAAAACAAACAGAAATAAATGCAAACTAAAAAAAAATTTCAATCAATTCTAACAGACATCACAGAGAATAATGAGTTTAAGGAAAAAAAAAAAAAAGTCCTGAAAGATATCTCAAATCTTTTCTTACCATTGACTTTCCCTAAACCTGGAGCTTTATTTTTCAGTAAAGTCACTTGAATCTGGGGAATGTTTGTGATGTTTGAATTCAAAACAAATTTGAAGTCCACATGTCCAACCATACAGGCTTTTGGTAAAACCAGTTCAAAGACATGCTCATCCCAGCTGTTGCTGTCAGGAAAAAAGAAAACAAAGGTATAGTGGTAAGAGCAAATTCAGAACAAACAGGCAGTACTACCCAGTGCAATCCTCTTCTATGCACGTTTTCTTTAATAAAAGAATAATTTTGTGTTAGTTTACACCCACACAAATTTCTGAAGTAAAAGTCTTTTAAACATTGTCATCATGTTCATTTTGCAAGTTCACTAAAAAAAATAAAAAATAAATTCCAATCATTGAACTGTATAAAAAGCACCACAGTAACTGCCTTGCAATCTATTTAGTTGGCCTTTGTTCCGAGAGTGTCAAAAAAGAGTTGCTTTAGTAGTAGAACAGTCACATCCAGGAGATTCAAAACACTGATTTCATATATAAAAAATAATATATTTGATAACTTACACAGGATTAGAAATGCTTCTTACCAGGTGCACACTCAGAAGCCCGCGCTGAGCAAAATGGGTGCAGCTTTCTTTTTAATGAGTCATATTTTCCTTTTGAAGCCAACTTTGTTTTATACTGAAAGTGTAAACTTGAGATAATAAGTACTCCTCAATGATCAGTTTCATATTTTGATACTCTAAGGTTTGCAAAAACTAGTTCAAATCCAAGATGGGAAAAAAATTCAAATAAAACTTATCATGCGCCAAGTCATATATGTATATATTTTAAAAGTAAGCTCACTTCTGGATCCTCTAAATCTACTAGCAAGAATTTTTAAAGTAAGGTAACTTTGATAGTTTGGGATTATTTAAATATAAAAATGAGTATATTAAGAAATTCAATTTGCTACAATAAATACTGACAAATGAATAGGTAAAAAAAAGATAAAATAGATAAGACAGAATGGTATTTTAAATCAAGTAATATTACACACCAAGTGCTGTCAGAAAAAAATAAATAGATTAACCTTGACACAAATGCATTTAATTCTTACAGTGATATCAGTGATACTTCCAAAAGTTCTCTCTCTCTCAGGCAAACGTATAACACAACAAACTTCAGGTGCATACAAAATGGTTAMGGTCTCCTGCCGATAAGCAAACTCTTAGCCCTACTTGTTCAACAGGTGGAAGTGACTTTTCAGAGGTCGCCTATTTAAGAGGACACAGTGTTGCTTTCTAAAAAGCAACGTGTGTCATATTTCTCATATATATGAATATATGTCATATTTCTCATATATATGAATATATATATATGAATATATGGTCATATTTCTCATATATATGAATATATATATGAATATATGGTCTCATATATATGAATATATGGTCTCATATATATGAATATATGGTCTCATATATATGAATATATGGTCTCATATATATGAATATATGGACAGGTCTTCCACCTGTCTGTGAATGTACACATACATATTATTAAATATCATTTTAAATATCATTTTCTAGCATAGCCAAGTTAAAACGTTGGTTATCTTGCTTATTTAATTTTGTTAAATTTTGCTTATTTAATAATATGTCATAAAACCAAAAGTGAACTTAAAAGGAATTTCTACAACAAAATGCAGAGAATATATTGCTGACATAAATTTTATTTGAAAATTATTTGGATTGCAGTTATCTGCACACTTTGGAAAGGTACCTGAAACTAAAACAGAAGCATTTCCTTCCAGAGACGGAAAATGTTCCTAACACAGATCTATGTGTTATGTTAAGTAATCATAGGGAGGCCTGTAGAGAAATGCTAGGATGTTGGATAGCTAGAGTAATCCAGGTCTCTTCTGATGCAGGAAACAGTGTTGGCCATTCAAACTCATCGTGTGTACTGTCAAAGCTGAGAATTAACTGTGAAGCTCAAGAATGATGCCATTTCCCATTCAATTTACAAAGGTAACCACTTCCATTTTATGGCATCTGTTTCTGGCTCAGTAGTCCCAAACGCAAAGATGACTCTGATAAAGAGGGAAGAGCTCCGGAGCTTCGCTGCAGTGATGACAAATGGCAGTCTGTCCAGCAAGACCAGGACCAGTAATGTACYAGGACATTATAAGGGCAGCACAGCAGACACTACTAGACAAAGGGTAAATTACAACCCAGCTTTTTTCCTGGTTGGAGAATTCAAGTCAAAGGTCAGCCTGAGTCAAGCGTCAACGCTGGCGTGCCTGCAGCTTCCAACTCCTTTTCCCATCTGCAATGTTTCAGACCTGGTCGACCCCACCAGCGCAAGRAAGTTTCCCCTTGTGTAAACACCATCATCTTCTAGCATATGATTTCTAGCTCCCCTAGCATCCTTTGACTATTCCMCTGCTTGCCAAGTGGGTGCTCAGATCCTGCACTGCTCTCCTTGGATTCAGTCAGCATACTGTACCAAGGTCCCGGATCAGCAGGATGGGCAGATAGCCCGATCCCAAAGACATACAGTCCCTYATTGCATATTTTCCCCTAGTAAAACATCCTACCCAACTTACATCTATACTTTGTTTCTCCAAACCTTTTTCGGGAAAACTACACAAAGCTACTCGTTGGTTTTAAGTAATTCTTCAGCAAAACGGCAACACTAGTATTTCAGTCTAAGATGGCAAAAGAAATTCAAGTACTTACATCAAAAACTAAGTTACGCTTGCATAGTACTTGYGCTGCTCATTTCAGCAAGAGCAGTGTCTAAACCTTTGGAGCACTAGGTGTCCTAATTTTCTCAATTATCTCATACATGACTGTACTTCTCCAGCTATATAAGAGAATGACACTATTTGTCATGTAAAGGGAACAATTTCAAAACATTTTTTTGCCAATTTGTTTCAAGACCAGCTGAAAAACTGCGTGAATTTCATGAAGAGTAGCAATGCTAATACTAATTATCATTTTTGCAAGTACACATTCTTAAACCTACCTGTGAGATGAAAACAATTAAAGCACATGGCAATCATCAGCACGCCAGCTCCACAAACAAGTCAAGCAATACACACAGAGTCCACTTTGCACCAATAACCTATTTACCTGTCTGTCTGTAGCTTCCACGTTCGGGTATGCTGAGCTGCGTCCCCGTGGTGCTGCTGGTGCAAGTGCTGAGGGTGCCGCCTTTGCTGCTGCTCTTGCTGGACTTCCACCCAACACGGAGGGACGGTGGCTGAAAATCGTGGAGTCAGGGTCTCAAAACGGGTTAGTTCCACCAGGGATGTCAGCGTTTCAAGGGAAAACGGCTGGTCCACCAACAGATCAACTCCTGAGTAGGTGAAGAACATATGCATTTACTACATAGACTTTCAGAACATCAGAGCATCCAATAAACCTTCTGAAGTACATTCAAATTGTAAGTAAAACYGACTATACATCTTCTGAAGTTTAATAAACAGGAGAAAAAAAGCAAAAATAAAAAACAGCCTTGAACTTAGCATTCTTTGAATCCACACTCTGGCAAGAAAATCTGAAAATTTCTTATTCTGAGAAAAACAAATGCATGGAATTGCTATTGAATTTAACCAGCAGCGATAAGATGTTGTAAATGTTGTATTATCACCTGCATATTAATGTTGACTTGTGCCATGGTGGATTACTAGAATGTTTTGGAAGGCTCCCCATTTAGCTTAAAAAGGAGTAACAGGAAAAAAAAAGTTCATAAGTACTAATAAAAAAAAATGTTGAAAAACAAAATAAGGAGACAAACAGTCAAACATAGATTACAAAGGAACTCTAAAAATAACGAGATTTCTTCAGACATACAAAAAAAATTAGAGAACACCAGATATGCACAATGTTAATTTTCTAGATTTTCTTAAAAATGCATCACAGAGGAAAATATTTTCTCTCTAGAGACACTATGATTTTCTATGAAAATAAAGTCTGCTACATAATTGCTATTGTCACTGCCTCAAGAAAAATGCACACGTTAGGCACACATAACCAGGCAAAAAAAAGGAAAACAAAGCAACTCATAAGTCTGAACCCAGAGTGCCATACTCAGCAATCCTGCTTGACATCAGGGTAACAGGTTGAATCAGAACAACAGCAAGGCGACGTGCTCCAGTTTGAGGAGAGAAAAAAAGTGCATTTCTTCCAGGAACGTGTTAGAGGTGCAAGATATGAGACGCAGAGTCAAAGAGAAAAACCCACTCTTAACTGCAACTACAGATTTCAACTTTTCCATCTAGGATGCCAAAAGTGACAGCCTAAGTAATTTAACTTTTAATAATACAACAAATGCCTAGATCTTTTTTTTTTCTCCCCACACACTTTCARTATGATCCTCCTTAGCACCAGTTTACAGTTCGAACTGCATATCAATTCAATCTTTCAGCAGATTTTTTTTTTCTCCCTACCCCACCAACAAGAGAAAAGTTCAAATCATTCAGAATAACAAACTGCTATGAGACATCAACATCTTAAACTGAAAAAAAGAAAAAAAAAACCCACTAATTTAATTAAATCTCCTCCTCCTCTCT
>NW_020456010.1:1666624-1702012 GCF_003342845.1 Nothoprocta perdicaria | reverse complement strand
AAAAAAAAAAAAAAAAAAAAAAAAAAAAAAAAAAAGAAAGAATGAACATTCCAGTGCTGTCAGGTAGACTGAGCTTCTTCTGCAAAACCACCTGATTTTTGTTGTTTTTGCTTCCTATTACAACATAAGCTGAAGTCCTACTAGAAAAAGTGAAAAGAAGCATTATGAAAACGAGCATTATTTTTAATGTTGCCTCTAAAGAAAGCATCTTTGATACCACTCTTTCACATTTTAAAAATTCCTTTCCTCTAAAGGAAATAATCCTTTTAACCCAGCCAAGACTTACGACTTGGTGTGGTTACCATATGTCCTTCTAGAACAATTAAAACACAACCAAGTTGATCCTTCRGGTAAGTCGAAGTTGCCCTCTGACTGGATGAGGCTGTAGCCTGCTGATMAACTGCCATGTAGAGAGCCCATCTATTGAAAAAGTCCCATTTTCYGGATATTCAGATCCTCTCCAGAGATTTTAGTGCTTTATTTGCCATAAGCTCAAGAAGAAAACGGCAGGAGAAAGCTGCAGACTTCTTTCCTTCCCGTATACGCCACCGCTAAAATAATTCTGACTCAAATCTTCCTCAGGCTTTATGAACAAAATTAAGTTTGTTGGTAACTTTCAGTGACAAATMCTTGAAAACAACATAGCTTTGATGAAGACTGAGAAAGGAGGAGAGACTCCCCCAGGAGCTCCCAGGTCCTGTCCCTGCTTTCCCTGCTCAGCAGGAGCAGCCCCTGGACCTCAGACCAGGTTCTGGCTGCCTGCAAGGAAGAGGCCTCTGTGACTTGTCCCCTTACTCTGCCCAAGGGAGCCACGAGTCTAAATAAGGTGAGACACAACAGGACTGGCACACAAGAATCACAAGAAAGGCCTAAGACATTTAGGGTGAAAATGGAAATGAAACAACTAGATGTAGTTGTTTCTTTCTGTCCAAGGGCGTACAAACTTCCAGGAGGAGAACAGCTTTGGAAGCAATAGCAAAATTTGAACAAGGCTCAAGCCAAACAAAACAACTACGACCAAATAATCCACAAATTCATATTCTAAGCTTAATTTAACAAGTGGTTTCTTAGTTTGGACAGCACCAATTCCATTCTGTGCAGCAATACTTACTGACCATATGTGCTTAGTTTTAAGAAGGAGAACTCTAAAGCTTCCACGAAGCTTTAAGGCAATTTTAGATATTGAACATGCAATTTTAATTGCAAATACAGAGCTCAAGTCTATTTGAATTGAGATATTCAGCTTTTGCAAAACTACATATTTTTCCCCTGTCTGCCCCACTTACAGTAACACGCAGAGATTAGGAAAATAGATATACAGAAGTTTTGAGATTTAGAAACTGATAAAGCATTATGCTCATTTGTAATGAGTGATGAGCACACATCAACTAGAGAACTCCAGTTAGAGCTATAAATACCATAAAGTTCCACATCTTATTAAATAACTCAAAARTTACTTCCAAAAGTAGTTAGAAGTAAAAACAATAATAAAAAACTTTTCATTAGATAGATTTAAACATGTACAACTTACCTGTAATGCCTGGACTAGAAGGGTTAGACAAGGGCTTGGTGCCCTCAGACGACTGTTCAACACTTTTGGAAAGGGATCCATCCACAAGTATATCAGCTTCATCTATGTCATCACAGGTTCCTCCAATCTGAAGGAAATGAAGTTCTCCACCTAAATTCATCACAGACAGTAAAAGAAGCAAGTTTAGACAGACATGCAGACATAAACTCTACTCACAAGAGAGGCTTCCTGTCAAAGTGCAGCACACCTAAAGCAATAACTGTGCAAGACCTGCAGGAGAACAGATTATACATGAATCATCACTTCGCTTTGCTACCACAAATTTTTTTTCAGGATGAATGCAAATCTGAGAACTACAAAAATTGCTAGTTCCAGTTGTGAAGGGCATAAAAGGGAAATATATATATATATACACACACACCTATACACACACACACACATATATATTAAGTGTATTAAGTAATCAATGAAACCCAATAATAATCCCAATAGGAAACCTAAAGCATAATGACTATGAAACTTCACATAATCCAAACTATCAAAACCAGAAAGTCTTCCACCATATCATTATTATTTATACATGGAAAAACTTTTCTAGGGAAGGCTTCCTGTAACTTTCCTGAAAATTGATTATTAAAGTCCCTCAGTACCTTACTGGTCTGATGAAATTGCCTGCTTTGCAAGCTATTCAAGTGATCTGAARCAACTCGAAAAGATAAAATTTAATGAAAATTCAAAACAGAAGCATAATCAGCAGGTACACTAGTAGTAGATCYAAAGGTTAGAAGGAAATGGCTTCTAAAGTAAATAACACTTATTAAATGAGTTCGGCTGAGATCAAACAGCTCAGAAMGGAGTAATTTTCTTAAACAAAGAAATAGGGACATGGTAGGAAACACAGATCCTGACAGATGGATCTGGCAGGGAGCCAAACATCCATTTGTTTGTTGTTTTGGTTAATGCTCAAAGATCAGAACAATCTCCATGATCTGAAACTGAGAATCTCCTGCCCTGGAAAAGGAGGAAACACACCTAACAAAATGGAATAGACGGTTGGGACCTCACGATAGGTTTGTTCGTGCAGGGCAGAGCCCACTGGTCCTTAGCAGGAACAAACAAACAAACAAAAAAATCTGCCTTCCTGCTTTACCCTGTACTACAAGAAGAAGGAGGAGTTGTAATCCTTGGGTTCATAACAGAYTCCAGCACTTTTCTAACCGAATTTTTGTGCTAAGCTTCAGATATCTTAATTGTACTCCCTCAAACATGTTTTTAAAAAAAGCTTAGCAGAGAAGTTTATGATAATCTCAAAACACAGTATTAGTCTGTGAAGAGAACTCTCTACCTCTCTGCTTTGGCACACGTTCCCAAGCCCTGCAGGTGGGCTTTGTTCCCTTRCCATAAAAAGAAGCATTTTATCTCACAAAACACCCGAAGGGCACCTTCTGCTGACAAATGTTTCATTCATTTTTTCGAAGATACTGTAGCTTCTGATAGGCAATGTCAGGAAAAAATCTGTGCAAAGTCCATGCTGGTTTTTCATCCTTCCTTCGTATTATTACTGGTATGTCTGTTCTTTCTAATTCTATCCAGATAGCGAACATCATAGATGCTAGTTCACCTGAAGACTTCACTCCCTGACAAAGGCAATAAATGCTTCTTTTGCACTCCYGAGAGAAGATAATTAAGCTCACACTTGCTTTCTCCRTGATCACAAAGGAGAACAATCAACATGCATCATTATGTGATGCTAAAATAAGAAGTAAAACATTCAGAATATTGGTCATTTAATTTTGAGCTATATTTAAAATGACTAAATTGCTTAGAGAGTGAACCTAAGAATCTGACGGGTTACACAAACAGCACAGATGAATCAAAAATCCATGTAAATAAAACCCAAGCTTCCTTTCAACAAAATGGTGATCAGCGCAGGAAAGCCATACTGGCAAAAACCAGAGACCAGGTCAGAGATCGGGTCACTGCAGGGAGAGTCCATGTGGAGAAACGTTCAACACCTCAGCATTTCCTACACTCTAGTAGGAACGTGGAGCTCAACGACTGTCACCATCCACAGTGACAGTCCAAGGAGGTGGAGAAACTGCACTGGAATAGTTGAATTGAGAAAACTAGGTCACACCATAGAAAGCTATCCACAAACAACATATATTCTCCTTTGTCTCCCTGGTGGTTTGTGGAGAAAGAGTTGGCTCTGGGCATATTAATATAGAACACTTGAAAAACCTCCTTCAGAGTGTTTCCCCCAAACAACACTCCAACAGCATTTATACTATCCCTGGGGATTTGAAGCTGTAAAATTCCATGAAAAAAAAAAAAAAAAAAAGGCAATAGGGATAAGTGGAAGCTACTCTGTCTAGCTAGAAGTAATTAACTGCTCCATTACAGGATGAAGAAAAATCAGCTTGCCAGCAGTTCTGTAAAAGAGGCTCTTGTGAGTCAGAAGATAAACCCGATTCCATTTCCTGCTTAAAAGTGCAAACATCCTACTTTATATATGCACAAATGTTATGTACAGCCTGCAGGAATTCTTTTATTCAAAGACATCTGTTGGGTAACTGTGCCCAAATTTGGGTTTCTTGTCAAGATACGCAGACTAACTCAAAAGAGTTGAGAGCGCAACCTTCTTTGCTGTTGCTCTTTCTTCAAAAATTTGATGAAAGTYGAAAAGAATTAAGAGTATTTAGCTTAAGAAAATAAATGGCTGGAAGAACATGCTGTATAAATATACAATAAAGTTGTTCTTTCCTCTACTTTTGTAGCAATCTCTACCACGACCACAGAGGATATAACAATAGCAGTGACTCAAATCAGCAAAGATGATTCAGATTAGACATTAGGAAAAAGAAATTGTCACAAGAACAGCAAAAATTAGAAGAAATTTTATGAATAAGTTGTTAAGCTTCCCACGTGGGAAGCCTTTGAAAGCAGGAGTTTATCTTTCTGGAAGGGAAAGTATAACTGATCCTGACTTGAAGATGACCTCTTAGGATCACTCCCAGGACGAATTTTGGTGTGGTAAAAAGTTCAGGCCCTCCCTATCCTGAATGCAAAAATTGTGAAGGCACAAAATCAAAAGCATTTAACTGACTCTGAACTTTACACGTGCCAGTATAAAAAGTTGACAAAAGCAGAAGATAAAGCTTCCTAATGACGAGGAAGAAACAAACGAGATAAACAAAAAGAGGGAACATATGGAGAGCACTAAATAAACCAACCTCCAATGCAAAAACAAGTCAATTGTGCTAACTGAAAGAGCATGATTTTTCAGAAAGTCACACTCAAATGGGTGAAAGTGAATAAATAAATCATATTTTACTGATACTTTCCCCTTCCCCAAAGAGGAGTGACTAGTAATACACTCTTGTCAAGACACTACAGGCCAGAGTTCAGGAGAATTAGACATATAAGATATTAAAAAAAAAAAAAATCACAAAACAGACACAAAGAAGAAAAAAGCTTTTAAACAAAGCATGAAGCCAACTGATAAAATGGAAATTTATGTTAAGAAATAGTTATGTCTGTGGCTTTTCTTCCCTTCCTGTCTGAACGTCTGAGCAAAAGAACAGATCTAATCTGGTCTGACCCATCAATCACAACATGCAATAAACTCACTGTGTGTGGTTTTGCCCTCCCCAGGCTGAGTCCTACTACTTCCAAAGAATAATTAAAACAACATGATTTAAGAGCCACTTCTAAAAATCCAATCAACTCTCTGTTGAGAGAGTTTACATAAGATGTAAAGCAAAGCAACACTAGTATTTTCACTAGTGCTGGAAAGGATTTACAAGAAGATACAGGCATTCAATAAACAAGACCTGTGAAAGGACCGGATCGCAGGCCGAGGTGAGGCCTACATGTTCCTCTGAGCGTAATGACGTTATGTGCTCACACGGATCCCGCAGACAACAACCACAGCACCTGCTCAGCCATACTCCAAACCAGGGAGTCAGTCTGGGGGAAAAGTGGTCGTTTCCTCACAGTGCCCTGGACATTTCCACTTGCTGATCCATTTAACCTGGTGTGAAACGCCACCTCACTGGCCAGCTGCACGACCCTTCTTCAGAGGGCTTTGGAGAGTGAACGACACTACTACCTTGTCAAGGGAAAACAGCGTGGGCAGTGAAAGACAAGTAGCTCAGTCAAACTTTAACGATATTTTAAAACTCACAAAGAAACACAAGGAAGCATAATTTTCAAAACTGGCCATGCAAAATACAAGATGGACAGGTTTGCACCTCTATCTTATATGGAAAAGGCAGTTCCGGTAAGTTCCTCTTGATACTGTACCCTAAAGTTTAGTTTAACAAAATTGCCTGAATGGCCAACGTTGAGCTAGGCAGTGAATCCACAGAATCTATCTGCAGCACAGCAACAAAAGAAATCAGCAGCATCTACACAGGGGAAGGGTTCCCCTTAAGAATTTTTTTTTTTTTTTTTTTTTTGTAAGGCTGTAATAAAAAGAATAAGTATTATTGGGTAAAACATGGGCCCTAAAGAATGCAATGACATATGTAGTTCTGGAAAACGGTGCACTCAAGACGCGTTACACCTGATCCTTATCTTAAATACCAGATATTAGGCTTTAAATATCAGACTGCACTCAAGCTGTAAAAGTACTCAAGGACAATAGCTGTCAACCAAACGCACAGTTTTCTCATAGCAAATTCAGTTATTTTGGATGTTACAAAAGCAGAATTTAGGTTTTTTTATTAATTGCACAGAAAATGTTTAAAAATCCTGTGCGACATCTACAAAAAYCACAAATAACATGGATATTAACCATCCTTTCTCCCTTGGCCAGTGGAGAAAAAGATAGCAAGACACCAAGCGATTAAAGCCCAATGCTTTTTTCCTTGACCACACTGGACCAGAAAGCGCACTCACACACACTTACCTGCCCTAAAGGTCAACTACTACTGCTTTAAAGTGGGTAAGAATAATTAACTATTCCTAAGCCATAAAGATTTAAGCACAGGGGACCTGAAATAAGCCTAAGGAATATCCTCTCATCCTGCAATAAAACTACCCCCCCGCCCCAGGATATCTGCCCCCCAAATAAACACCAATAAAACCAAACTCCACATCATTCACAGAATATTTTTTGTGCTATATCTTAAGGGCAGGTATAGGCAAAAATATATAATCTACCACTAAAAACAGCATGTCAAAGCAGAAGCAGAAGGAAGCATTTCCAGGGCCTACAGGTTCCTAAATCCTTACTTTAATGTATTTTCACTTATGTCACTGCTACTACTTGCAAAAATTATTAGCATTTAATACTTTAGTTAATGGAGTCATTCTACTTTCAACATGCTTCCCCTACAAAGTTCAGCTTCCAAACCCAGTCAGATTGCAAGCATCCTCCCACACCAGGTAGTAAATAGAGAGAAGTAAAGACCACTAACTCCAATTTTGGATGAAACCTGTATAAATATATACATATACACATATATGTATAAATATATACAATATATACATATACACACACACACACATATATATATGTGTGTGTGTATCTTCAGACACTTGGCATATGAGCAAGCAATGGGACCAGTCAGGTAAGGAGGATGAGACCAGACTGTTCTCAGCACAGGGACAGGACAAGAAGCAATTGGCAGAAACTGAGGCACATATAGGTCTGTCAGAATAGAAGAAAAACCTTTTCTAATCCAGACTTCTGTTAGAGGTTGGTCCCTAAATATTCATGACTGTTTTAGACTTCTTTCGAGAGCAGGAAAAAATATCCAACAGAACTGACTCAAAAGCTGTTAGAAAAGACTAGAAAACTGAAAGCTAAAGACATTTAAACACTGAAAATAACTGTGAAGTTCATTCGAGTTACATGGCAGAACAGGAAAAAGAAGTTCTAAAAAGAAATGTGGTGAATATAAGTAAGAGTGATCAACAAGTGCAAAATGAAGAGCTGTCACAGTAGTACATTGGCAAGGGAAAGCCAAGGGCAAAGGGAAGCCTGTGGCTTATAGGACTAAAGAAAAATAAAATCCCAGTCATCTTAAATGCAGTAAGAACAAAAGTAGTCACAGCAAATTTATTTAGAAATTACTAAACTGATACAGCACTGTCAAAGAGAAGAAAAAACAGTGATTTACTGCAAAAGCAGTATGATCTGTTTGTCKACTCTGAGGAAGAAGTATCAGCCAGAAGCAGAGGCGGTGATTATCTAGGTAATAGGCACAAATACTCGTACACTCACAGAACAAACGCTCCCAAATCAACAGACCTGAATAACAACACTCAAGGTCCTAAAAACAGGGTTAGATAACACCAAATCTTACAAAAACATAATTATATATGCTAATACTGGATGGGAAATTACCACGCACAGCAACAATAAGCCTTTTAACTTGTCATTAATTTTGAACCAGAATACACACCCAAGAAAACCAGAACAGATATCATAAGATACAGTGAAAAGTAGGCTTGTATGGACAGAATTCTTAGCAATTGAAGTTCGATCAGTAAAGGTAAAAATATAATGACAAAGATGTGATAATATAAAAAATTTTCACAGACATTTAGCCTCATAGCATCACACACACACACACAGAAAGTTCCATTTTAAATGAAAAAAATGCATTATTAAATAAAGCAGAAGCAGWTTAATTGATTTTTCTTTAGAAGTAGTTCTCAAAAAAAAAGAACAATTTAGTAAGTCTGGATATTTATATTGGGAATTTGCAAATATCAGCACTAGCTAGTAACACTCAGCGTTTTCACCTATATTAAGAAAATAAACATAAAAARCCTGCTGCTAAGACTCCTTTTTTTKCGTTCTTTTTTCCCCTTTTTTACAACAAGCTAAATCTTATCTGTGGGAAATAACACAAGTCTCGTGTGAGCACAACAGCTGCTCACAGGAGAATTATGTGAGCTGTTAACTGAGAACTATTAACATSATGTGACCATGAACGAAGAGATGTGTCATTTAAAATTCTTCTGGTAAAACGAGAGAAAAGCTAATGAGTTCAACATGGCATTGGTGGGAGCTGGTCTGCAATGTGCAAACCGGCCCATAGGCTCAGCTACACAGAGACCATTTCCAGCACAGTTGCAATAAAAATGTGGGGAACTGATTATGACTTTGGCTCATCAAGGAATTTGGAGCTGGAACATAGCCAGAGCTGTAACCTCTGCACTGATGTGACAGGCATGTTCCGTAACTCATCACTGGAATAAGATATAAAAGCATTTTCCTCCTCGTCCTCTTGAATAAATCCCTATCCATATAGGAATCATTTCTCTGGAGCATAGATAACCACTACAAGAATATTTACATACAAGAATTACTTTTATTTGTTTAGGACTTAAGCAGGGCTGTAAAATGACCAACACAATTTACCAGTATACTGGACATACCCAAGAGTTGTTCCTACCTCAGAGATTAAAACCTCATTTTAGATGAGGAATTAACTAGAGCCCACATTCTCTAGAACAGAAGTAAATTGTTTATATAAACTCGATGGAATTTGTCCATTACTATCTTGAAACTTCTGTTAACACTCTACATGATAAGTTAAACAAAGTCAAACCAAGTCTTTTTGAAGTTTTTGTAAAGGAAAGTCTTACCTTTGGTGCACGCACATAGTCTGTCTGTGCCCGAACAGTAGATAACAGAGACAAACATATCTGGTTCCTCAGTGCCCTCTTTTTTAGGTGGCTCCACTTTGGCCAGAATTTCAAAGTTTGAGAGATCTAGTATTTTTACATATCCTCCCTGAGTAGTTATTACCAGGTGCCCAAGAGTAGAGATCTCAGATCTTCTCTCTCTCCCACTGCCATTTTTAGAAGTCAAGTGCAGTTCCTCCACTGGCTCCTCACAGTCATCCTCTCGATTATCCAATATATCTGGTGGGAGCAAAATCATTGAGGTAATTGTGTCTTGGGGGTCTTTGATATGCTGGATTT
Organism: Nothoprocta perdicaria; assembly: GCF_003342845.1. Lineage (NCBI taxonomy): Eukaryota > Metazoa > Chordata > Aves > Tinamiformes > Tinamidae > Nothoprocta > Nothoprocta perdicaria. The sequence continues at coordinate 1,692,537 of NW_020456010.1, read as the reverse complement.
TTACTGGTTCCTCTTCTAGGGTAACTATTCTAGTGGCATAATTCATCTTATAAAGCACGAGGTAGCCACCACTAACACTTCTCTGCTCAGGCTGAATTATTAAAGGAGTTGGGACGTCTGCTGGTGACTCATGCTGGATGACATCGATACTCGTGCCATTCACCACAGCAAGACTTGATTCTAGTTCACCTTTTCTTCTACTACATAGTGCCGAGTTTAATTTATTTAAATTATTCAAGGCCTCTACTTGATTTATTGCACTCAGAGATTCAACAGGGCAAGTCCGCAGTCCTACTAACAAATGAACTCCATCTGCACAAGGAGTGATCGAATCTACACACAGGTTCTCCTCCTCTGCAAACTTTGGCAGACGCAGGCACTGCACCAAAGTTCCAGGTTTGGGAACCATAGAGCTCCACTTGTCCGAGTCCGGAGAAGTTAGGTTGGCTGCTGCATCTGCAAACTGCTGAATGTAAGTCACAGGGGGATCCTGTAACAGCAGCTGCTCCTGACTGTCCAGCTCCATCTCAATGATCTGGGGAACGGTGAATCCATCGTCATGGATACTTTTACTCACAATATTGTTCATTTGTGAAAAGAGTTTTCCTGCTTTTTCATCAGACTCCTTAATGCTGTATAGCAGCAATACAGGTAAAGTCCTCCGTACCAGAGGTGAATTCAGTTCTGAATTGGTGCAGGATTCATTGTCAGTTGATCCCTGCTCCGAGACACTCTCACCTCGAGTCCTGCTTAAGCCATCCAGTGACCTCTGAGAGTTACTGCTAACAGGAGAGGTAGCAGGTGATTTGTATGTTAATAGACCCCCAGCTAACAAACAAGGAAAGGGAATGTTGTGTTGTTCTAGATGTTTTTCCTTCATCTTTTCACTCTTACAGTTGGCCAAACATGGATTTGCCCCAAGTTCTTCCAAATCCTTAACCGTGTCTTCCAGGACATTTGCCACAATTTCCCACTGAAGTTTCTCAGGCTGCTGAAGAATGCTGAGAGCTGTTATATCAAGGCTAACTTCCATAGTTTCTTTTTGTGATGTATGCCCTTTAAAACAAAACCAAAAAAAAAGGTTAACATAATATATGCAGAGAAAAGGAATCAAGTTACTTATGTTATGAATTTGTTTTCATAATCGAGCAATAAGTCACTGCTGTACAGATTAATTATGTTAAAGCATTCCATATGTTTGGGATCCAATAGTAGCAAAACAAAAGACTCAGAAACATTCCTTCCACACTGGCTAATGGTTCTCTTTGTTTTATCAGCAAGAGGGAAAGTAAAGAAAACAGGACGTTAACCTTTGCAACAGGTCTCCCTGTAAACAATCTTATCTTCCTGGTTATTCCACTTGGGCTGGCCTACCTTACCAGAACACAACCACTTAATCATCTTGATTCATGCTCTGCCCTGTATCAACTCCCCTTTCTAAACAGCCCAGCACCACCAAGATTCTGTAACACTGCAGATTCATTCTGCACTCCTAATTGAAAAACATCATTTTACACTGAAACTTGACAGTTCCCATCATATAAGGAGCTCCAAGCTCCAGTAAGACACAGCACAATAAAGCCTGAAGAGATGCCTGATCATACTGAACAATACTGTTCTAAAAGGATTGAAAAGATAAYTAAATAACATTTTATTTTCATTTAATTGATTACAATGGGCATGGTTTCAAGCCCAGATAAGAGGAGACAGAAGCATAAATGACAGAGCACTATTTCTGCAATAATTTATATTGAAAAATATTTTTCACAGCTCAAGTCTATTCTCTTCTGCATATGCACATGTTCTACACTCTTCCTCTTACTAATCCTCATTCAAATGTGTAAATTAGATTATGCAGAATAAGCATGTAATCTTTTCTCCTGTCAAAATTTCTGTCTATATCTCTAAGAAATTAATCTATAACACCATGCACAACACTGTTCTGCTCCATATGAAAGCTTTGCTCAGGAAAAAAAAATATAAAACATATATAAAATATATATTAAGTGTATATATAAACAAGAAAACAATCAAGATTTAGGAACTCTTTCTGTCAGTCTCTTGAATTTAAAGGATTTTATACAGCTGCAATTTGTTCCTGTCCTAAGCAAGTTCCTTCAACTTGATTTGCACATTTTACTGTCAGCAAGATAACCAAGGCCAGTTGTCAAGGATGATGTTTATTGACSAATGAAGTAATTTTTTGCTTGTTTTTCCCCCGCCTCTGTATCTAATCTCCACCAAACAATGATATAACTAMTAGAAGATAGATTTTCCAGGTCAAAATTTTGTTTCCAATACAATGAATAAAGTATCTTTTGTTTCTGGCAGAGCCTTTCAAAGAGACTGAGATGAACAATTTCCCTCCTGACATATAAGTTGATATATGGATCAGATATAACCTACCTGTGACAGATTCTGATCTGGAATGCTCTTCACTGTCTGAATCCTCCAATAGATCATCACTGAAAAAAAATGCATAAGTGAGACCAGATACACTGTAGCTGCCTTTTTATTAAATGAATTTATAATTTTAATTTATTAAAAAATAAATTGTTGACTGTGTCACCAGGATCTCTTTTAATCAGAACTGTATATACCCATTGGTCAATTGATCACAGAAAATTGCTTTCTTCCCATCAGTCACTAAAGCAAGTTAACCAGCTTTCCATGAGCCTTATTCTCAGCAACTCAAACATAAACCGAACGAGAATGAAAGTCAGTTCATGGTACTAAAAAAAAAAAAAAAAAAAAAAAAAAAAAAAAAAAAAAAAAAAAGCCAAACTTGTGTCTAAAAACTGATGTCCCCTTCTACAAAGTGTGTCAAAATATTCTCTGGAGGGTAGAAGTGTCAGACTGGTCTTCAATTTTATCAAAGCAATTTTATAACTGATGTGGAAAGTGCCATGGCTCAGAGTAGTCCTGGTCTGATCTTCCTTCCCTAAGACAGTGGCTGCCAACAGCTGGTTTATGAGCACGTTCATTCCTTGGCTCAAAGTACCTGAATATATCTGGACTTCCTCTGAGCTCCTCTCTAAAAAGGATCAAACCTCATCCATCTTCATTTCACTACAACACAGTGGCATTTCAATTCTTCTCCTCTCATCCAGCTTCCCCTTGAGACTTGAGTATTTCAGTATCATTTTTAATTACAGAAATAATAAATTTAATATAGATAAAGTGAAGTGGAAGCTACTTAGTCCCGAGCAGTACCACTGTACTTAACTCTCAAGTGGCTAAAACTACGCTAAGAGTCTAGGCTCCAGCAACTGCTGGCAATGAGCAGCAGATTGACCCTATGTGCACACTCACTGCCTCACTGCTTTCAGGAGTGCGTAGGAAACAAGTTTCTTATTTGCTCTACTGTTCCGTAGGAACCACAACAAGCTTAAAAACAACCTGCTAACTCTTCAGTGAGGTTAAGTTAAAAGAAGAAACACTGAGAAACTAACAAGACTTCTCAACCTTTTTCTCCTGAGCTTTCCAACCATTATTCGCTCATCTGTGTCAGTTTTGGTGAAACGAGGAAAGAGTTGCCAATAACATGGTGTAACAAACATAAATGAAAGAATACTGATTCTATGTGTATACAGATATATATCAATAACATATTTTCTCATGCAACCCTCTTTTAGCATCAGTGTACCACTACACTTCTTTCTTTGTTAGCATCAGTGTACCACTAAGCTTGTGATAGGACTGTCTAGTGGTTTAACATGAGCTCAAGATACAAATAAATAAAAAATCCCAGCACATCCACATACTTTACTTCCATTAGTCTATACTTTCAATGCCTAAAATGCATAACCCATAGCTAAAATAAAATGCTGTTCCCAAACTGGTAATCCTCACCATTTTTTTCATCATTGTGACTTGGTCTCTTCTCCATTACTGGAGGATAAAGACTGAAGCACCAAGAGTAAAATGAAGCTGACTTTAAGAATAACTTAGGCAACTTGTTTATCCCTATGTTTCCGAACACGATTCAACACTAAACAAAAACCTCTCACCTCCATGAAAAGTATAATAATCTCAGCACTCTTACATTCCACAAAGCATGATTTAACTAAATGGCATTTATCACCGACACAGCAACATTGTACATTTTCTGAGGTTGAAGATTAGCATACCTGTCTCCTTCTAATTTTGGTATATCTGAGCAGCTAGATGAATCTTCTAGCCATGCTAGTGTTGGTCTCCTTGAGTCAACCCCTGAGCTCTGTTCTCCTGATAACATAAGCTGCTGCACAATAACTGGATCATATGCATTTATCTCAAATTTTAAGTGGACCTAAAAAAAACAAAAAACAAACAAAAAAAAGACAAAAGTGACCTTTGATTTAAATTGAGATATGCCTCACCAGAATTAATCAGTTAAAGAAAAAATGATTGCATGTATTGTATACCTTCATAAGTTTGGAAACATCCCATATGCAGATCTTTCCTCGTTTTGTTGCAGCAGCTAGGAAATGAGGGCAACTTCCAGATCCAAAGCAGGCTATTCTGTCAGTGCCATCTGTGCAGGGAAATTGTGCTGGACTTGTTGCCAGTGTGACTGAAAGAGGTACATTCTGAGTGTGCTCACCCTTGACAAAAGGGCAGTTGGGGGAATGTCTCTCGTGTTCAGACCTTTTCATATTAAAAACAAACATGTCACACACTGATTTCTTACTGTAAAGAGTACACAGATCATACACAAAGTCAGAGCTTGAAATGAAACTGAAACCAAACTGTGTGAACTTTAGTCAACCATACAAGAGAGTGGTGAGCTATTTACTCCCACAGCTATTTCTCAATAGAAATCATTTGCATGGACCATTCAACTTGTACGCATTTGACTGCTTAGTGGAAGTTCACAGTCATACAGGAGGAGCTACACACAGTGCTCTTCAGAAAGTTTGTCATAAAAAAAATTGTTCTATATTGTTCTATACATCGCCCATCGCGTCCTTCTGAAGAAAAGCAAGCAAAGCAACAGATTATCTCATACTTCGGAAGAATTCTGAAGTTACGAGGAATTATTAAGTAGCCTTAATAAAATGAAATGGCCTTCAAGTCTTTCACTAGACATCCACATCATTTTGTCATTTGCCCCATGGAATAATTTTTAAAATCCACTCTTGTCATGAACACTCAAACTCACATAAATTCTGGTCAGAGATACTGACCTTTGTCCTTCAAGTTTTCTAATCTCATAGCATAAAACCAAGTCTGCTCCAAATACAAACTTACCAAGGTTCATCTGTAGGCTCCCAGCATACTAAACACACACTACAGGTAAAGCACATAGCTCTGTCATCTCCTGATGAAGCAGGCTACAAAATAAGAAGAAATACTTAAAATTTATATAGTGTAGAATATGAAGCACATTAACCAGTTGATCAAGTCCTCTCCTTCTTCTACTGGCATTGCAAAACTACATTACATGTATACACCACCCAAAACTACCGACTTAAAAGTGGCAATATTTTACATAAGAAATAGATATGCTATTCTAACTACAAAAGAGATCCAGAATCCAGAAAACCTGTGCCAGCCACTGGACAGAAAACACATACAAACAGAGCAGGATCCAATGAACAGCATCACTACTAAGACTTTTTCTCTGGAACAGGCCCGTGATGTTCCAAAAATGTACAGACTTAGCAGAATTGACTGGTATATCTGAATGCTTGTAAAAACACAAGTTGAATAAGCATTTCCTACTACGCCTTCAATGTGTCAGAATATAAAGCACTGCTCATCATTTCACTCCTCTGCAAAGAACACTTGTTACTATGAAAAGATTGGAATTTTCCACTTCTCTTCAAACTTCACAGTTTCATTATCACCTTTCAAGTCAATGAAATGCACTTGGTAATATGCAGATTCAATTCTAACACATTAGTTTCCTTTGCTTTCCTCCTGAACAAGTAGTTTTGAAGAACACCTSACAAAATTTGCAGAAGCATCATCCTCCAGCACCTTATAGGCTTTGCAGTTGACTTCAGTAGGTAGATTACATTGACATCAAATACTAGATACACTACCCAGCCTTCATTATATAAATCCATATAATAAAAAAAAAAATAGTAAAAATAAAAAACAAAAATGGCAACAGGCAAGAATATTGGAGAAAAAAGGTGAGGCTGTGCAAGTCATTAAGCCAAATAATTTAGTAATATAATCTAGATCTGTAACACAACAGGTTACGTCTCACTATGAAATTAGAGAACACTGACATCAGGCTCAGTGCTTTTTCTTCTTTATTTGCAGAAAATCTGTATAAAAATAAGGATATCTGCTCAACAATCTACTGAGGAGAAAAAGAGATGCTGTGTAACACAGCTCATTTTTTTTGTCGTTGCTGTTTAATCCAGATCAATTTGCGTACTCAGGTGTTTCATCTCACCATGATTTCTGTACTCAAAATAAACGGATAGAAACAGAAAGACAAAAAAAGTCAAAAAGCAATAGCAAAAAAACACAATCCAGAAAGGAGCTCTCAGTAACAAACTTCCTTGTTCACGGCAGTTTCTACACCTGTGTAGAGTCCCTGAGGTTAATTGTTTGTCTGATTATTTGTTTTCAAAGTCTTTACCAAGGAAGTAAATGCTAAAAATAATTAAACCTTTTACCTGGTGATAGAACCCTGCCTGAGCCATAGGATCTGGCTGTGCCCACCTATAACCCACATGAGGCCATGAGGTGAATGTCTCCCGTCTGTTAGCTTCACTATACATCAAAGACCTAGAAAAGCAAAACAAACAAACAAAACTTAAACAAAGCTGCCACGCCAAATAATTTTTAAAAATATATTACTTCTGAGAATTTATTTTACACAATTTATTGACTATTAGATAAAAAGTAGATAGCTGCATACAATTTCAAATGTAAGTTATCATCAAAAATTATACAAAAGTGAAGTTCTCTCCTTTGTTTGCCAGTAAAAATCTCAGCAAAARAGCACAAGTAATGCAACAACTTGCAAGTTTTAGAAGCAACAATAATGAGCAAAGTTTCCATGTAGCCTTTTTGGTCTGACTTCAGCACTACCATCAGCTGGCAAAGCTACTCTGCATTCAGGGAGGATGCAGGGTTCAGCGGTGGGAAGCTGCCGTGGAGCTTTCACCAGTATTAGAATCACTGCAGAATTTGGGGCTTATGAAGACTATATGTACGAGTATCCCTATTTTGGAGTACCTTCAACTTGGTATTTTAGGCTTAATCAAATATGCTGTACAAATCCCCTAACATCTGGCATTTATTGCATGTTATAGTTCATAAAAACAAATAAAAGCTATAAAAGAGATGCATTCTGAAAGAGAAGCTCCTCTCCAGCTTTCATTGTTCATTTTCAGCGCATGTCCCTCATCTGAGAGGATCCATAAGAAATGAGCTCTTTATTTTYAAATCAGCTTTGACAAAAGTTGACATAAAAAAAAAAAACAGTTGACAAAAGTCTTCAGTATAATCCCACAACTCCCCATCCTGCATGGAAAGGTTCACACGGCTGGAAGAAATGGTGCTGCCAGATGAGATGTGCCTCTTTTCTTGTTTCTTTTGTACAAAGATACTCTTGAATGGTGTCAGTCTTTTAAAAGAATGATTATTTTAAATGATTACTGAAGAAAAAAGATTACCCTCACAGCACCCATTTAAGGGTCGTCTTAATTTGACATCATACCATCTTAACAGACAGACCTCAGAGAACTCTAATTATAAAAGCAACATGGCAGAAGCACCTAGACCTGGAGGTATRGCGACATAATGTTTTATTAAATTATTTGAGCTGTGAGAAATTATAATAGTCTGGCAAAAGGGAGAATTTGGCCTAAGAAGTTTTATTAGTATTTTAACTGGTCTTATGAATGTTTAAGTAACAGGTTAAACTTGCCTACTTACAAATCACCACTCAGATCACAAAGATCAAACAAAAGCCAAAGAGGTAAAATTTTCTGATTCCCCCATACAGAGCGAATGATGCAAAAGAAATATTTATATGTTGCCAAGGTCACAACTTCATAAACTGTGTCCTCTAAAAGACAAAGTGTGGACATAATTCTGCTATGAAGAACAAGGAACTGATTCTTTTGCATTCAAAAGTGGTCTGAATAAGTCCTTAAAGTTCTGCCATTGCTGTAAGTTTAAATGTTATACTTTCAGTAAGGTTTACAAAACTAGCTTGAATACTGCTAGCARCTCTGGACCAGAGYTAGTCATTTCCAAGGGACTGCTGAAATATAACCATAACCTAACATTAGGAAGAGTTAAGTGTGGGTGAAGAGCACRTTCCCCTAGAAGGGCAAGCTAGCASGGCAGCTGTTGGGCTGCAATTGCTATCTTTCAGAAAGTCCGCTCCAGAAGAACAACAAAGGGAATTCTACCTGACTGGCACTAAAACCAAACTACAGACAGGGTAGTCTTTGGACAATCATAAGTGTTTCTTGAATTTACTAATATTTAAAATATGCTGTGCACTAACCAGTTCAACTAGCTGTACGAGCAAAAACAAGAAAAATACTGAATAGAGCTAATTCCATTTTCCTCTTGCAAAGAAACTAGCCAGGTAAGAGCTTACTCTGATTCAACCCAGAAGTCACATCCATCACTTATTTCTCTTAACATACCTGTCCACGGATCGACCAGGTCCCACACCAAGCTCGGGTCGCGCGCTGGGTAAGAGGTAAGATAACCTATCCATCACAGAGGATGCTACAGGTAAGGCAGCAATATTTTGATTTATCTTCTTGAGTTCATTTACAATGGCACTGGCGACTGACTTCAAAACATGATGAGGGAGGTGGAACATAACCGTTGCCCACTAAATAAGAGAAAAAAAGTGTCCAGTTCATATTGGACAATTGTAACATATAAAGGACAAACAGCTCACAAAGGTGTCAAAAGCAAAACAAACACACCCATGTTGCACCCTCTCTAGGTCTGAGGCAATTTAAGAATACACAAAGGTTAGTAACATCAGATTTTAAGTAGAGGACCCTGTTAGTTTCTTGCTTAACAAGTAAAACAAAGACCAAGAGTCACCAATTACATTTCATTCTCTGCAAATGAAATCCATCWCACTGCACCAAGCACTTTGCATGCTTCCGGAACAGTAGCCAAACAAAACTAGTCTTGGGAATCCACATACCTAGGTCGGAGACAAATTCTTACCTTAGCAACTTTGTGATTTGCTGCTGTTTCATGTGAGGTATTTTTTAAACCATCCTTCAGTTGTGTGATGAATAAGTCATATCCCTCTGTGCTAGAAACATCTACTTTTTCTACACATGCAGATAGCAGCTGCTGAGCCTGAAATACAGATGTGCAAGAAAAGTTATCATCCAGGCTAGACTGCCACACATGAAAATTATACCTGTTTTATTATTCTGAGAAATGTAATTTGGCTTGCCCTAACTTATCATGTATCAGCATAATTCCCATTAATAAAAAGAAAGAAAAAAGAGCAAGCAGTTCAAGTTACTTTGTCATCTATTCAACAGATAAACCATTGTAATAATTACTGAATTCATTGCAAATTCCCTCAGGTAAAACATTATCAAATTTAACCAAGTTAGTAATATAAACAGTTAAAACATTACATAAAGCCCACAAGTCTTGACAATTTTCTGAGCAGTACTGAGAACAGAATGTAAAAAAGAAAATAATAAATAATACAAATCAGACTGCTTACAATGATAGTATAGTTACTGAAGTTGAAAAATGAGGCAGAAAAAAAAAGGGCTAGTGAGCTTAGAGAATTCTTACAACTCATACATAATGCATCCAGAAAAGATAAACACTAAACACCATTTATAGACCTTTTTTTCTGCCAAGTTCCACCTGTTTCTGGTTTACCCCACTATCTGTTAACTTCTTGTTTGCAGTTACAATTTTAAAGTATGTTTTATTTGCAAAGTACTGAGCACTATGCAGCAGTTGTTAAACAGGCTCCATCTGAAAAACGTTACATAAAATCTTTCAAGTTCCAAGCAAAGGGAAATACTTTCCCAAGGGCAACTGCCAGCCTCTAAGCAGCCAGGCACCATTCCAAACAGAATGACTGAACGGTCACTTTTAGCCAGCTACCAGCACATGCACATTGGCTCTTGCCTCCTCCTTTATTGCCCTTTTTCTTTCTTTTGGGTTTTTTTTGTTTGTTTGTTTTTTNGGAGGTAGTACATGGGATAGGGGAAAATGGGAACAGCCAAAGGAGAAATGCCAGAAGCAAGCCAAAAATGTTCCTTGCTTGGCCTGTATCTGGGTTTTAAATTTCAGTAAAAGGACAATGAAAATTCCTATGACATCTCGTACTTCCTAAGTTTCTTGCAGGCAACAGCAGTTCAACAGAAGGGCTCTGCACATTCACAGTTCGATCAAGTTCTAGGTGGYGCGAGACCGGGCACCTCCTCTTTAACAGCAAAGGTGAGAACTTCAGATGGTTAATATTTTTCCTCTCACCTCACTGATTTGGCCCTGCACTCCCCAAATCTGTTTTTATTGAACTATAATATTTTCCAATTTCTAAAGAAATGACCTCTTCAGAAAATGGCAGTGGTCCTAAACTTTGAATCAGAGTCTAACAATTGTTTTTGGAAATATATAAGAAGCTTTAACTAAAACTGACAAGGGAAAAAAATAAAAGACAGTAAAATTTATGAAATTGTATGCTGACATCAGTCAGTCTCTTCATATTCAGCCACACATACTAAGATTTTGCTGCCAAAAGGCAGCAAAAGGGGTAAAAATAATGTCAGTGGCAGTAAGCCTGAGGGAAAGCTCTCTTCAGAGACCTCTATGAAGTGTTACTTTATTGCTGCTACTCCTACTCAAGACAAGGAGTTATATAAAAAGAAAAAAAAAGAAAAAAAAAGAAGACACATAACACATTCTTGGGTTCACAAAAGGCACCTACGATTCAGTACTCTAATATCATATAAATACTTCAAATCATTTCTCAGGAGACATTTTTGTCGATGATGTAGCATTTAATACACATCTACTTCCCACAGAGATGAGTGGGAGGTGCTCTTCTCAGAGAGAGCTTTAAGGATCCAGAATCTGGATCTAGAAGTCTGGTTTTGTATTTTCTACTGTACACACTATTCTAAATATTCACATTGACAGATGCTCTTCCCAAACATAAAGAATTAAACTAGCTTATGGTTCAAGTTGTCATACAGATTAACTTCCYTCCTCTACTTCTTCATTATCACTAAAGAGATGAAAGATGAAAGGTATCCTCCTCATTACCCAGGGTCTTRGAATAGAAGAAAATTTAGCTAACATTAAGGCACACACCATCCAATCTATTAACGGCTAAATGAACCTAAAATAAACCAATTCAAGAAAGTCTTTCACATGACACTAGGTAAAAAATACATAAATTCRATTCCTTTAAAGTGTAAATATACTAAATACGCGGTTATATTGTTTCAAACCGAAAACAACCAGAAGGCCCCTCTTGTAGCTTTGATGGTCCAAGCATAAAGGACAAGCCAGATCTGGAGAGAAAGTGTCTTTTATCAAGCCAGGTGACCTAGTTAGAAAAGTTAAAATTCCAGCATAAGCTCTTCATATGTTGCTATTAACTGATAAGCATATTAAGTGATCTTTTTAATTGACTTGTTTTTTTTTTCCTCCCTAAAAGCCTAAATAAAAATAAATAAAAAAATGAAAAAAATCCAAGGAAGCCTACTAGTACAGACTGTGACTTCCAGAATAGCATGGAGAATTCAAAGCCCTGGAACAGAGCTCTCATCTCTAGTCGCTGCAAAGTTCCTGCTTCTGAAATAATGCTCTCCTGATGAGGCAAGTTCCCCTTGGTCTGGGAGAAGGGTAACTGCAAAAAGTCACTGTTTTATGACACTTAATTAGGAAACTTTCCCATTACACGCTATTAATATTGCACTAGAAACTCAGGGACAACATTTTGTTTTTAGCATTCCCGAGCAAGTTATTTACATAGTACTAAATTTTTTCCCATCTTACCTCTGTCACCGGCAATTCAAGCTGAACCACGTCATCTTGTTTTGAAACGGGCGTTTGAAGAGCTGTGTCTAACARTAAGATGCCATTGAGATCTTTCCTACATCCTACTGCGTAATCATCCACAAAGATCACCTTATCCACAGCAGAAATATACTGACATTTCACCCGTCCACCTGGTTTAGCTATAAAGAGAAAAATACAAACGGAGATCTTATTAGAAAGCAGCTTTTATAACTTACGTAACATACAGAATCTGTTCTGGGAAGCATCATGACACTTCAGCAAGATTCTTTACTTCATGAGATCATCTGAAGCCAGCATTTCTACTCTACAATTTTCACCAAAACTTTTACATTTCCCACTTCTTTTTTTAAACCACACATCCCATCAATTACAATCATTTTAAGAGTTACATAAGAAGTCACCATTCAAGGCCTACACCTAYCAGAAGGCCTAGGCCAGCACTTGCAAGCTTGAAGTGGAAACCCAGTATATGTGGAATTACAGAGTACTTACGACAGGTTGCCTGCTCTTGTACATTATATTGTACATAGAGACAAAGAGGCATTTGTTCCTTGAGACACTGAGGTTGTTCCTCTCTCTCACTGCTCTGCACACAGTCAGTAACAGGTTAGATAGGTTTGATGGGGGTGGAAGAAGACTGCGACTGATAARTAAACAAGGACTGTTGTGACGGATATTAGCCCGAGGAGTGTTCAAACACTGGACATGATCACATTGGAAGGACTATAAAACTCAACCCCTGTGATATGCTGCCTGTGTAGAAGGCAAAGTGCTTAACTTCATGGAAAGCACAAGCTGTTGCTCCAGAAGCAAAATGTAAGCGTGGAGTGAGTCTGTGCACATACCACTGGGAGCACAAAGCTGAGCCTGCTGCTGCGCCAACACAGATCATCTTTTCTTGCCTCACAGGAACCAGGGTTTCACCAAACTCTACATTAAYCAAGCTCTGTCCCAATTCTCCTCTTTCTTCAGATACTATGTTTTACTCTTAATAACAAAAAAGCACCATTAAATAGTGAGCATATAGCTAAGTCTCCAGATACAGACAGCAACGTAATTCCCCAAGTCTTCCATTCTCACACTTTGATAACTGTTAAATGGAAATCTAAACTTGTCCTGGTAGAGGGCACATCCATCTGACCTTGACTTCAATGCAACCACGGTGCATTTGTGTATTCTCTCTCCAAAGCTCCAGTCAAGAATAGCTGTGTCAGCTGTCCTTCGCCCTGAAATTTTGGAAACAGTGACTCCTATCCTCTTAAAATATAGCACATAAGCCSTTCACTGTGTGAAATAAAATGCAACTGTAATCATCACTGCAAAGTCAGAAGCACTTCAAGAGCCCTGGAATCACTTCATAGTTGTAGAGTCATTAGTTCTAGCTCACCAAAAAGGGTCGTCTGAATGGCAAATCAGCTACTTCCAAGCAGTATTTTTGTCAGTATGCTGGAGTTCCTCACACAAGAATTTCAACATACAACACAGCTGCAGTCAAGGAAGTCATTCATTCTACAGAAAAACAATGGTTTCTACAAAAAAGAAAATCAAATACAGGCTTTAACTTTGTTAAAAATATTTATCTCAAAAATATGCTGGAAACTATCATGCAAATAAAGTGAAAAGCATCTGATGCCATAAACTGAAAACCTCAGTAGGTTAACATGGATTTTACAGTCTATGTAGGATATTCCAAATGCTGCAGTGTAGGACAGTTTCTCACAGTGTTGCTTAGTATTTTGCTCACTTACTGTGCCAGAAAGATTTTGGCCAACTTGTCCCTAGAATGTTACTCACAGGTGCTGCTTGGATGTTGCTCAGAGCACATAAAAGCAAAATCAGCCACCTTGCATCTCTGGAGCCTCAAGGAAATGACTGACCCAACACAYGGTCCCCACATCCAGGGGGCACATTCTGCAAATGACTCGTTTGCAGTCCAAAGAGCCTCTGAACTGCTGGTGGGCGATTTTGTAAATGTAGTAGTTACATTTTGAAGTTCAGATGACGTATTTCAAGATGGCTAAACTAGTCTCACATCAGTCTCACATGGCTGGCAACGCTATTACTACAATAGGTAGKAATCAGGAAGCTGGAGTTCTTGGAAATCATCAGCATCAAACAAATGCCTACAAAAATTTAAATGTCTTCAAAGCCYCCAGTTTGAATTGTCCTCCCAAACTTATGATGTTTTAGGACACGCCAAAGGGCTCTGACCAATATGCCTTGAACAGCATCACTATCCTGGCTGTCCAGCCTGGCTGGCTGCTAGCAAGAACTGGCAATATGCRTCTTCACAGCTCATGGTTCACAAGTTGCATGTAACCCCTGCAAATGGCTCAGGTCAGATCATCCAAACCCAACTGTTACTCTCCTTTCAGCCCGGGCTCTTCCTTCAGCTGTAATTGACTTTGGATAGGGGAACAAGGAAGAGTCAGCCACGCAAAGGTTGTAACACARCTCTGCTTTACAGTTTTGGTGCAAGCAGATCATAGCATGCATGCCCCTCCTCTCAGCTCTGGCTTACCCAGCTAGGACTTAACCAACCCCAAAAGTAACCACTAAGACTTCTCAGAATTCCTATGAGGAAACCGGGCAAACTTTTAACACAAAGGAATTACAAGCCCAGCAGAGCATGTAATAGCTCTATGTTATGGCACTCCACCTCTAGCAACCTTTGAACTAGCTGTCTGCAGTTAATAATCACAACAATAAATGCACAGCAGATTGCAGAAACAAATACTAGGGAGAAAAGGTGCATTCCCTTCCCCCCCTTCTTTGTTTTGTACCAAAGAGAAGAGAGACCAGCAATTTCCTGCGGTCAAAATCTGACCTACAGAAATAAAAAAGCAGAAGATGAGCTTGCTTGCAGAACACCTAAGGGTCTCAGCATGAGCGATCCAGCCTCCTTGCCTGCAGGGATTAGGGTGAACGGGGATGAAGCTGTCGGCCCATTTTCTCCTACAAAATGTCTTCTGKCCCCAGCTTTCCAAACCAGGTTGCACCAAAGCAATTAAAGAATTAGCCTCGGTTTTCAAGAAGTAGAACAATTTCAAAGCTTTTCCTTCAATTTCTCTGTTACAGTTTTTGCCTTAGAGCTTTAGAGTTTAAGTGAAAGTGGCAGCTACACTAAAATTCATGGCTGTCATTACAAAGAAAAGAAAATCTAGGTTAATGTTTCTAGCAGTATTATGTCTCTTTTCTAATATTAAAAAAAAAGTCAAGTCAGCTTGAAAACCCAAAATGAGGCTAAAACATATGACAGAGTTAATTCTCTTAATAAGATGGTCCCAATGCACAGTGTCCAGAAAAGAAAAAAATCTTCCAAGTTACAGTGTAGTAACACTTTAATCCAAAGCTACAAAGTAAGAGAAAAGAATGCATATATCGTAGCAAGGATTTCATAACGGTCAGATCCGAGGCAGATAAACATCTAAAGAAACATCCATTAATTCAATTTATCAATGTAACTAGGTCTTAAAATTGGGAATTACAAAATAAAATTTAGGGAAAAAAAGAAATGGCATCCACTCAATGAAACACAGATCATTTATGTGCACCCATACCCATTTTTTCACTTCCAATTTTAACTAGAATATCTAAAGAACAGCTTGGTATCAAATTCAAAACACTGCAATCAGGAGATGTATGTAYAGATGTATGTAGTTTCAGGAGCACTAACCAGCATCTTGTTGGTTACTTGCTGGTTAAGAGTGGACTTGCACTATTTAAAGGTAAGAGAACCCTCCAACCCTAAAACTCAAGGGGAGAGAAAGGTAGAACTGCAAAAGTCCTTTAAGCTTACTGGGAGAATTAAAAATCAAATTTTAWTTTCTCTTTACTATTGTCAAGTGTGAGTGTAAAGCTTCAAGCTTAAAAGACATCACGGTAACGGGCTATGTGAAATCCTGCTTCCACAAGCCAAGTTAACAGACAGCAAAACTATCTTTTCCCCTAGGGCGAAAAAAGGCTTCCTGTCAAACATTACTCGGCAACTTCTCATACATTTCACACGTGTACCAGAGAACCAGGAAAAACAAGGAAAAGAAAGAAGAAAAAGAGAAGAAATAAATAAAAGCCACYCAGTCCCCCCTAAAAAGAAAACAAACAGCTCTCCTCATTTGTTGCTAGGCGGGTGTCTGCTATTGTTGCCATTTCGCATGCCCATAAAGCCAACTCAAAAATCCACCTGGGTAGAGCATCTCAGCCTGCGCTCTCTGAGCAACTCCAGTTTGCAAACTTGTGCAAAACTTGTTCGTATGATAGGGGCAAGAAACAGAACATTTAAATTCTGATGAAGTTTTACAGTTCAAAAAAATGTCTTATTATATTGTCTTGTTATAACAGAATTTACTTAATTAAGGTCAAGATATCAGATTTATAGTTCGCTTTACCTTTGGCCATCAGCATGTGCCGTGGTTGTTTCAGGATCAGTTCCACTATATGATAGTCAGTTTTGAAGTGAAATAGTCCTTGTTGAAGTGAACTAGGAAGATACGTTCTCCGGCTCACAAAAATATTATGACACGTGTGATATACATCACTGTGACATATGAATTTTAACTGGACATGTCTGATGAAGCAACTAGTACCAGAAGCTAACATTAACATTTCAAAGGTTTCAGAATATAAACAAAAACCTACTGAGATCAAGACAGCTCTTTTCTCACAGCTATTATGTCTGCAGGCACAAGGTCCTTTTCTATTCTCCAGACATAAGTCACTGGAGACTCAATCAGCAGGAAGTCACTGTGACGAGCTCCCTGTGCCCACCCACTTCAGACTGTTTTAGATCTCTGTGCATTTAACATGTCCTATGACTGATCACTGCCCTATATAGCACGCAGAACGTAACAGCCCAGAGAACCTTATACCACCATCCCCAAGAATGAATTATGAAAGATTTCACAGCATTCTACCATCTTTCCTGCAAACTCAGGAAAGTTGAGAAAGTTCCTGCAATTCTCACTTAAACACTCAAAAAAATCTCGGAAGGGACCATGTCTTTTTCAGTATTTTCCTCAAAAGGAAAACTATTAGTCAAAGCTTTTGGGAAAGATGTCTTTCAGAAACTGCAGTTGGACAGATTATACAGCATCCAAACAGAATGTGGGACATGCAAGGAAAATAACACAATTTCACAGTCCAGCAACAGGAAGTTGCCAGTCTTGAAAAGTTTCACAACAAAGAACCCGTGCCAGAAGAAATGTTATCACCAAGTCTTGTTTCTGCCACCAAAATGGCTACAGGAGCCAAGTTAATCTTTTTTGCATCCTACTGCCTCTATAACAAGAGAGAAGATCTCTAGCTATGGTGCTTTAAAAAGTCCAAGTCTGTTTGGCAGGATTTAACTTCTCTTATCTTCCAATTCCAAAAAAAAAAAAAAAAAAAAAAAAAAAAAAAAAAAAAAGAAGCTTCCAAAGTATCTACCTTGGGAGAAGCACTAAATTCTCAGAAGCAGATGGGTGGACTACAAGGCCAGTAAAGAACTGGTGGGATTGTCAGCCTCAAAGCTAGTAGTTAAACAATGCAAAGTCTATCTGGCACCCAGTTGTGAGTGACACTCCTCAAGGGCTGATACCGTTTATCATCTTCGATGATTTGGATGATGAYCAGAATGTACCCTCAGCAAGACTGCGGATGACACCAAATGGGAAGGAGCAACTGACTCAAATGCCAGGGCTGACATTCAAAAGGATCTCAAAAAGATGGAGACAGGGGTTGACACAAACCTCCAGAAGTTCATCAAAGACCAAACTTTGCACCTGGCATAAAATAACCCCACACATCAGCAAAAGCTGGGAACCAACTAGGTGACAATACTGCTGAAAGAGGCTGGGGACCCAGAGGAACACACACAMAAAATTCAGCAGTGCATTCCTGCAGCAATGAGAAGTACTTACATAGGAGAAGACACCTTGAGAATGGTTAACCACAGTAGTCAAGTGCCTGGAAGGTAGCCAGGAAACCTTCTGGAATATCCAGCCTTGGAGACTTTTGAAGAGGAAATGGTCTAGGTCTTTTACATGCCRACGTGGCTTTGAAGTCAGGTCTGCTTTAAGCACAAGATTGAACAAGATGATCTCCAGGGGAACCTTCCAATCTGAATTCTTCTGTGGTTCTAGGTTGGTATTACCTTTAAAGGGTGTTCTTCATTCTTAAACAACCCTCATGTCTCAGATGCTTCTGCTGCTTGTCTCTGTGGCACTGCATAGCTGAGCATACCTCTAAGAATTACTTTTTTGATCGCTACTGCGCACTGAGCTGATATTTCCACATTTCTGTCAAAACTCCAAGATGTCACTCTGGCACTAGATGTCAATTCCAGGCCACCAGGCTCCAGCATCACTAATTCTTAAGCTTACTTCACGTTAATTAAATGCATTCTCAGAGGATCTTTCTCTCTCTCCTAATAATTGCTTCACTGGAAAGCTGAGGTAAATTAATTCATTTGTGCTTTAACAGTGCTATATTTAAAAGTGAATTTTTGTAGTTTAGGATTTGCTTTCAAGTTCTTTGGAATAGCTGGCAAGATCAAAGCAACTTGCACTTTTAAGACAACACTTTGCAGCATAAGAATATCTGAAGAATATTTGTGTAACTAAAATGGGGAAACAATGCTTATAAGCACAGTCTTACTACACTTCTTCCACAAGAAAGAGAAGAAAAAAGCAGTTTCCTCCACAGGTTTGCTCGGAGTAGGGACTTCTTTCCTCTTTATGGACTAGAGAGGGAACCAGGCAATAATCTTTGAGAATGCTAATTTTGTAGACTGTGGATGACAAAAAAAATATATATATATATATATATCCACAGGTTTGCTCGGAGTAGGGACTTCTTTCCTCTTTATGGACTAGAGAGGGAACCAGGCAATAATCTTTGAGAATGCTAATTTTGTAGACTGTGGATGACAAAAAAAAAATATATATATATATATATATATAAAACAATACTAAAGAAAGACAAATAAGCAGCATTGTGTGTCATTACTTACATTGCAACATGAAGCTAGGAGCAAGCAGGAGAGAGGTCAAGCGAGGCCAACAGTCTGTCACAACAGTTTTCCACAACAACCCTAGCCCCTTCTCACTCTCCAAGAAAACACTGTCTGTCCTTGCTGCCTTTCTCCAGGCCATCTCCTGACCTTCCTACTTCCTTAACCCTCTCCCCACTCTTACCCAGTCACACATATAATTTACTGGAGTACCATCCTTCCCCCTTGCAGGTCTTCCTTTTCATAGGCATTTTTCCTGATGGAGTTCTGCAGCCTGTTGTCTAGTAAACAGATTTTCTTGATCTCTTCTTCAACAGCCACCAAACACTCAGCCCAGAGCCTGATTGTTTCACAGCCAGCCAGGCTGGAGAGTGCAGGGGACCAAATAGTTCCCCCCGTGAACTGCAGAGTGGAACGAAGAGCTGCCCGGCGCCCTGTGGGCTGGACAAGCCTTTATCGACCCGCCCATGAGCAGCGACCCTTGTTTTCAGGAATGCCTCTTGTTTTCAAGACTATTTAACTGAGAGTCAAATTCTCTCCTCCACCAAGCTACATGTTAAAAAAAAAATACCTGTGAAATTCTCACTGAACAACCCTAGCAAATACTCCGCAGTTATTTTAATACTAATTATGTTGGCATTTGTCTGGTAAGTTATTATTTCCTTAACTTTACACCTTTAATCAGGGCGGTAAAAACAAAAGCTGTTTTTCCCTGTTGTTGTGCATCAGCAACATGTGCTTTCCCTTAACATGCAAATCTTCAAAATAAGTGTGTTCCACAGTACAAGAGCTGCATATGCCAGACTTCCTCTCCACATTTTTACTGGGTCTTTACTAAATCTTGCTACTCTTTATAAAACCAAGGCAGCAAGTGAATCATGCCAATACAAAGTCCAACACTAGACTCTGGAGAAGCAGAAGTGACAAAACATTGGCATCCATGTGGACGTGGCAGATTAAAGAATTTAAGGCAAGCAGCCTGTGTTTAACTGTCCACCTGGGGATGAGCACTCGGATGGCTGCGAGTAGTGTGTGCAATTAAGAGAGCATTAACTATTTAAAGGATAGCTTTCTAACAGCAGAACTGTGGCATCAATGACGAAGCATCTAGAAGGAGAACGGATCCACATGGATATTTTTTATTTAAAAATATCAAACTGGTGAGTAGCTAGTGACCACACTGGCACAGAAAACTATCTCATAACATGTCAGATATATAGAATACATGTCCAAAAGCCCACGTGTAAATCTTACCCTCCAAAAGAAGCCTAAGAAACATATCAAAGAACTTTGTGCTGTTCAGAAGAAATTAAAGAACTAACATAACAGAAGAGGGACAGTTTTGTTCYCCAATTTGAGCATTACTTAGAAAGAAACACTTTCTGCACTAAAACACTAAAATAGCAGATCAACAGCTAACACAAGAAATCAGACATAACCATTACTAAAAATTTGGGAGAAACAATTCAGGTAAATCTTCATGACATTTTTCTTACACTCTGCCTTATAAAAGTCTAGATGCATTTAACTTGAGGTCATGGATATCAATGTATTAGTAAGCATACAAATATTGTTATAAATAATATTGCTAAGCACTCCTGAAGTTGTTCCAATGAGCCAGGTGAACATTATGCTGCACTGACAAGATGGGCCAACCATTGTATGTTCAGGAGAGAAAAAGAAAGAAGAACAAGAAGAAAATGAGCTTTTCCAAGAAAGACAAGAATGGACAATTAAAAGCAAAAACTTCTCACATTACTTTTTAGGCGGAGTTCCACAAAGATTTATTTGCTTTCTTTCAAAATATTCTGGACTTGAACTAAGCAGTTCATCCCCCAGAATATTAGCTAGGTTCCCACTATACTTTGTGCAACAAAGGATATAATGCAATTGGGAGCTTCTCTGAAGGGTTCGATCACACACACACACACACACACACACACACACACACACACTGGAACTTGTCATGATCAAATTGAGACTGATCTGAAAATCAGCATTTTCTCCAGGATCCTGCATATCAGCACGACCTACCTCACCTACCTGTGAGGTAGAAGACAGTAGGAGGCCAAAGCTCAAATCTTTCATACAGAGCACAGTACTTCCTCTCTGGGTCAGAGCCAAGCAGATGAACTGTGAGATACCTCTTCCTGCAGAAAACCTTTTTCAAAGGCCATCTGCAGAGGTCTAGGAAACTTCTGCAGATCTGACATTCAAACATCCTGCAACCTTTAATAATGCAGCTCTACTGCAGTGGTAGCCATCAGCCCACCTATGCATGGCCTGGGGATAGAACAAGAAATCTTGGACTATCTTGCCTGGCAGTAAAACATATGCATCATCATGCATTATTACCTCTGTATTCCTGCAATAAACATAATAATGCTRGATACACACACACATGCCTTTGCATTTTAAGGGATGTGAAAAGATAAGACCTCTAGCTTTACCCCAAGGTTTCTACAAAGGTCCAGATGTACTTCCACAAAGGCTGGAAGAGTCGATTCACAGCATCTTGATAGTCCCACAAGCTGCATGTCAAGTAACACGGGATATGTGGCACTGCCTGCTTAAGCAAACAGCCAAATAGAGCACACGATGGCTGGATTCTTTCTTGGGATAAAAGACCAAACTCAAATCTAACACTTCTCCTACACTGTGGGATGGCAAAAGCACTTTTTTTCCCCCTCTAGTACTTTAGGCTCTTTGTACTGAATGACTTCTTAAGATCATAAAATCAAGAGAATGATGTCTTTGAGAAGAGCCTTTCACAGATCAGCATGTCATCCAAGTCCAAGCGTACTCAACCACAAGACTCGCTGCAGCAGATCACTAGATACTTGACAGGACTCCTCACGTGATGGGGAATAAAGGGGAAAAAATCTGTATTAACAGCAAGAGCCCTTGTTATTACAAAGTATTTTTTTTTCCTTGTATTTGCAGATAGACATGTTTGGAAGGTAAAGATTCTTCAATTATGAAGAATGAAGAAGGTAATAATTTAAACAGTATTACCACGCTGAACTTGAAACACTTGAAACTGCTCATAATTTCTCTGGGTATTTCAAGCCTGGAATTGGATGGCAGATTCTACCAAATGATTCTTTCTAAAGATACGAAGAAGTCTGCACCCTTTCCTTGACTTCCAAGTCAACTCCCACTACTCCAAGTCATCCAGGCTGCCTGAAGACAAACGAGGACTTCCCAAAATGGAGCACAGAGAGATTGACATGATATTAAAATTTGCTGCCACAGAAGAAGCCTCCTGGGCTAGGAACTATTTCCTTCTAAACTCCTCTGTTGAAGAAGTGGAGGTTGAAGGCAAAAGTCTCCGTTTCCCCTATAGTGAACAGAGTTCTTAAATCCTTCTCTGTTAAGTGCTTGAGCACATGGATTTTAAGATCTCTATTTTGATTTTTGTTTAGGCCTCCATAGTAATCTAGRAGCCATCAGCTACGGATGACATCCTGTGCAGGTGAGTAAGTGAAACTCCAAATTCAGTGCTATTTAAAATCCATCTAGAAAAACCCACAGAAACATTTGGGATGTTCACATCCCAACAGCAGATGTTTATCAACTGTTGCATAGTTTCTTCCTGTCTCCTTGGGCAAGTTTCTCTAGGAATTACAGTCTCATTGTAGTTCAAGTAGTTTTCTTGGTTTGTTTGTAAATAAGGATCTGATAAGTGAAAAAACTCTGAGAGTTTGAGAGTCACGTGAGTTTATTCTGCAAGTCTGTTTGCTTCCTTTGGCTCTTTCGTTTGGCTTTTTTGTTTTGATTTTTAGGGAGAAGAAGAGGCTCTTCCTTAGTGCTATTTTTGGAGACTGACACTTGGATCTTTCATGCTCTTTGACTACGAGTACTCAAATTGGAACCGGAAGCACATAAATACTTAAAGCCTTACAAGAGAGAATAGAGCACTAGAGATTTGTGTGGCACAGGTACCAAACTAATCTTTACTTACTACTAGCAGAAATGAAATGCGTATGTGAACAGCCTTGGCAGAACAGTAGGCACAASTGCATCATAAGGCAAACTAAAGATTGATTTTAAAGGGTCACCTGATTTTCTCCTAACCTCCATAGTATTCTTATTCACTGCCTCGCTCTGGGTTCTTGCAAATGATAACTTCACCACCTTGAACAAGCCTATAATACCCATCACGAGAACAGATTTAAATAGTGAAAGATSCCACGTTTTGGAGACAGAGCTGATGAAAACTGAGTGCTTGTAGGAGTATGGAGCAGGAACAAAACGCATGAATACTCCTCACTGGAGTCCTGCAGTTTGGCTTCAGAGTAGCACTCCCTGGATGACCAGATACAGCAGATCTGTAACATTCACACGCAGGCCAGAGACCACATTCTTTTATTTGGAAGCCTCGGGAAGATCTGATCTATAACTGAGCACTATTTTGATGGTGGATCTTTTGTCCTGTCCTTTTACAGGACAGCAAATCCACATTTATATTCTAATGAAGGCAGCCTCCAGGACTCTACCAGATTCAGTATTCCACAGGTTCAATCTTTCCACCGAAGAATGAGCTCAAACCTTAATGCGTTGCCGCAGTGAACTGCAACTGCAGATAAAAGCAACATTCAGGCTTGGTGGTATTTTTTCCCTTTCTTTGATGGAAAGGGATCCTTTTTCTTGCTCTGCTTTGTAGAAAGAAAGGCCTGCTATGCTTTGTTTCTCTCTGGTAATGAGCAAGAGCATTTCTGTCCAACATAAATCTTCTGGCAGGGCAAAAGACCTGCAATCCCAGTTACCAAGGAGGATGGCAGTCTCTCAAGAGAAACAGTTTTAATTCCCAGGGGTTCTATTTATAGTCACAGAGCCAGAAGTCCCTGAGGCAATCATATCCTTTAACCTGTCATTTACGGCACAGGGAGCAGGGACAGGGTTGGACTACAGGTCTAAGTGTCCATCTACTGCAGTCTCACCCTGGAAGAGCTCACGTTGTGCCCAGAGTAGGCAGATACCAGAGAACGGTTGAATTCGCTTTTCTTCCTCTTCCCAAAGAAGGACCAAAGAGACAGAGAGAAAGACTGAACAGTCAGTAATAAGCAAGAGACACCAACTGCGAAGCCTAACTTGATCTCTGGCAGGCATCCCACTCTGAGTCTGTAAGGAGATTCACTTCAAGTTTCTTCACATTAAACTAAGGTTGTAATTTTTTTTTTTTTCCCCCAGTAATATACTTATCTGCTACATTGGCAGATAAAATTTGGGTAGATTTCAAGCAACTTAGTTGATTTCATGTAAGAAAGAGCAGAAACCCTCTCTCAGAGTTGTGCTGATCATCACAGACAGATTGTCACTAACAGAAGTATACATAACAATGCACGTAACCAAATCAAAGAAATAACTTATCCTTAAACAATTACTATCTAGGGAAAAGCACATCCATATTTGATTATTATCTTACATCTGCAAGAATTTTATCACATCAGAGTRAGCAACAACAGTTTAGACTTTGATTTAAATTTTACTTCTTTTGTTCATGAGAATTAAACACTTGCTATACACACAATCCACTACAAATTAAGTCCTAGATTTATGCCCTCTCCCTCCACAACTTAAAAGCAATTCTCAAATTCTGGCAATTCTGGCAGCACTTTGAAGAAAAGTAAGAACTCCAGTTATTAACAACAAAAAAAGCAGCACTTGATGAGGGAACATGGTGGAGGAGAGGGTATTGTACAAGCAGAGTGATCTGAATTTTGAACAAAGCAGGAAAYGCCACGCAAGTCTCAGCCTCACTTTCAATATGAGAGAGAAACGGCAAAAGCAGTTTCCTAAGCAGCTTCTTAGTAATTCTCCAGAACTTGTTTTTTTTTGATCTAGCCACTTAACCTTTACAATGTGTCTATTTTGACAGGCCAGAGCAAATCACTGAGTTTTGTTTTGTTCTTGGCAGTTTGACATGATAACAGAGTTGCTGGTTYCCCAGGTGAGGCATGTGCACCTGTAGGACCCSAGCCCTGACCCACCAGCACAGCTCYTGCCAAGTCACACTCAGCGATGACCCTCAACCTGCACCAGCACCACGCAGCAAAGCTAAAGCTTCATAGTGACACCCAACKACACAACCCCTGGGAGAAACTGAAAGTGGAAACACACTGCTCAGCAAAAACAGATCTTTCTGTACTACAGACTACTCTCAACACAAATATGGTTAAAAAAAACATACCACAGTAATCTGACAAGTATGACACTTCAAGCAGGAAGCTTTAATAAATGAGGAAGAAAAGCTCTTCACAAAGAGATTTTCTCCAGAACTCATCTGTAACCAGTGTAAAAACAGCAAATGGACAACAAATAAAGTAGCTTCATTGCTAGGAAGATGCTATAGTCTTGGCTTCCAAAAGTGAGCAAATAACCATGTCTCCTTAACATTACTACACAACTATTACTGCTAGTACCAGCGATCATTACAATACTAAGTCCAGAGACCTACGCAAGCATAGAAAAAAAGAAAGACCATCGAATGACTTCAGACAAGATTCTTAATTTCAAATTATTCTCATGCATATGTCAAGTGTCACCTTTAAGAGATAAAAACCTCTCTGGCATACCCAAATTAAGGCTCAGCAAATAAACACGCTGCAGCACCCGCTAACAATAAGAGCTGAGCCTGCCCGCGACAAGGTGTTAGGTCTGTTATCTGGAAGGTTCAACTCCGCTACCCACAGGAGYGCTTGAGAAGCCAAAATTAAAGCAAACTGCCCTGTCAGCCGCGTTTCTCCACCACCTCCCGGCGCTTCGATAACCACGGCACCACATTTCCCGAGAACGGAGAGGCCTCGCTGCTACCTGCACGCCTCTCCGACGGGACCGCCGCACCGTTGGGCCTCGAGAAACAGAAGCGAGGCGACCAGGCGCTGCGCGGGGAAGGGCCCCGTGCCCTCGGGCTCCCCGCGCCCGGGCC
>NW_020456010.1:1600538-1665799 GCF_003342845.1 Nothoprocta perdicaria | reverse complement strand
GGCGGCCGGGCCGCCCCCGCCGCGCTGAAACCGCGGCTTAAGCGGCTCGCCGTGCGAGAGGCCGCTCAGTGGGGGCGAACTGAAGGGACAAAGGGCTACTCTAAYGGCTGAATTCCGTCTCTCTCTATATATTTATTTATATACATATAAAGGCCTGTCAGGGCTGTTGGCTGAGGAGGTTGTGTGCTGCAGCAGGGGGGTTTTGTTCAGTGGGTGCGGGTGCATGTCCTTATGTGAGGTCTAAAGCTGAAAAAGCCTCCCCTGCCGAAGGTGAGGGCCGAGTCATCCCGCTTACCCAGGCATTTAATTTAAAAGTATTATTTCACATGCTAAAAAATGGAACCACATACACTGTTGTACTATTTTTCCCCTCTTACCCACTAGAAGACCAGAAGCAGCTTAGGGAGGACTGCCTGTGAGCGTATTCTAGCTGTGGCTAATGCATTTAAGAGAATTTATAGCCTACGGATCATCATAGATGTAACAGTTATATAGTTATAAGTATTATATAATTTAGCCTTTTACAGAGTTTTTTTTTTTTCAAGGACCCAAATTAGCCAAGGTTTCTGTAGCTGGAAAACGATGCAAGAAGCTCTTACATGCACATTTACTGTTTTATATTTCCTTACATAGGCACATGAAAGAGGCTAATGAAAATTATCCTGAAAGGGGGAAAGAAAAAAAAAATAAAAAGCACTTAAGCTATGCCCACTACTTACGTGAACCACAGAGGGCTGGTAAAGCACAAGAGAAGCTGTATCTTGTGACCAGGTCAAAGCAAATGACCTTCTATAATTGTCACTTTAATGACAGTAATGACAGAGTTTTTCTCAAGCAGTAGAACATCTGCTGTGAGTAGGAGAGAATCAAAAGTATGGTAAGATAAAAGTGATAAGATAAAAAGTATCTGTCTGTATGTGGAAACTCACTCAGAAACAATGTCTCATTCCAAAGGTATAATGTCTATCTAGGGCTGAGGAGTTTCAGCCTGGAAAATGCACTTTTTGGCCAGACACCTTGTAAGCTGCCATGCATGACAAACAGAAGTTGTACGCTCAGTATCCCAAAGATTTATTTACAGCTTCAGAGCATGAAACTGATGACAGGTAAAGGACTGTGTGTGTTAATTCAGTAAATATAAATAAGTTATACATTCTGTAAACAAGTTTAATTCAAAACTTCTATAAAATACATCTTGTATTTACATACATACCTGATCTAAAAATACGAGTTCATTGAATGCAAAGTTAAAACAAACTATCAGAACCATCTGGGAGTTGTATCTTTCTTTGCACATCCTATGCAAAAAGGTGAACCTAGAAGATACTTCGAAATTAAAAGGTGCAAATCTGCAACTGCATATAAAATACATACTATGGTAAGTGCATATTACACATGCCAAGCTTGAAGAGAAGTACAGGTAAAACTGCAACTAGAGATTTCACAAAATTCTAGGCTAGAAGAACTAAGATGTTTGGATAAAGGTGATGAGAATAGAGGGGGGAAATCAAGTAGAGCATTTTTGTAGGCAGTATTCAAACTCACTGAGTGCAGGGATCCACTATGAACATCACCAAAACATCTTTAAGGACAGCTCTCTGATAGCCTAAAAGCATGTGTGCTTTCTCATAACATTTGATGGAGGTCCCCCTGAATTTTGTTTGGTTTTAGTCTTCAACCACTACTTTAAAAATCCTGTCTAATAAACAATCTGCTGTAGACATGAGACCCTGTTATCATAGCTGATACTTTTTTTTAAATGGAGCATGACTGTTCTTAAGCTTTGAGATAGGCATTTTCATCACCATTTGTCATCACATAAGCTAGTGAAAGTTTCAATGAATTACATTTCAGTAGGCTCCCACTTAGTGCTGTTTACTTGCAGAGATAATTGCTTCARTATAATTAATTGCAAGTTCTTTCACCAGACCTTCCACAGAAGGCTGGAAGTTTTAAACTAATAGGTGCATCTACTAGAGAAACAAGTTGAAGAAACTAAAGGTTTGCGGTAGAGTTGAAGGTTAAATGCACATTGTGCAGCAGCACTGACTGATAAAAGGCAAATCACTACAGCAGCAGCTTATGCAGTCTAAAAAGCTGTGAGAGTTTTGATGCAAAAATCTGTCCATCATTGATCAAAGTCCTTGTCTTTACCTTGTCATGGTTGATGGTTTTAGTTCTAACAGCAAAATAATGACAGCAGAAATGTTTTAAAGGAGGATGCAAGTTACATTGRTTACTTTTTAAGCAACTTAAGACCTATTTGGTAATACTAGAAACAGAAGATTGTAAATGACAAAGTACCATGCAAAGAGAAACTTTGTGAAATTTATGTGAAGAAACAACCCTAAGGACCATTACATAAGCCATCACTAGCGTACACAAAATATTTAACATGTCATCACATTATTACATCATCCTTGCAGAGTCAAGCTGAGTGGGATATGGGCCTTATTTAACAGGGGGGTCAGGAATCAAGTGTCACAAGGTTTGTGTTTTGGGTTTTTTTTTGCTTCACAAGTGATAAACAGCCTCTGGAAAACAACAGTTGCATGTTAAATACCATGCTATTAAGTGCAAAACAGAACAAGGTGTTATAAAACAGTTAGGGAAGCATTCCTTTTATTTTGTGATCATAAGATAACATTGTTTAAAGATCACACAAATTCAACAGATCATTTTTCTTTTCCAACACTGAGCCAGCACTATAGTTGTCAAAGTTGTTTGCCAGTTTCTCTCTAGATTTACACTATTAACTAAAATAATTTGATTCTGTAAGTAAGCAGTTTAAAGAATTATGTCACGCAATAAATGCCTCGCTCCTTTGGTCAGAAGTAATAAATGAAGACTTCCAATACTTGTATTTTTAGTTTTTAAAAACCCAATATACATCCTTCACCAAGGAGTATTTACGCCACACGCAAGCCATAGATACAAAATACACAGTATATACATTTCTTTTTGAAAACAAATTGGAATTTATAAAAACTCAATCGCCAAATCAAAATAATTGAGGCACTAAACTAAAAGTAGTATCTTCATATCTTGATCATATAGACTGTTCTGTGAACAATCAGGACTGTTTCATAAATATATATTATCTACAGAATTTGCTGTGCTGAAAAAGCCAGCTGTGTTTAAGCTCAAAAGAAAAGTTGCACTTTGAGATTGTTTTAGTTAACTTTTAATTTTTCTCCTCCAATATAGTAATCTGGTCCTAGTGCTTTTGGCACAGGTATTAAGCTGCATTTTTTGCTACACTTTGTTATAAAACACAAAGTTCTTACATTTTKTTCATTAAAATCTGAAGAGTCTTAAACAAACCTAGAACTTTGATACAAATCTATATAGCTACAGTTGCTCCATTAAATAATATACACAAATATGCTTTTCGATCTTAAAACATCTCGACCACTGGATAGAAAACAATCACTTGTACTATCTCCTGCCTGCTGAGTCTTACGCATCATCAGTCTGCAAGTGAATAAAATATATTTTTTTTCTGGCCACATTCTTACACTAGATTACACCCCAGTGTACAAAGAAAGAAAATAAATGTACAGTAAAAAGATGGGATAAATTAGAAGGGGTTTCTTGGTCTTGAATTCTTCTCCAACTAGTAACGATGCAGCGCTGTAGGCAGCCCAAAATACTCCAAATAACTGAAAAAGAGAAGATGAACAAYGTTAGCTGCCACTACAAAAAAATATCTCCAGCTACCAATATTTAGGAAAAAAATTATCTTCATTTTAAAAGCCTACAATTTCTGGGGGAGGAAAATAAAAGTAACTATGCATTCAACTTCAGAGAAGCATTTGCCAGATAAGGCATCTTCTTTTGGTTTGAGACTGCATTTCTTCTACAGCAGGAGCCAAGAGTCTCCTATCTAAGAATCGACACAAACGTAAAGCATATAGATACCACATAGAAATATATGGTAAATSCAAGTGTAAAGCATATAGATAGCAAGTTGCAAGCTTGCATACACACAGAGATTGAAACTTCATTGAATGAACAACTTTCCTACCCTAGCTGGCCTCTACCCTTCACTTTCTTCAATCCACATATAAACACAGTTTAATTTTGTTTTAAACAATTGCTATAATTTAGTCCTCCGCCACCTCCTCCTACGATTTAATCTAGAAGGTTAAATTACCTTTTTTTTTTTTTTTTTTTTTTTTAAGACGACTTCAGGACTTGTTTGGTTCAAATGCTTTACTTGAGCTCTGGTGCCCCCACCTCAAGGCATCTGAAACACGTATTCCTACTACCTTCAGGTACAGTGAGAAGCTTCAAAAATACACTCTGTATCAAATACCACAATATCTATGAAATCTTTGCGCTCATATCATGAATAATAATACCCAGCCCTCTTATGAAGCCAAATCTCTCTTTTCAATTCTCCTGCTATRGATGCAAAAGCCTCTGCTTTCAAACTGGCTCATTCTTGATTTAGAAGACRAGCAGGAAGTAACATTGTATTTAACTTTTAAAAGTCTGGAGACCAGTGAACTTGACTCAAACTTCAGACAAGGTTATAGGGAAAAGTAATGAGACATCTACCATCCTCTAGTAGCAACCTGAATGTTTAATATTAAAGTAAAAATACTTAAAACTGAACAGCATGCAGAAGGAACGTAGGACCAAGGGCCTGCTCAGTGAAGGGCAGACATACTAGGACTCAAGCAAAAAACTTGCCAGTTTTGTCAGGAGAGCTCAAGTCCTTTGAAGGAGAGTTTTACACACATGGTTTTACTTCTGAACTCCAGTCACTAGTAAGAGTTATATCAAAAAAAAAAAAAAAAAAAAAAAAAAAAAAAAGCGCTACTGAAAACCACTTTATTTTGACCAATTTTTGAAAATAAGTTTATATTCGAGTGATGTCACATTGGCAAAGAAGATACTCTTTGCAGGATAATTGTATCTTTTCCAATATCTCAATGATCAAACCTATGCAAATTTTAAATACTTCTATTTAATTTAGTCTTATGCATTAAGTAACCAAAATAGAAATTTTTAGCTATCCTTAATGACAAAAAATGCTCATACAACTTGAGTAAATGGGAGCATTTAAGCATTTTGATTTATGGTGGTTAGAACTTTAGAGACACCTATAAAATCTCAACTGGCATTGCTTAAAAAATTAATTGCATKTGATTGCACAGGTTTGCTTTTGCTCCCTAAACTGGGACTGCAGAAGCAGACAGGAAGGAGAATTAAGATCCTCAGTAGATTCCCTGAAACACATGAGGAAACTGCAGCAATAAAAACAACTACAGTACAGTAGCTGAGAGGTTCTACTGACTGCATATGGAAAGAACTGACTGGAATTTCACTGCGAGTTCCACAGCTTTAGGGCTGCAAACTATTTCCCCCAATGCAGACGTTCCAAGCCAAGACGGAGCTTATGCACAGGAATTCACAGGAAAAGTAGTTTGGCTATATGGGGCTTAACCTATATTTTCACACTAATGAATCCAAGATGAGATTTGTCCTGAATTTAATGCAAAACTGATAGCAATTATCAGATAAATATAAATTAAGGAAATCTCAGTTAAGTTATGCATTAATTAAGAACTAAGTTAGCAATCTGCTTTCTGGCCTTATCTCTTAATAAGAATTGCAAATTATCAAATCACAAACACAGTAATTTCCTTATTCTTGTTTTACATATACTTAAACTGCACTTCAATTACAGTATTTACCAACAAACCAGGGGTAAAGAAGTTGATCAAAGCAACAGAACAAGAACCYAAAAGGTTCACATATGAGCAAGCAGCAGAATGTTCTCAGTCACCATTTCCAAATTATTCAGCAAAAATCTGAAGGTCTGCATAAAACCTTGTATGAAATATTGGAAGTGTTTGATGAACTTCACATWGCTCCACTATGCCTCACAGGCATATGCCAGCTCCATGAAAGGTGTCCAACAGCAGGTGCATCAGGAAAGCTGTTCTTGCTCTGTGCCTTACATTCCACATGGGTGAAAAGCTGCTCAGAAGAGTGAACTGAGCGCTTGGTACTGTCACCATCAAGGGAAAGTCTCAAAACAAGGACTAATGTTGCATTCATGCTGCAATAACTAAAAATAAAGTGCATGACAGGGAAAAAAAAAAGGACTGAAGAGCTTAGTTCCAGACTCTTCATTTTGATGTTTTAAGTGTACATCCCCTTCCGCATTTTTTTTTAATGCAACTGCTATAACACAGCATAACGCTATCTGATTAACAATATATTTTTTTATAGCAACAAGATCATATATTCTAGGTAGAAATATTTAAAACAGAATCTGCTTCTCGGTCGTATCTTCCATGCAAGCTAAAAGGATCACGTTCACAAGTATTTTATTTATGAATATTCTGACAGACTATTACAGTGTCCTGAAAAGATTAATGATTGAAGCATTAAGACAGTAACTTAAAAATAATTGCAAATTCTCAGTACATGTTACTGAGCTTACCTTTATTAGTGTAGAAACAACTTCAAATGATCCAACCACCACAAGTACAGGGGCTATGACAATGAGGGGAAGGAGGGAATATCCTATCACACCAAGAACTTGGCCGTAAGCCACCTGAAATTTTCAAGCATAGAAACAAACCAAACAGACTTTGTAGTACCAATCTTTGTCACCAGACACAAACTGATCTTGTTATGAGAGAATCAAATAGCCATGCTAACAACAGGCTGAGTATTCATCAAATATCATCTGAACAACTTTTTTTTTTTTTTTTTTTTGGGGGGGGGATATTATATGGGGGAAAAAAAACCACTACTTTAACGTTAACAGTTTTGTAATGAATAAGTCAGTTCTATTGGAAGCTTGAATCAATGTATATTAAATGACAATATTAACCTTTCCAAAAGAAGTATTTACACAGACAGATGAGAAATATGTAATTCACACCCCCCCCACACATTTCCATGCTGCACCTTGACTGGTTTGCAGCTGCTGCTCTTCATGAAGCGTGTGACTGATACAGAGGAGCACTTAAGAAAACCAGACCTCTCAGTCCCCAGCTGCAGACCCAGCTACCACAGGCAGCACAAAACACAGTTCCATGCATTAACCTAGGAACCCACATTTTAAAGTGCTTTTGGCATCAGTGCAAGACCGCTTTGGAACTCAAATCCTCTGGAAGGACAAAAAGCTGACATCCACTTTAGAATCGTTATGTCCATCTTAAACATACATATATTTTTAAGTATTATCATAACTGCCTTCTCATGCCTAACTTCCCTCTTCTGCAATTTGAAATCGTTTTGGACCCTGCTATGYTCCTTTGGATTGAAGTTAGGAAAAATAGAGGTCAGACAAATTACTGTGTTTCAAGCTATCACTTGCGGCAGCAGAACCTTCACAGTAAGTAGTGCAGATCCATAACAGTCCTCTCCCCACAGTTTATATATTCTCAATATTTCACAGTTGAGCAATAAAAATAAGATCAACTTAAAAGCATCTGTATTATGACAATATGTGGAAATGCAATGCAATTGCATTTAAGTTTTTTTTTGAGCACTCTTCACAAAAAAAGTCACTAGCAAAAATAATCAGAAGGAAAATCTTAAAAAAAAGACTAAAATAATTTAGCGAGTCTATTGTACTAGTTCATCACTGCTGCAAAATGTATAGTAGAAACAAAACTTCTACACACAGTTCAATGCTTTTTTTTTGATTGTTGGTAGTTACAGAGCAAATTCAGGACTTGGCTGAATTTGACTGCACCTGTGCAGCCTTCGTGGGGCGAGCTGCAAGCCATTTTCTGTTGGTTATACCTGAACCACTTGATGACTCTCTGTGTAGGCACAGCTCCCATGACTATTTCCACGCTGCCCCTGTGCTGCTGCAAGCAGCTGGAGGTGTGCAGRCCAGAACTGCACTTGGCTTCCCAGCTGAAGGACCCAGATGGAGACGCACTCTGTAGTGGGTTTACACAGTACCAGTGCGAGGAGGAAAACCAATGCTGGTAGGTGCTCTTCCCACCACATCTATGCCATTAGATTAGCCCTATTCCTCCCTACTGACCCTCCCCAAAAAAGGGATGAGGGGGGAATAGAAGGGCCGGGTGTGCAAGGAGAAAGAGTCTGATTTAGCCCAGTGATTGAAAACTTGAAGGCACTTCCCTGGAGAGGAATTCAGCTCTGGATCACAGGCAACTGTCAAAATTCCTAGGGCTAGGAGTAAGAATTTCCATATTGTTAATCACATCCAGCTCTCTCTATGCTGTACAGAAAGAGTGGTTGTCCATCTCTGTATGCTAGATTCTACTTTGAGGGCCATGAAACTAAAACAGAGGTATTACAGTAGCATCCAAGCTGGGTATTCACAATCGGCTACAATGTAGAAAGCCAGGCCTCAAGACAACCTACTCATTGCTGAAAACAAAACAAAACAAAACACCCTTTCCCACCCCCCGTTTTCACATACGGCTACTTACTTCTCCTCCAAGAACCCTGGCCAATAAAAAAATTGTCAAGGATCCAAATATCCAAATAGTTATAATCCAAGAAACAACCTTAAAGAAAAAAAAATTACATCAATAAAATTCTTGACTGCAGTGAAATTATGCAAAATTAATTATGAACTGCACCAACTGTATACTGTTTTACTCCGTATTAGAATGGAGATCAAGAACAGAATTCCGAAGTCACAGTACTGCAATACTGATGAAACTACTCTTTTTTTTTTTTTTTTTTTGCCTCTGAGCAGTCCTTGTTCACCAAACTTAAAATTAACGTGATTCAGTAAGAGCATCACAGAAGAAAGAGGTTAGTTACTCATAAAGGCTAAAACCACTCGAGATAAATCTTAGCTAATACAACAGCTCAGGTGAGATTTAGATTTTATGGCATGGAAAAAAAGTAACATGCTTCATTTCACTAAACAAGCCAGTATCATTCTACCTACTCCAAAAAAGCAGGCTCAGACACCTTTTAAATGTCAATGCTAACCAATAAAGAGTTAGAATTCTGCTTCTTTTGTCCCCATCTTAAGAGACTTTTTTTTTTTTTTTTTCATTCCAATGGAGGATATTCAAAAGTGGAGAAAAGACTAACTTACACTGCAACTTGTTGAATGTGACAATTTAAGGAACAAACTCAGAGACGCAGGCCAAAGTCCGCAGTTATATTCCTTTTATATTCTCACTGTGCTACTTGAACACAATAACAAACCTTAAATCATTCCCTGGCTTAACAGAACCTTCAAATTAACTTAACTGTTCTTGAATTTGAGCCACTGGGAGGCTAGAAGTAGTGCTCTCCCTTTTGAAATAAGCTTTTTAGAGAAGAACGACCAATCTCAGTTAGGTCTTTGTATTCCTAAGTACACAATAGCTGCACTTAAAATGAAGATTTGCATTCAGTTCAGCTTTTCCATTTAAGAGTTCTAGTTTTACCAAAAAAAAAAAGACTTTACAGACAAAAAAAATCAGAGTACTATTTCAAAAAATAGATATATAAAAGCCTTATGCTATTTGTAAAAAATAGGGCAAGACCTCCCTTTACTGTCTGCCTTCCTCTGCTGTGTAAGAGAAGAGAGCCAGATGAATGTGCTGGGGCAGGAATGCTGCTCTCTGGCTTGTGTGCAGCCGACCCACCATTCCCTTTATCCAGACAAGCTGCTGTCCCTCCCTGCCTCGCTGGGACTGACCGGCTCTCACTACTCTCTCCTCACACACCTWCAGTGTTCTGCATCTCCCCAGGAAGATAAACACCATTCATGGAGAATTGATCCGTCAGAGGATCAAGGAATAGTCCTTGCTTTGCCCAGGAGGCAACAAAATGGTCCACTCAGAAGACCTGAATAATACAGTATTTTAGTCTACTGATTTTAAGTCCAATGGATACAAGATATTACAGTGAATTCTTAGGCAGCATTTGGTATGTATATGGTAGCTAGAAGAAGAATGAATGATTTTATCTCACCATCCACAAGCACTTTAGCATAAGTATATTCTGCTACTTTACATGTAAGTCTTGTTGCTATATCACATTTAAAACTATAGATATGTATATATCTCATCATAAAGATTTATGAAGCAGGACACAATGAACTATTACCTCAAGATGACCCAGGGTCACATTCAAACTGTGTTTACAATTGATACTACTTCTGTTTCAAAGCAMGTGTAAATTAAAAATGGAAAAAAATGTTTATGGAGGTCAATTAAATCTGCACAATGCCTCTAACTACTTATTCACCTTCGAGTTAAGAGGAATCATAGAAAAAAATCTACTGACTAGAGGAAAATTATTTGATTGTAATAGAGCAGGGAGGAAAAAGAGCACAAAGCACTGAAAGATAAAATGTACTAGATAACAGTTGTGATCTAGAATGAGTTAGACAAACGGCTTCATTTGTCTGGAAGTTAAAATTCATGCCATCCACACAGATGTTCTTTGGTAAATTTACGGCAATAAAAAAAAGTAAGTTAAAAAGAGGTCCCAGTTAAAATGGCATGAGTCAGTAATATGACCCTAGCCATATCATTACTGATCCATTTCCTCCAGCAATCACTTCTTTCCTTTGTTTTTACTATAAAAGCAAACAAAAAAGACATTTTCTTATGCTTAACTTTATCCACAGTCTATTTAATATGGTTGAAGTTAATATCCAGAAAGGCAACAGTAGTTTAATTAGTAGGTTCAATTAGAAGGTTTATACCTACCTTGAATTGTCCATAGAGTGAAATCATTGAGAAGAAGAGGACAACTGCCAGAGGACCCCAAAAATCTGGATTGTCTCTCACTACCTGTCTATTAAACCCAAGAGATGGCATAGGCATCAACACACATCGAATTTTGTAGTAAATATCCTTCAGGTCGATGTCCAGTTCTTCCCTGGAATTGTAAGGCAAATTCAGCATTACTATACGCCACAAAAAAGATCATAAAAACATATGCTTAGGGACAAACAGCACGTTTGTAGAAAGTCAGGCTTTCTGAAGCCACGACTACCAAAGGAACAGTTTTTGCAAGATACAGCTGCACCTTATCCGTATCACGCCCTCAGYAACTTTCACGCCACAGATGGATACATTGGGGTGGATACAAGTGGGACGTCTAGGTGCATTTCTGTGTTTAGTGAGCCCTGAACACACTTRTTAGGGAAATACATCTCAAATTCTGTAAGAAAGAATGCCATTACACTCAGCAAACCTAAAACATTCAAAACATATTCACCTGATTTTTTATTTTTTTTTTTAAAGGTGAAGAGGTTGCTTCAACAATGGCAGTTTTCACCACRCCAGTTTTTGCCAAGTGTTTGAATATTGTCTTGTTTCCAGTATGGACAAGAATAAATAAAAGCTGATTAAAACAGCAGTAAGATTAACAAATGCTCCACCTCCTTAACTGCCTTTTCCAGTCCTTGCCTACAGCAGTGCACGGGCAGCCACAAAATTGAAAAGACTCTCCCTGCATAGGGGACTCTTAACTGGTGCAACTCTCGTCTTCAACATCCTAGCACCAGGGGAAGGAAGCAGACTTTCCAAATAACAGGCAATTCTGCTAGCATACATCACTTAAAGCAGCACGTTTATGTGCACAACTTCAAACTATGGTTTTCCCTATGCAGTAATGAATGAGAAGTTTTGAAGAGCTGCAAGAGCTTCCTGGCAGATACTCCTCYGCTCCATGTTTAGGAACATCTAACACGGCTGGAAAAGTGGAATTACACACTTGAGGTCTGTTTATGAAAGTTCTGTCCCAGCCCCCGATTTATGACTTTTTCCTCAGAAAAGGTCAAGCAAGAAATAAATGCAGTGAAGACATGATTCATGGTATTTTTTCTTTCAGAAATGAAATTTTGCTTGCTGAGGCTGTGGTAGCATTTTTATTGCTRTTACTGAAGCTATTCCAGGATTGCTATTACTAGCTTGTTCCTAAATAACAACAACAAAGTTAACACATTCCTGAATCCAAGCAGCACACCAGAAGCATCTGTTTTTCCTCCATCCATCTATGCAGTCAGTAAGCAGTGTTTTTAGATTTCACTCTGAAAGCCATGTAACAGAGTTTTCCTTTCTGGGATTAGATTTTGTGTCATCGCCCAGGGCTTCTGACAGTTTCCCATCTGAATAAACTGCCTTTCTCATAAAGCCTAGGAAGAGGCGATAGCTGTGACAGGAGACGAATGTCGGAAGCCAGGTTGCTCAATAAAGGAAAAAAAATCTCACTCTACTGAACAAAATGCACCACACTGGTGAGCCTATCCTTCCCCTGTCATGTCTTCTCGCTTCCAGAAATCAGCAGCTTAGGACATAACTGCCTTTGGATCACAAAATTTGCCGTTTTGGTGCACAATGCTACATAAGAGAGGGAACTGGTACGCTGTCACCCCAATATACCATCCTATCTGCTAATCAAAAAAATATGTATGTACAGAACAGACTCACACAGAGTATGAAGCACACACATGTACTTCTGCACGCTAACAAGCTACAGCACTTTTCAAATAGCAGTTTCAGGTTTAAGCTCTCCAGACATTTTCTCTTTCCCAGCACTTACTTCTCACTCTGCTTGTTAAGGCATTATTTTCTTTAATTAACAGAGGAAAAGATGGAGACTCTGAGAACTAAGCCACTGAGCTGCAGAGCAAGGACTAAAGCCCAGCCTGCCCGCTTTGCAGCGTACGTACCCTGAGACTTTCTGCCCACAACCACGGGCCAGTGAATAAGGGAAGTGGAGATTTCCTGTGTCACATACGACYCCGTTTTCAAATACTAACCCCTCTAGTACAGTTTTATGATACATTATAGCGTCAAAGACTGCACAGTTTGTATCCCTTGCTTCTTACAACCCTGTTGTAATGACGATCCACAACGCAACACAACAACTTACAGAATTCCTTTAACATTGAAGCAGTTACCACAAAACTTTCAGGAGTGTCTTAATCTCCAACTCCCTGACAGCACTAAGAAACTCAAACCAGCATAAAAGACAGAAAGAATATGGTGTATTTTTTAATCTACAACAAAATCAACAGATGAGAGTAGAAAACAGTCTCAGTTTTTAAGGCCCAGATTAACAGCCTCCACATTTTGTTTCCTCTGTTTCCATTCCTTTCCCATGGTGTGTTAACACRCCTCTTTCACACTAAAAATATAATTCATAATGAAAAACATCTTCATTCCTGCACCAGAAAGCAAACTTATTTCTCAAGACACTCATGTAACAGAATTCCAGTCACAGAAGGCACAGCGAGACAGTCTGAGACCTTATAGGCTRTTTTTTGCTAAATAGTTTAATAAGGAGGAATAACAAAAATTAATTGCAACATACAAGAGTGGCTTGTTATCTTCTGGGTCATCATCTTCTACTTCCAGAAGCCAGCCATAACCTCTCTGTCTCAGGAATGTAGTTGCAGTAGATTCTTTGATGAATTCTCCTCCAAGATTTAGCTTAACATCTGGAGTTGTTATGGAGCCACTAAGATCTTAGAGAGAAAGGAAAAATAAAAAGAGAGAGAGAAAAAAAGAAGAGAAACATACACCTCTGTGTCTTGTCAAAAGCCATCTGATTTCAAAATKACTGGAAGATGAACAATGGAGACAAGTGCTGGATACCACTGTAAATTAGTCAAAATTATAGAATAAAATTTTACCCTAAGGTGGACATATATTGAAAGCGATCTTTCAACAATACTGGTTTAGATCTCAAATCACCCAGCTTTAGCTTCCAGTGCAACTGTTTTGGTGATACAGGTAGATAAGAAGGCTTCTATTTGTGTTTCTTCACACATCTGTATGCTTTAATTTGTAGCTGGCCTCTAATTAAGTTCGCGTTTATTTTAAGCTACACAATGGTAGCTTAAAACACAACAAGTAATTTGAAGAAATATATAATAAAAATAGAATGTACTTAGAAATAGGAGAGCAATCATAAATTTCCATTTTGGTCCATGATTTCACAGACAGGGAGTATTTTTCATGCCTGAAATTCATCATGAGAAAGACTGATGAGCTGTCTGGTATCATTGGGACATTCTTCCTGTCCAAGGATTTGCTTATGCTATAGCGTAACACTGCTTTGCAAGGAGAGCTTCGTGCTATGCTTTGTGCACATACATATACAGATACAGCTATCAAAACCAAACAATAATCCAACCAACCACCTGTGTCTCCTCATCCAGTGAGGAGTGGCCACTCACCCCGCAGCAGGAAGGCTTCTGCACAGCCTTACTGACTAAGGCTCCTTCTAGCAGCTGCCAAGTGACAAGCGCCTAATAGCAAAACTATGAGGCACAAAACCCACAAACATGAACAAAGTTCAGGCAGCGCTTTGCGAGCCTACTTTTCAGGTAGAGCTCAGAAACCAAGAAACCAGCCTGGTACCCACTGACTGGCAGGAAACGGTAACACCAGACTGGCCTCACGGGGAATAACTGCGCCGCAGAACCTGCCAGGAACGCACGGTTCGGGTGCTGGCTACAGCGAGAGCTCTCRGATGCCTCCCTTGCTGCTGTCAAGGGCCCGACCTGCACACGCAGTGCTGAGGCCTCCCTCGCAAGTGGGCATTCAGGAACACTGACTTTCCAGACATGGTTGAATCTTAAATTTGAAAAAAAAAGTAAAAGAAAATAGTCTGCTCTTTAAATCATTTGTCTACTTAACTGAAGTCCTCTCTTTATTATGAAAAAGATAAAATAGCTTATGCTTTTAT
Source organism: Nothoprocta perdicaria (assembly GCF_003342845.1). NCBI lineage: Eukaryota > Metazoa > Chordata > Aves > Tinamiformes > Tinamidae > Nothoprocta > Nothoprocta perdicaria. Next base: position 1,651,135 of record NW_020456010.1, on the reverse strand, counting down.
TCGTTTATGTATCAAGATTTCTGATTTTAAGAGAAATAGCGCAGTGTGTAAAATTTTTATTCATAAGTATTAAGATGTCTAACTTGCCTTATTTTTTTCCCTTCCTTGGAACAGGCCCATGCAGCATTTCACAAATGTTTGAGTGGGCATGAGCCCCCATCTTGTGCTCATAAAGAGCACAAAGTCACATCCAAACCAACACATCTCCTCGAAAGGTGATTAAAAYAGCCCAGCATGCTGTTAAGACTGCTGGGCAAGTATTTTAAGCCAGGGTTCAGAGTTTTCATATAGAAGTACATTGGGGGGGGGGGGGGGTTGTTTGGTTATTTGTTTTCTCTTCAGACCAAGGTGGAAGAAAACAAGAAAAAAACAAACAAAAAATCATTTGACATTGCTCTTTGGTGAGATGAACTTCACAGTTCATTAGTAGTGGATTAATATTCTATGTCTAAAGACTAATGACTTAGTCATTCCACAATATTCCTTTACCTGAATTATGCTTTTCCAGGGAAGGGCAAATGAGTCAGGATTCACGTGGTCTCCTACTCCTACTTACAACTAAAAAAGCTGTTACTGAACAAATATCGCAAAGAGATGAGTGTTTAAACTGGTAGAACCCGTAGGATCTACTGGAAGAGAAAGAGCAGCAAGACGCCAGCTCCGGCGCGTTCCTGTGGCCTCTGCCTTCGTGGCAGGTTCGTGACCACGCAGCCGTGCCGCAGGCAGCCGGGCGGCGGGCCGCGCTTCCCCCGCTGCCCCAGCGCAGCGCTCCTTCCCGGCGCTACCGGGCTGCGCGAGGCGGCTGCGGAGCAGCAGCAGCAGCAGCAGCGCCGGGAGGACGAGCTGCCGCCACTGGCGGCGGCCACATCGTGCTCATGGCAGCCGGGGGCGAGAAGCGGCCCGTGACGGTACCGGCACCCGGCAGGGCCCGAGGGGCCGCGGGCAGAGCGGAGGCGCCGGGGCCGCGGCCGGCCCTGCCACGCACGCAGAGCCGCCCTGGCACGGCGCGCTGCTGCTGCGGCCCAGCCACGGCGCGGACGGACACGCGGGCCCCGCCGCCCGCCGCTCACCTTCCGCATCGGCCGAGGAGACGAAGGTGAAGTCCCCGTTGGTGGGCGCGTAGAGCGGCGGCGGCGGCGGCTGCTGCTGAGGGCCCGGGGGCTGCATCTCCCCGCCCACTGCGGGGYGCCGGGGGCGGCGAACGGCACCGCGGCCGGGGCGGCACCGCGGCCGGCGGCTCCCGCGTCCCTCCCGCGGCGGCGGCGGCGGCGGCCACAGCGGCGCAGCGCCCACCGCGCAGCCACAACCGCCCGCACCCACCGCCGATTGGCTGCCTGCAACGCGCGCCGCGACTGGCTGCGTCGCGGGGAGTGAGGTCACCTCCACTCCTCTGCAAACGCCCTTCAGATTGGCCGAGGCACGGCCGGCGGAGGGAGGTGGGGAGGGCRGAGAGAGGCGGGTGCTGTCGTCACAGCGCCCAGCCCTTTGACTGGCAGCCGTCAAGTGCGCATGCGCGGCTGCTGCGTCATCGCCCGGGCAACGGGAGGCTCCTTCCGTCCCGCGGRGCAGGAAGTGCCTCCATCTCTGCGCCCACTGTAGCGGGGCTCCAACGGGAGGCTCCTTCCGTCYCGCGGAGCAGGAAGTGCCTCCATCTCTGCGCCCACTGTAGCGGGGCTCCAACGGGAGGCTCCTTCCGTCCCGCGGAGCAGGAAGTGCSTCCRTCTCTGCGCCCRCTGTAGCGGGGCTCCCTCTCCCCACATCAGCATGGCCGTGTGCAAACCATCTGCTCCCGTTGTTCCCATCCTGGCAGCCCTGCTTTGCTGCTGTGTTCCCTGTGTGTTAACGGGGCCTTTCTGTCCTGCTCCCACGCCAGCGCTSCTCAAGGGTCAGTCGCGCCTACCACCCAACAGACAGTTTGTCCAGATCCTCTCTCCCAAGGTTCTGCACTGACATCCCTGTAATTCCCTTGGCTACGAGGGAATCTGGCATGCTGACCAATCTGGCCAAGAATACAGCACGTRACATCTACCCTAGGAAAATTGTCTTGTGGCTTGCAGGTTTTTAATAGACACAACAGAATAAAAGCTGGAAGCTTTTCCTACGGTGTAAGACACCCAAGGTCATCCCAGCACCAGGGCTCTCCAGAATAGTCCAATAGTCCGGTCACAGCCGATCACAGCCCTACGAAGCCCCTTTTTGACTGTCCTGCCCCACACACTGAATCAGAAGCTTTAGTGTTGTTTGSATCTCCTGGTGTATCTGTGAGCCTTCAGGGAGAATAACACCACCCTGGCTTGTAGGGGAAACAGGTCAGTGAAGTGAGATCACCTTTATCAGCTCGAAACCTTGGAAACTTAAATCCTTGATGGACTCTCCTGTCCCTGAGTCGTTTCAAAGAGTGCACGCTGTGTATGCTTTCTATGAGCTATTTTTTATTATCATTGAGTGAGCTTTGTAAGTTTTAAAAACTTCTTATAAAAGACAGCAAAGACTGGAATGTGGTGGATAAGAAATCCAGCRTTTTCCCTGTAGTTGGGCTCCTTCAAACACATGACCTCAATTCAGCAAAGCACGGAAACACGCTGAAGTGATTTGCATTGACAAAAGTATGTAAGCACATGTTTGATTTTGAGCTTTATACACCACCGCATCAGATTCTTAATGCATAAGAATGAATATTGTCAATAAAATCAATGGAATCGGTTTTGCTGTCAGATTTTTGTTCCCCGCACGGCAGCCCCGAAGCCCTGGGGGAGGCGCCGCCGCCGCAGCCCCAGTCCCTCCCGGAGGCCCTTGGTGAGGGCGGCCTGTGCCCCACGCCAGCTTGGGGCTGSTGCCGCGCATGGGGCTGCGCTCGCTGCCACCCACCAGTTCCCCCAAGCCCCCCAGKTCGGGCCGGGGTGGCCGGCTGCGGTGAGTAGAAGCCTTTGCCACGAGCTGCCTGCTGGGCAGAGAGACAGGGCTATTCCCACGGCAAGTGTCTCTGTGCCCTCGGCCATTCCCAGACCCGCTGACACCTCTCTGGGTGGCTGAAGGCACCAGGGGCACCCGAGCGTCTGCTTGGGAAGGAGGATGCATTGAGGACGGGCAGTGAGCGGGGCTGCAGGGGCCACTTCTTTAGCTGGAGATGGGTGGCAAGACGGCGTTGGCAATGCTGAGAGGGGCAGAGGGTCCAAGGCCTGATGCCGAGAAGGGCAGAGGGTCCAAGGCCTGAGGGCAGTGCTCTCTTCCTGCAACACTAGCCAGGAGCTCAAAACTCAGCCAACAGCATTAACCCACAACGTTAACCTCTGTACCCATCTGTTCATGCCTTGGGTCATATAAATCCACTCTGATAGGAGAGAGAGATACAGAACCAACAAATTCCATTAGGCCTCCTAACTAATCTACCACTACGCGGACAGGTATTTGAAACAACCAACATAGCTTCAAGGGACTTCACTTTTCATTTACAGGTAATTTGGAAAACTCAAGGAAAGAAATGGACAGARAAAGGTTAATAGCTATTGCTTTACTTGAAAAAGAAGGTATGAGTTGTCCAAACAAGTTGCCTTGTAAGAACAAAAACTTGGAGAAATGATGGCAAAAAATCAGACCTAGAACTTGAATGGAGATGACTGATCCTTTCTGGAAGACTATTGAAATTTTAGAAATCTTAGGGAAAAAAAAATCAGAGTAAACCAGGAACTCATAAAAGATACTGAGAAGTGGGAATGAACAGTAAAGTACTTTGATACTGCAGGTGKTTTTTTTGCTGTCTTTTTTTGCATCTTGATTAATAATAGGACCTGACAGGAAACTTGGGCTATAGAAGAGACAGATGTGGACAAGATCTGGAGCAGAAGTTAGAGCCAGGTGAGGGAAAACACCTGAAGCTATGCCAAAAACAGCACTGTGCTGAGCATTGAGGCAGCCACCCTCCTAGCGCTATTATGGAGACGTTTGGAGTTCTTCACTGGAGGAAAGAAAAGGGGAATAGGGGAAAAATGCAAGTATTTATGACTTCCGTGAAGTAAAAGAATAGTAGTTTTTGCCTACAACACCTGKAATTGTATTTTGTAGTAAACATAGTAATGCTGCTGAAATCGTGACCAATTTTACATTTATTTTTACAGTCCACCCCTTCCTGCCTAAAGGTCTGATGATTAACAAGCTAAGTCATAACGCTATTGCCACACATGCACGCTTTAGAAATAAAAAGACGCTGATGAGATACTTAAAATGTCAAAACATAGCTATTTCAAAACAAGGAAACTGCACCCTACAGAAGATCATTGTTTGTTGTTACAATACTGTATAGTGTAGGCTTTCAATGATTTATGAACAATCATTTAATCAGCCTTCCCAGCCTTCTGGATCTGAATTAGTCTCTTGATAGCTCTGATTAACTTGGCCCCCCGAGTCAGTTTTTACTTGTAGATAAGCAGCTTTTGGTTCGTTGTGTTTGGACCGTTTCCCACAAGCAGTATAAATGTGTCCTTAATGCTTCTTACAAGTCTGTTAATAAGATTAGAAGGATGATTGTAATATTTGCCGATTACTATCCAGCATGCCGCTAATGCGCTGTGGCGGGGCCGAAAGGGAAGTACCCAGCACGGATTTGGGCATAAATCTCAAACAGTAGCACTTGTTACCCTTCAGCCGCTTACGTATTTTATTGTGCTCATTGCTAATTAAAATTCTTACACGGGAAAATGGCTTCACCCTAGACTTGACCTGCCTCATATGATGCACTGAGGTGGTGGCTGCCTCGAACGAGGGCAGCCTGGGCATGTGACGAGTACTCTCTGATCACCTTCCTTATTGCGAGTCCCTAATGACCAGCTGGCACGCAAGAAGAGCATTAGCTTTCCCACCGTGTTACTTCTGCTGTGGGCAAACATAATGGGCTCCAGAGGAAGGGAAATAAGGCTATATCCACTTGCAGAGATTCCCTCACCAAAAGGAAGCAATGCTTTAACTTTATTCCTTTGTGTTCGCTATCTGTTTTTTTTCCTCTTGGACTTTACTCCATTCTAGTCTATTTCCTTATGTTCTCTGTAGATTTTTTTCCCCATTCTTCTCACTTTTTCTTAATAATTCAAAGAGATTTCTAATTAAATGTATGGAGCACTGTTTTGACTACAAAATAGTGGTGTTCAAGCTATTTCCATGGAAGCTGCACCTGCTCAAATCGCCTCAACTCTGGAACCTCAAAAATTATTTTGGGGTTTGGATCAAATGGTGCCAACCACCAAAAGGAAGAAAGAGGCAACAAGCCTAGACCTGTCACTGTAAAATCTTAAAAGGGTTTTCTCCAAATTACCAAAATATGATAGGTAAACCAGGAAAGACTTGTTCCTCTTCCAGGCCATAAATGTCCCACTCTCCTGAGACAAATCTCATAGATMTGGAGACACTTGCAGAAACCTTGCAGTTTCTAGGTCTATGTATCTTCCTGGCTCAAAGGTATCTCAGGAGCTCTGCTCACAATGCCTCACGTTCTCTACTCAAACCTGCTCCAAACAGCCTCCAATTAAAGGTTTGAAGGTAGGAATGCAGAGCAGATACCACACAGCCCTGCTATGGCATGTCTCTCGGTGGAAAACTCCCGCTATTGCCTCAAAGCCRTGGGAGTCTCCAGATGCAGGACAGAGAGCTCATGCATTCAGTGCAAGAGGACACATCAAGTCCCTTAATTACACGAAGTTTCTTTTTAATTCTGTACTTGCATAGTGCCTAGCAAAATAGAGTATGGGTATATGAAATGAATTCCTAGGTTTAACTTCAAGGAAAAAAATATTCACATCATCACTGTGCTCTTCTCTCTCACAAAAARAATATGTCTAAAAGAATAAGGTCTGCTTTCTTTTACTTTTATGAAAATACAAAGAAATATTTTTTTTAATCAATATTCTAATGTATGACTTGCTCTTGTTTCTATGAGCGCCCTCCTCCCACTGGTTACTCAGTGTGACAAAATGAGAAATGCAAGTGGCACCGTAATTTCCATCTGTACACAGTACTTATGCCCTCAAAAAATCACTACGAAAAAGGAAAATAAAATCTAGTGTTAACATGAGTCGGTTGTTACATTCTGTTTGCTCCGTAGGGAATTTAGGTAAAGATTTCCCAAACTCTTATATACTGTAGTATATATTATCTATATTATCTATATTGTTATTATTATTATTATCAGTGAATAAGTAACTAGGATATCTCCCAGAGTCATTTTTCTAGCTGTCTCCACCGTCTTTAGCTCAGCTCTTTCTACAACGTTTGAAGATTTAAAAGGAATCTGCACATTTATTTCACAGATAAGCCTTAAAAACCCTAAAAACCTCTGACCTCAAAAATATATATTAGAAGACGAAAGTCAGCTTGCATGCCTGGTAGGAAGCAAATCTTTTCCAGCAGGATATGAAAAGAAGTGAAGATGATTAGTTTTACTGCAGTCTTTAGGACAAAGCCATGGCTTGGAAATATGAGTTACAGGTCTGTAGCCTTTACTGCTGTAATATATTCCTAGGCTCCAAAGCATGTATTTTCCCTGCTTTTGAGGGATTTTTGCTGGTGGATTTACAAAAACATCTAGGCCAGCAGTATAACCTGCATGAAGCATGGCGAGGCATCACTAATGCCTCCAGYTGCTTCAGCAGAGGCCTTTTCATGATGCCACTTCTCTACTGAACACACTGTCTCATCTTTGGCGGGGTACTAATGCTAGCCTATGGTTGCTATATAATCACCTTAAACTCTTTCACTAGTTCTGCTGCCCATTCAGCACGTAAGAATGACCTCTCTGAAATTTTAGCAAAGATGAAACAGAAATTTCACATCGAAGGGAGTTGAATAACAGAGCTGCTCTACACAGTGATCAAAGATTGTATCACAGCTGCACTAGAAAGCAGAAATCACTCCTCAGAATTCGTTTGTATTTCCCTGACAGACATTTTTAGCAAAGATTTTCTGCCAGATGAAAACAGTGTTAATTAACTGGATTGAACTCAAATCAGCAGCATTTTCTGTCTAAGGAAGCTGAAGAACTTTTTGTGCAGCTCAGCTTTGTGTGGGAAGCGGAAGATTCTAGAAGTAGAAAACTTCATGTTTTATTTCAGAAGAAAGTGCAAAGTGAAAACTACAAATATGGAAACTTGTGAATTTTTAATACATTTTTCAATGTGATTAGTGAATGTGGTGTATTTCTATATTATTTTACCTTAGGAATTTCATTAAAATTTATAAAATAGAAATTAATTCCGACTTACATTTATTATGATGAAGAATATAAACTTCTCTGAAATGCGTATCAGCTAGTTGACTTAATGTTCTGATCCAGACTCYAAATCATTTATGGGTCAAGCTGTTATATTTGCTAGCAACCACTAGATGACACTGTGTGTCTACAAATGCAGCTGAAATGGGCCTAAGATTGAATTATCAAGGAAAATCCGTGTATCATAAAACAGAAATGCAAATCATTCTATTTCACATAATAGATTCAAGTATTGTATAATTTTATGTAATTCTCTGGTTGTCCTGCATATAGACTCCTAAAACAGCCAAAGAGGAGAAAACTAGATAGCCAGCTAGGACGATGGCCTAGGAGAAAGAGATTCCTCTTCCTTTGCTGTGTACGCCACCCAGAACTGTTGCTGCTGCTTGCCTTCATTTTGTATTTCTTTGTTTGCAATATGTTGACTACAACAAAAATTGTACTCATTAATATATCATGTTGTCTGATTTCTTCAGGCATTATATTATTCGAGTTCCATACATTATTGCAGTTAGAAGCCATTTTCTTTTGGAAGATTCAAAGTTGACATAAATACCAATTTCAAAGTGGAATTCAGCATGTAAAAAATGTGCAATTGAGAAAGAAGTTCTTCCTTTTCTCAAATGGATATTTCAAAAAGATTGGTGGTTGCACAGAAAAACTTGAATTGTGKTTTCCAATCCTCTGTTTCAGCACAGCTTTTACTCTGGTCAAGGTAGTCAAGGTCAGGCTGACTTTTAAGGCTCTAGTGACTGCTGTGTATATTCGCCCCCCCAGATACTTCACCAACTATTTAGGTTGCACAATGCAGAGTGTAGTCGACTCCAGGGGTTAAGATGCCCTGCTCCCAGAGACAGCAAAACACATTTCTGCTCTCTTGGAACAGCTCTACCCCCGTGTGTAGTTGAGCTGTGCAGGGCTGAGCAGCAGGTAGAGCAGAAGCAGAAAGAGGAGATCCTGTCCGAAGAGGAGGGACTCCACATCCTTCCAACTTCACCATTTTAAAGTACTCATTAGAGTCTCCACACAAGTACATGGCTGCTCACAGTCTTTTCTGCTCTGTTCTACCATGTTTAACTGTCATGAGCTGTACATATGGAAGGGTCCAAAGAACATCTAACATCTGTGAACTTAATACCAGCATGAGCAGAAAGCATTAAGGCTGACAGGTCCTTCTGAAGGCATGAGACACAGCGTGTCTCTAGCCCTGTTCCTGTGGTTACCACAGAACAAGGAAAGGAAGTGGTGGTGAAGCACCTTTTAATTTGGGGTCACATTCACAGGATACATCCAGTCACCTAGGCTGAAACTACTATAGTAGTGACGGGCAGCTGCTGATCTGAGCTACTGTGTTCTGCCGGATCAAACATGGCAGGGGAGGCGGGACAGTCAGTGTCTTCAGGAAAGCAGAACACACATCAGCTCAGTTTGAGCCTGCTGTGCACTGTAATAAAGAGCTATCTGTGCCTTTCTCTTCGGGATCCTCAAAAGAATCAGCACCTCCTGGTGTAAAACAGAGCCATATGGACTTGGGCTTTGAACTTTGAATATGCGCGAGGACTATTTTYCCGTGAAAAAATGGAATAAGTACCCAGTACTTCAGACCTATTGAAGCTGCCTAAGTAGTTCAATAGATTGAGGCCTTGAGATTGTGGTTAAATTGACTAGAACTTTTTTTTTTTTCTTTTTTAATATACTCTGAAATATGGAAGATTCCTCCTCTGATTAGGAATGGAAAATACAGTCCTTGTCAACTCCTACGAATGTCTCTGGGGTTCTTGTTTGGGTGTTTTTTTTCAGAATGAGATGAAGCCGAGTGACCTCCTGGGGACTCCCCTGCAAGCRCCTCGCTGCAGCCCTGGCGCAGCTCTCAGCCCGGTGGCAGCGAGCCCAGGSCGCTCCAAAGCCCCAGGCTCCATCAGCTTCAGACTCCTGTGGCTTCCAGGCTCCTAACCCCAGATCACGCAGTCTAAAATCTGCAATAGTTGTGCTTGGCACCCAGTCCTTCAGTAGAGAGGCTCAAAGTCTTGAGTGCCTCTGCATGAGCTGAGGCTCTGAGTATTTCTCCCCTTCATGTTGCTGGCTGTGGACTAACCAGAACCAAACCTTCTAGCTCTGTGAGCAGAGCAGTTGACATCCTGAGGACCTCCAGCCATCAGCCAGCCTGCACAGCAGGTATCCATGCTTTGCATGCTCACTGAGCATATAGGACAGGTAAATGGAGCCACCACCAGTGTGCCATTAACCAGTCCCCTGTAGAAAATGTGGTGTGTTTTCTCAAGTGTTCCCCTCTGCAAATCACCTTTCTGATTGAAAACYGCAAACTTTGGGTCTTCAACTCTTTCCAACCCAGCTTAAGGATGGCTGAAGCTGGCTAAAGCAGTAGACTTGGAAACACAAACTTCTGATCAACCTACTACATTAATTGTCAGAAAACTGGGCAAGTTTTTAAAGGAAATATGGCTGTGTTTTTGTGAAAAGTTTCCTGAAMCCGAACAATTTACAAAGGATCTGTTGTTTTTGGCAGATCAGCATTTTCCAATTACATTACATTTTTTCTATAATATTCCTGAAGAGTTCCAGTCAGGTCTTTATTCTGATTCAGTGACATAAATATGTCACCATCTACTCAAGCCAGATAGCAAATCCAGTATTACAGAAAGACCTGTTTCAAGCTGTGAGTTTTGCAGACTTGCAAATTTGCAAATGGTCTCATCACAACTTCAAATTATGATTTTGAACTCTTGAATCACATGATGCTGGGAAAACGTGAACATCAAAGGCACCGATTTATAATGAAATCACTTGATCAAATGCACCCAATGGTTACTGCTGATGAAATTTTCAGGAAGGAAGGTTAACTTTGAGTCAGATAACTAGAAATCAGCATGTTTACACACTTCCTTCCCAATTGTGTGAATGTAAAACCATCTGTGGAGTCCTGCTTCTTGGTTGAAGGGCAGGAAGGCAGGAAATGACAAAGCTAATAATGATTTACCTAAATTCAACCCACTTGATGTGATTATACTGAAATGTCCCCAGATATCCAGCAGCTRGGGGCACCTACAACATTATTAAAGAGTGTTGTAACTCTAGGGGTATTTTCACCAGCATATTCAGCTCCCCGAAAATTTAGTACCACGTTGTGTAGGATGAGCCTAAAGATCTTGTTTAGCTTCATATGCTGCTGCCTAAGGTCTTAGCTTTACATGCTGCACATGCTTTCATCAACTACATTTATTTTCTGTTTCACTGTTGCAGTTCTTAAGAACTTTCTTGCCGGCCAAAAGAAGTCACACTGGAATTTAAGATTTGAATCCTTTAGATTTCAGGTGACTGTTAGATTTAAATTCTATGGTCCAAATTGGCATCAGTCTATTCTGGCTATGTTACTCCTTGTGACTTCTAAGGAAATATGAACTACAATAGAGCAGGAGAGGTGAGTGTTCAGGAAACTTCTCACAAGAATTTGGCATCAGCGAACTTTACCTGGAAGCTTGAATTTGTCATGAAGGCCACGCTGAATGCAAACTTATCTGTATTACGCATTCAATCCCCAAACTTCTCTTTTTAGTCCACTCTTGATCAACATTGAATACAGCAAAAGTTGTAAATGTCCAATACACACTATGGAAATTTGTTAAAATATGCATAATTTTAATTACTTGACAAAATAAGCTAAGAGAATAACAACCACTTCTAGACTAATTTAATGATATTCCAGCTTCTAGGTGAGTTGAACTTAAAATGTTTACATTAACTGACCTTAAAGTGAACTCAGTTTAGAAGTAGGTTGCCTTTCACAGCTTATATGGTATGGTACTGGCACAATAAATGATGGATCACGTTCAGACCTACACCTTAATTAGAACTACAGAAAGCAACTGAGAATAAGAATATTCTTTTTTTTTTTCTGTCTTCTTTTTTTTTATCTTTTTTTTTTTCCTTTTTTTTTACAGGAGATACATGATTTGCTCTGAACTTCACTTGGACCTGTGCACCCAACTTGGAGATATGGGATTTACCACAGACTTCTGTACTGGTCGCTTAGGCACCTCTAAAGTACATAGCATGTGTGGAGCTTATTGCTTAGGTTTTACTGGACCAATGCAAATGAAACTGCTTAAATAATAACAATATCTCTTGAACCCAATAAACCCGGAGGACTTATAGTTAAAATGGCACACAGGCCAGGAGTATTATTAAAACCAATTCATCTCAATGCTGTTTTAGTCTAAGAAGCTTGCAGCTGKTTTTTGTCAAGGTTACTGTGGTTGCAGTAACCTGATGAAACCAATTTAAACCTCCCTTATTCATTTTTCTATTGCATTGTAGCTRTCCTCATTGTATGGACCTAGTGCTAACCTCAAAGATATCTTTGAAAAATAAAGGTAGACTTGGGTTTGCAGGCTTTGAGTAAACATGCTAAAACTCCTATACAAYATCAGGAGCCACCTAGATCTGCAGTTTAAATTCTGAGGATTGCCATAGAAACAAATGCAAGTTTTTCATACTGGGAAGAAACTAATGAACTAGACCAGTGAGCTAAATAATTTAGAGCATGAGTATGGGTGACTGCTTAACTCTCAAGCAGAAAGCTTATTCTATTTATAGCATAGTTTCCACTTTTTCTCTCCTTTTTTTTTTTCCATAGGTGTTTTAATAATTTACTCATTCATTAATAAAGTATTAGGGGAGGTCAGTAAGCCYACTGCCCCGTTCTGTACCATCATGTTGAAAGTGTGAGTTTAGGAGAGTTTCTTGTGAGAGCGGATAAAGAGGGTGCATAAAAATGCTCAGTTTGAGGGCAGAAGTAACGATGACAACATGTTGGCATATGTGAGCAGTCCTGTGACTGATTTATCAAGTGAAGTGTGATAACACTGCTGCCTGACTGACAGGTTCATTCCGGAGTCTGGGATGACACTACATAATTACCCTTCTGTCTAGAAATAAAAAGGCAACTTGCACAATGACAGCGTCCAACAGTTCCAGGAAGGAAATATTTCCCTGGAATAAAGTGTAGTTGCAACACAGAGAATCCCCTTCAAATTCAGGAGTGCATTCCTGAATGCAGGATCTCCTAGCTGGAAGTAGGGCATGGACCGAACGTCTGCTCTTGTTTGAAAAAGGCACATGAAGAAAAATTGTTAGGGCCACGTACCGGGACAAGTGGGAAGGCAGCAGCAAGATCCCAGAGGCAGTGCTAGGGGCTCCAGACTGCAGAATAAACAGAGAAGTACTGAATAAAAGTACTGAAAACAAGAGATAAATACTTTGGAGATCAAACAGCAGTAGAGTGTAAGTTCCCCTTGGCACCAATGAATGTCACATCAGTGCTGGAGAGATCAGTGACAGAAAGCAAGGGGCAGTTTGGTCACCATACCTGTTTTAAGGTTTTCCCTGCTACTAGTTTTTGCTCTCAGTAGCTGGAAGGAGGGCAAAGCAAAAGCTATTTAGGAAAAGAAGACCTAGGAACTCCAATCTCTAACCTACGCATAGACGTGGGTCTATGCTTCCTATGTTGCAAGACAAGGTACAGGGAGGCAAGCAGGCAAGACAGTGCACAGCACAGCATCAGAAAAAAAAAGGAGTAGGAGGAATTTCCCTGTGGATGAAACTATAATGGACCAAATTTAAAAAGCAGGGAAGCAAAATCTGGGGGAGAAACAACTCTCTCTAATCTGTCACAAGAATTATTAATTAAAAAAAAAAAAATCTGAGAAGTGAGAAGACTTACTGAAAAAAAGACCTAAAATGGGCAAACAAAAAAGTAAATGTTTGCAGTTGACAACAGGGCTATTTATAGACAACATACTAAAGCTTCAGAACAATTGCATGACTTTTACCAAACAGACTTAGAAATAAATATGCACCCTCCATCCCAAGCGCAAACAAGCTAATCTGCACTCTTTCATATCAGATCAATGGAAGATATTTTAAGTAAGGAGACAACATTTAAATATCTGAGACTGCACCCAAACGGGGAAAACAAAAAATAATAAAAAATCTGGCCCAGTAAATGCAACTGCATAAAGGAGAAGGTTGAAAAAGAGTTTGAGGGAGACCTTGCAAAATAAGTAAAATGTCATAATAACTTATTTTTCAGACAGATGAGAAGTAAAAAGTCAGGCAGAAAGTTTGTAGGACAATAGATGRTCAAAGTATGAAAGGGAGTGCTCAGGGATCATAACGTCATAGCAGAAAGGGTAAAGTTTTTCTCTTTTATTGTTTATGTCTTTGCGCYCTGTGGAAACATTAGGAGCATTTCCCCATCAGACCCCTTCTTTCTAGTGGCTGCATCTGAGGAGCTGTCACCACCTGATGTGACACTGGAAGAGGAACCATCAACAAAACGAATAATAATAAGTYACCATAGACCAGAGGTTGTTCAGAACAGAATGGTGAAGTAGTACAAATCTGAACTATTGCACATAGCATTTAACCTCTTGCTCGAAACCCGTTCAATACCAAGTGAATGGCATTTGATAAATTTGTACAAAATGAGAATTTAATAGCATCAAAAAGCACCTTTACAGGCCTTCAGAAATGATCAGAAAAAATGCAGAAGGGCAACTCTGTAGTTGCTAAGCCAGCAAAAGCAGTAATGGAGAATAAAATCGGTGAGTGAAAAAGGGGTTAAACCCTGAAGAGGCAAAGCTTGCCGATGAGACTGTGTTGTTCAGGATGATCAAAATGAAAGCTGGCTGTGAAGACCTGTAGCAGATGCCCATGATGTCAAGGAAGGAAAAAAAAATATATGCAACTGAATGCATATAAATGTAAAATAATGCCTGTGGGAGAAACAATCCTATATACACTTCAGACTCCGAAATAATTTTTATGACTTGGAAGAGAAATTTTGAAAGCTCAGTTTAAGGACTGTTTGGCCTCTGGGCAGCTAGGTTTGAGGTTGCTCATTCTGAAGTGCTGGGCCCAACGTCGCTCACTCCTAAAAGGCTTCTGAGCAGAAGGTTTTATGGCTCACTATGGTCCTTTTGAGAGACTCTTTTCCCCTGCAAGGACCACGGTGTTCAGGCTCTCTGGTGCGTGGAGCCCGACGTCGTTGTCGTTGTCCTCCGCCCGATGTCCTCGTCCTTCGCCCACCTTCAGAAGATTTCAGGCCTGTGGTGCCATCAGTAAGCCAGTAGTCGCTCATTCCTAAAAGGACTGAGCAGAGCTTTCTCTGCTTTGCTGACCTTCTTCATAGAGACTCTTTTGAGAGGAACACCAAGGGCGCTTCTATGCTCTTTGCTTTTCTGAAGCCAAGCCCTAAATGGGAAGGAGGATTTCACAGAATCACAGAATATTCAAGGTTGGAAGGGACCTCTAGAGATCATCTAGTCCAACCTTCCTGCTCAAGCAGGCACACCTAGAGCATGTGGCACACGGTGGCATCCAGGTGGATTTTGAAGACCTACAGAGAAGGAGACTCCACAACCTTCCTGGGCAGCCTGTTCCACTGCTCTGTCACCCTCACAGGTAAGAAGTTCCTCCTCACCTGGAGACCGAACTTCTTGTGCTCCAGCTTGTGGCCATTACCCCTCGTCCTATCGCTGGCCACCAGTGARAACAGCTTGTCCCCTTCCTCCCTGCATTCTCCCTTCCTGAACTTATACATATTAATCATATCCCCTCTGAGCCTTCTCTTCTCCAGAGTAAACAGGCCCAGCTCACTCAGTCTCTCCTTGTACGAGAGATGTTCCATTCCCTTAATCATCTTAGTTGCTCTTCTCTGGACCCTCTTTAGAAACTCCACGTCTCTCTTATACTGGGGAGCCCAGATTTCTAATAATGTGATTCCTAATAATGGTCAATTACTCAGCTAGAATGCTGAGATATTTTAGGGAAAAAAAAAAAAAGAAAAAAAGAAAAAGAAGCACCATTACACTATTGTATGAGCCCACAGAGCACCCACAACTTGAAAACTGTGTGCACTTCTGCSACCTTTATTTTCCCCTAGTTTTCAGGAAAACTAAAACAGCTATAGAGAAAGGCAACAAGCTTGGCCAGTTAAGCAGTAACTTCCCAGAGAGGAATGATACTCAGTCTGCAAAACAGGCAGCCAAAGGATAGTTTGACAGAGGTCTGTACACAAAGACTAACTGTGAAAAAGGTGGGTAAGAGTTAATATCCCATGTTCTTTTCCARTTCAAAGATTACAGGTATCAAAAATTCCTAGCAGATCATGAGTTCTTGGACCTGTGTTTTGAGCATGTTCCAGGGAAATGCCACTAGTTACTCTCCCCATCCTCGTGCTTGGATGCCGTGTTTAGTCACTGTCAGGAAACAGATTCCCTTCCTGAAGCCAAGTGGAGATGCTGCTCTGCATGTAGTGAAAGAGCAGGCAAAGACCACTGAAAATGGAAGAGAAAGCACCATGATGAGGGAGTGAGGGACATATGTGAGATGGAAAAAAGATCTTTGAAAATGGAGAATCGACAGATTACCATACTAATTGAGTGGTTATTTTTCTGCCTCCTGTTGGTTTAATCAGATAAAGCTGGCTAAGATTGCCAGCTGGCAAGTGAGTCCTTATCTCTACCATTGGCCAAACACAACATTCCTCTTGGTATTTCTCTGCCCGCTGGCTCTCCAGTTATTTTTTCAACTATTACTTTTCTTAAAGAAGCTCTACTCCTACTAAGTGAATTTCTAATCCATGAAGCAGTGCAAAAAATAACCACTCAGGTGGAACAGGATGCATCGTAGGGCTGATATATTCTCAGTTTTGTCCTGGTATCTCATTTTATGTTCTCTTAGGGAGAGGACGAAATTTTCATGCCATGAGAAAAATTAATTTCATTCCTCTCCTTTCCATGTTTTGAGTTTATTTGTTAAAGTTTCTTATCATGTCTGCAAAATATACAAGGACCTGGAACYGAACCATTGCAGCGAGAGCTTCCCAAGAAAATTTGGGATAAACAGACTTGTTTAGTTTCTGTTAAGCTTAAAGCAGAAGTCATTTTGGTTAAACATGTATCCCCATAGAGAAAACATCCCTTTTAAGGAGGAACAATATTAGATTATGTGGTTATGTGACACCATTTTTCCACATTCCAGTTTAGCATTCACACAAGCTCTTCCTCACAGATGTGACATTTCCCTGACACCTACTGCATGTCATGCACTGGCCTGAAGGCAGTAGGTGAAAGAGACATGGCATTTAAATAAAACATTCCCAACAGCATTGTCATGATCTGCAATCACATGAAAATCGCTACCATTTATTTATAGTGGATTGATTAAAGATTTGTACACCCAGCCCAAGGGCATAAAGCAGTGACCTAAAGTCTCAAATAGAATTTCACTTGAAATAAAATAAAGAAAAAGAAATATGCCACAGTAATAATATTTGAAAGATCTGCTGAGTGGTCAGATAAACATTGCTTCTATTTATCTGGCTTGCAGTCCATGTAGGACAGTAAATAATTTGTAATGCTGGAATGGTGAGATTCATGAGCATCTTTGGGATCGCTTCAATTTTGTACATGAAAACTTAGTAGGAAGACCTAAGATCAAAAACATATGTCTATTTTAATTTGGTACTAGATCCAACATTGAGTAAATAATAATTCTCCTTTCCTTTTCCCAGTGGCTATCAGTCTCATTCACCTCAGGAATTCCAGCTATGTTTAATTTTAATTTAATATCCGAAACACTCTTGCAATGTGCACTGAAAAAGCATTTTTGTATATCTGCATATGGTAAAGAAGAACTTACAAGAAAGCTGGATTGGTTTAAACCATTGCATCTTAAAGAGTTTGTGATGCTCTATTAGAGGCACCCAGGAGACCGTATATGRATCACAGTGAATACCATCCACAGATATGATGGATGGGCTTGAGAAGGATGTAGAACTGGAGTTATTCATTAAGTGCATACATGACACACACCATACATGGGCCTGGAGGCCAAGGCATGAGCCAAACTGTGGCATGTACATCCCATTCATGGTGCCTCCTGTGGGATAACAGATGCATTATTGCACTGTCTGCTCCTGGGCTCTCCTTGTTGACCTGATGAAACAGTTGTAGCAGCCAGACTGAGCAATGTGCACATGAAGATACATGCTTAAACTGGTACTAATGTAGAGGATATATTCAAACTTTATCCCCTTGCAYGCATCTGATCATACTGATAAGTGAAGGCCTTGCATTTTTACAAGGAAAAGGAGTGTGTTTTGACCYAAGCAGTGTTCAAGGCCAACCATAAGTAACACAGACACCTCTTAGATTTTGGGGAATTTTGTACCAAAGTTCTCCTTCRTAAATATAACTGCATTAAGCAGGCATTAAGATGCTGATTCTTCTGCACAATGGAAGAACTGAAGAAGCAGCCATTGCTGTTCATGACAACTCCCTGTTCAAGTCTACATACATTTAAGTCAGAATGACAAAGGTATTGCCTTGTTTTGGGTATACTTGAATTGTACTTACCACATTTTTCCAGGTTCTACAGCAAATTATGTAGAAGAACTACTGACAGTCTCAGCCATGACAAAATCCTGCCTCGCTTTCCATAGACACCGCTGAACATTGAACAGAAGTGCTGCTGGACAAAGCAATAGGTARAACCCTGAAAGATCCAGTGCAGTGCTGAGCAGCAGTGAGGAAAACAAATCCATGGCATATAAATAGAAACACTGCCTATAATTTGGTAGAAATGATTCTAGAATGGTTTCAAGTGGACAGAAGTATGAAAGCATGAGCAATATGCAGAGAGATTACTTCAATATTAAGGGACTAGCTCAAAGASAAAAGCTACTAGAGTAAAATTTGAGCATACATCATGGGGTTATAGAAAGGCCAACTGAGTAAGTGGCCTGCTTTGCAGAGGGAGGTTTCATGAGGGATTCCAAGAATTTCGCTCTCCCCAGCTTCTATCCATCAGCAAAAGAAAGAAAATGATCCAGAAACAAAGAATAATATACTTAGCATTGAAATCCTGATGCACTTAACTCTTTACAAAAATTCAGTGGGCCTTTGAGAAAGTCCTTATTTAATCAGAACAGTGAAAAGGACAAAACAGTCAGAAAGGCAGTTTAGTTATCTTGTTCGGGGAATTTAAAGAAATAGTGAGGAAACGGCCATGAACCAGGGACAATGACGTTGCTGAATGTCTTGCCTTCTTTTGTGTTTTGCATCTCCTTAGGCTCCTCATTAGAACYATATCTCTGGTTTGAAACAGTAGGAGTCAGCAGGATAAATGTGCTGTAAGAAACACATTTTCATCCAGCAGTTCAAAAGCCTCAGTAAAAACGGTAATGCTTAATGTGTCCGCTGTGGGCTGTAGCAGCAGACAGCACGGGTGGGGCCTCGGTGCAAGTCTTGGCTGCATGCTTTTTTTAGGGAGCTTGAATAAAGATATTTATTCTTGGAAGAAAATAGGTCAATTATTTTCTATGGTAACTGGAAAATAAACACACAAACTGGCAGCAAAACATCTATCCCCTGTTTGAAAAAAAAAAAAAAAAAAAGACCAAGTAAAAGGTTATTTTATTCATTGCTAAACTATTTATTCAGTTAAATTCTGTGTTGGCTTTTTACAGCCATGCAGAGCTCAGTCTGCCTCCCTGGGAGCTGATGGAACGAACTTTGGGAAGGGCCAYGGAAGCAGAGTCTGACCCAGACCACTACTGACAGTGTGTGGGGAGAAATGGAGCCTCCACGCTGGGGCAGCCTGAATATGGGAACCACGAACAGGGCCCTGTTTGTAGCACAATTTGTGTGTGCACTACTCTTGCACAACTAAACCTACATCCTAAGCCGAGACCTTAAAAGACATGTGTCCTGCTGGTCTGGTCTGGTCTGAGTGAGGTCCTTGTCTGCCTGTTTCCATGGTTTCTGCAGAAGGCAGCACTGATTGCCTTCCATAATGCAGCCAGGCTACAGCTAACGCACCGCTCCGAAACGTCGGCCATTTTAGATTCTGTGGAGAGGTTCCCAAAGCCACAAGGTTTCCTTGGGAGAAGGACCTGAGGAACAAAAAAGGCCTCCTAGCTCCTTTCCAACTAAATTTGACTGACTTCCCCAAAATCACACCTCCGTTTGACAAAAAGGCGCYTTGGCCCCTCTTAGACTATTCAGAACTTTCTGTTGGTTATCACGCTATCAGTCTGTCTTCCTGCTCATTGATAGCGGGGGATCTAACAGGCCACTAATTTTGAAAAAGGGCAGATAACACATACCTTTACAGTCTGCATTTGTCAGCTGGGACTCAATTTCCATTTTTTTCATGTGGACTGAGTGCTAGGGAGTGTATCCTGCTGCTTCTATTTGAAAGAAAGGGAGAACCCTGTCTTCCCAGTCATCATGTCTTCCAATGATGCTGATTCAGAATTGGAAAATGACTTTCAGAAAGGGTCAAAAATGTGTTTGAAAGAGAGAATCAACTAAACAATGAGTCAGGTTTTTCACATGCAAGATATAGATGTTAGTGTTGAAAAGCACCTTGAGACTTCCCGGAGATCCGGAGTGCTGAAGATTTACTTAATCACTCATCTTGATGGAATCCATCTCCCCRCAGGATGTTGTAAATAATTTTTTAACATCTGCACCTAACACTTTATGAATTGAAATCCCACTTTTATTCTGAAATACAAAGAATAATTAATGTGGTGTATTAGTCATTCTTATGAGTAATGACCACACAATGGTAACGAAAGGCAGTTGGGGATGATGATGTGAGTGACCGCCAAACCTGTTTTCACTCAGTATATTTACAGTATTGAATAATTGACTCCCTCATTCCCCTTGTGTCCTGCTTTGCTGATCATCTTGCTACATAAATGTTAGTTTGTTAACAGGGACTCCTTAGTTCCTTCTAAAACAAAGCTGCCATGGGGCACTGGGGAGCCAAATGCTATGTGTTGCATGTGCGATCAGTCTGCTCTTGCGGGAGCTTTCCCTAAGGGATGCAGGCACAYGGGAATCCTCCCTGCTTGACTGAGGAGGGGTCAGATATTATCCCCTGAGACAGACCAGCCGTGAAGATGTCCCCTGAGATGACACAGTAGATAACACAGGAAGAGCAAGAATGGGAAAGGGCTTCATTTGTATTTAACAGTTCTKTAAAAACTGATGAAAAGGGCTGTTGACACTGAGGAGGAGAATGAGTAAGACACTAACTGGCGTTTGAAAATGGAGGTGAAGGAAAGAAGGGAAAGACATGRTGGAAGTTTTGGTGCAACTTGATTGGTTGTCTATCATCTGTCAGAAAAGAAGATGAGAAGAGTGTTACAGGGTTGTGTTTCAGGGCTGAATTGAGCCCTTGGTTAAGTGTCTAGTTATCTGGTCCCTGGTACTTCAGTGAGATGCTAGAAGCCTCAAGAAATTAAAACTAGCAATACTTTTAGAGCAAGCAACATCTTCTTGTCCGTCTTTATTCTCTACCAAGTTCCTGTGAGAAGGCTGGCCAAGATGGCTGAGAAGATTTGACTATATTCTGTATGTCAGATGTAGTCAGAACCAAGATATTGGAGTCCATCACTGAAAGGGACCAAAAGTTCAAGGGCCTCATTAAATTACAATACTAAAATACAGTGAGCATAAAAGGCATTTTGCTGATTAAAAAACAGGTCCATATTTTTTTGCAGGGTTGTWTATAGTTGAAATCTAAAATCTCAAACTTTGTTTGGAAGCTTTTTATCACACAGTGCAAACTGAGCAAGGAATTCCACATGCGGGAGGCAACTGATTAATTAGAGATAAATTTGGAATGGTTGGAAAAAAACATATTTTTTAAGAAAAGAAAGCCTGTTAAACTGTGTTATTTGGAATGTAAGTAGTTTTTCTTCAGGAGACTGGAAAATTAAGCCCACTTACAGATAATATGACATTTTTCCAAAAGAATTGCTCCCACAAATGAGAGCACTGAGCTGGTGAGAAGCTGATTAATCTATTATCAAGTCTTGTTTATTTTGAACATTTACAGCTTCATGAAACTAACAGAATGGTTTACCAGTGGCTATGAAATATTGTAAACATGTCATCCAGATCTTCTATATGCACTTTTTTTTTTTTTCTTTGGGATCTCTAGGATAGATTCTCCGTCTGAACTAGTACTCACTTTTGCAGTTGAACTTGCTTGAACTTAGGAGAGAAAATGTTGATGTGACTCACATTTTTAGAATCATTACAAGTTCCAGGAAGTAGAGAAATAGAGGAAATATTAAAGGAAAAGCTAAAGGAATCAACCTCAAAAACAACTCCCCCAAACTTACTTTTATCACCCCCATGGAAAAAAAATGCRTTCCTTCTCAGTGCTATTGATTATACATCCGTGTATCAGAGGATACATAAGCTCAAAATGCTTTTATATTTTAGGAGATAAATATCCTGTATACCAATTTCAGGACCACAATTATGTTTCAAAATTTTTGGCTAATTTTATCAAAAATGCTTACTAAGCTTAACACAGGAAAGCAAGAAAATATCTGTCAAGAAGCAGTGTCATTGAAAACACCAAGGCCTATTTTACAAGTGGATTAGGACACCCAGCTATATTGTTATTTTGTAYATCAAGAGATGCAAAGTTTTCATAACTTGAATAGTTGTGAGGTTAAATATGCTAGAGATTCAAAGCACAGATGAAGATGTTTCATTTCATACATGCTCAATGCATTTCTCATTGTCCACTCTTTTGCTAGGACAAAAAGTAGTGTACCCAYGTGGAGGCAGAGATGTCCCTGAGCAAGAAAAGGAAAAACTGTGATACGGCTAAATTTAAATCTAATTAAATTTAACCAGTAGAAATGCTAATGGTATTTATGTTCCTAAGTATTTTTGGTGCTTTCTCAGCTTGATCAGTCAGCAGACTCATCCATCATGATGGAAAAACATTTTTAAAAAGACAAATGAAATAACAYAAAATATTGGAGACCCAGAAGGCCTTTAGGACCTCTACTCACCCTTCTGCAACACTTAATTGTTTCCTCATAATGCCAGAGGAATTTCTGGATTCTAGGGATGTGACAGAACAGACGTATGGCTAGCAGTTACACAAGGTTAATGGGGCCACAAGAGTCCAGAAAGAGCATCTTGGGAGAAGAGAATAAATAACCTATGTGAAAGAGGCCAACGAATTAGCCGAATGAGATCCATTAGCTGGATTTGTTCTTTTTCTCTGTGATTACTGACAAATTTGAATGTTTTATATATATACAGCCCCTGTGAACTTCTGTGARACTATATATAATGAGAGAGAGTTTGTTCTAAAAAGCTTAAAACCGTATTCAAGTGTCATGATATTGAAACTAGCGTTAAGATTTAGTCAAACAACATATGTGGGCTTGTTTTGATACTTCGGTCAGTGTTCCAGCTAATCCTAAAGCTTTATTCTTACTATACACATATCAGATTAAGCAGGGAACAATTAAACAGACATTACATTACTAGCATATGCAATTTAACAGTGAAAGAAAGATAAATCTTCTGCTGCTGTATAATCTGTAGTTACTTGTTGAAATTGATATAATAGTTAGTAGAGTGAAGATAATTTTCTATACAGAGTTGTAAGAAATCTATGAAAATTACACAAAAGAGCATTGAGGTTTCCTTTAGGATAGTCTCAGACATCAGTAACAACATTGTGGCCCATGAATCCATAATTCCATCCCTGCATACCAGTAATTAGACCACATATAATTTTTTTCCTGCAGGCCTTCTACTTCATTCAGCATAGTGTATCATTAGACTTGTCAGTGACATCTCTTAAAATCTCATTAGATCATTGCTGGCTTTCCAGGCTCTGAACCTGCGGAAAGGAAATTTATTTCTCCTGACTTTTCACAGCAGCAGTCTGGAAAACCTCTGGTGATCTGGGCTTCTGAAGCCCAGGGTGGGGTCAAAATCTTTGTTGGGAGTCCTCAATTTCCATCTAATTAAGTCTGTGAATAAGCAAACCTTGCTTTTTGCCTGCCATAAATTCCATGCGCTCTGAGGCTTTCAGTTGTCACAAATTTACTGTCAAAACCACTACCAGGCTATGAATATCATCTTCAGCAAGATGTTACTCCCTAGAGTGGCAGAAAGTGCATGACAGTGATGGGCGCTGATGGTAGCAATTGTGCTGCAAGACCCTGTCAGCACTAACCTTCTTCCACTGCTGGAGCAGCCTTTTTGCTGCTGCTTTGCTGCTTTGTTTGGATTACATAGCAGCAGTGTTGGAATTATTTATGTTAGGGTTTATAGTAATGCCTATCACCATACTGTGAACGTGCCACTCATTTTGATGTAAAGTCCATATGAGACCTCTTCTTTTCTTGCTCCTGGCTGTAAACCTAATTGTAAAGATTCAGCCCTAGTACAATGAGTATAATTACCAGTGCTCTCAGTTCTTCAGCTTTTTAAGCAGTTCTTGGATAATTCTTGTTCCCTAAGATTCTGGAGTGCTGGAATAAGGCTTCTTGAAGACTGCAGATTTTCTCATTAGAAGAAAAAAATGAAGGAAAATTTCTAGCATTCCAGTTTTAAGGGAAGAACTTTTAAAYAGAAACTTTAAATACTGACAGAAGCAGAGAGAACTAGACATTTCTTAATACTATTGTGTATTGTTTTTATTTTAAAGTCCGTCTCAGGTTTGTGGGATCTGGCTTATGTTTCATAAGCATATTTAATACATGATTTCTTCTGGTGCAAGATAAAGCACTATATGATAGAAATGTAGCTCAAAAGCAGGAGACAAGACTTTGCTGAAAAACAGTGGCAAAAAGAACTTGAAAAGGTTGCYTAAGTTATAGAAAGAATCCATCCTAGAGAAACAGACGAAAAAAAAAACCTTTCATCACATAACTTAGGAAACAGGATCTGAATTACTGTAACATCTGTTGTGGGTTCACTCTGGTTTAAATCCCAAACAAAGTCTTCTGTGCAATTACACTGGAAAGAAGCTACAGTGCTGTAGGCTGCAAATTTTGAAAATGGCAAGATGTTTTTYGCTCACTGCTCTTGGATTTGTCATATCTTCATTGTACACAAAATCACCCAGAAAAATGATGAACAGCAGCTATTTGCATCCTGCATTTAACTTCCCTTCACAAAGCTGCTGAAAGTATGAGTTTCCATGAGAGACAGTAGAAATGTATAGATTTCTTTTTAAATTATCTTCTTTTTCAAGACCCCAGTTTTAMCATTCACTCCAGCCAAGAATTAACAGCTTAGTGCTGTCAGACAAGAGCACASCATTGACCTCATGTTTCTTAATCTTGCCACTGACTTTACTGCATGACACCAGAACTCTATGGATTCCTAATATGTCCAGAGAACTTCAGTTTTATTAAGGTACTTGTCTCCTGGCTGTGTGAGTAAATGAAATTCTACGAAAGACTGAAAGTAGAAATAAGAAGCTTGTAAAATTATCAAGCCAAAATTAGATTACCTTGTAATCTGGGCTATCCTTTTATAAGGAAAAAGTTTTAAGGATTGTTGTACGTTAACTTTGGGCAGCAATTTTAGAAGCCCTGGGACTGCACCCATGACTCAGCAATGAAAGAGTTAAGTCAAGGRTCTCGTTTTAGAAGTAACTTGTTCTTCAGCAGCAAAGGGCTCCATAAATAAATCCTTTTTTGACAATCCCTGTCCCCCAAAAGACAGGAGTGATCAAGAGGGATCTACCGTAGCTTGACCATGACAGAAGGAACTTTATGGATCATCAATTTAAAGACACCTGCCAAGGATAAGATTAGCTGGAAGAAAGGAATATCTGTCTTATGCAGGTAGCATTAGATTGAATTTGACATACTGCAGCATAGACGCATAATTATCATCTTGCCTTAAAAAAAAAAAAAAGTATAAAATGGCAAGAAATACTATCTTTTCTGATAGCAAGAATGATAAATGAAATCTGTGCATTAAATAAACATTATGAACATCACTGTGTTGACCATCTAGGTGCTCTCAGTTCTGATGGTGCTTGTGCAGAAGTGCATGGTGAGCACGGTACAGACACACTCGCACCATTTAGAAAGCGAAAATTTCAGGCAAGGCTACGCCTGAAATAGTCTGAAATACTAGAGTCTATTTTTTCATGTATTGTTTATGAGASAACTACAACCAGTTAATCCTTAACTAGACTGTTTATTTTGTGCGCTCCTCTCCCCGTCACATCCTACGACAGCCTTCCCTGGATGTGTTTGTTGATGGCTGCCCGTGCTGCACAGGGAAGGAGGCCACGGCGCTCTCCTCTGGGCCCTCTCCCTCCTCTGCACAGGCCGCGCTCGTCAGGGGCTCCTGCCAGAGCAACTGAATCCTCTCAGGAAATAGTATTTCTGAAGTGAGACAGCTGTACCCCTCGGAAAACACAGAAACAATGATGCTACAGTGACTTCTTGTGAGAAATGGCGTGCCGTGGTTAACAGGCTGAGACAGTCCTCTTTGATATTTGGGGGGATCATCACTGTGCTGCTGCTCTGCTGATAAACAGAACAACAGTCTGCAGAGCAGTGCTCAGGAGCCGGGCTTTAGGGTAACTTTAGCCCTTTTCTCTACACAGAAAGCTCTTGATGTTATGAGGGGAAAAACTCAGCTACAGGGTAAGTTCAAAGGCCTGGCTGAAACGGGTCAGGCCAGCCTAAGCAGTTCCCTGTGTGCCCTTTCAAACAGCAAGAAGCGGCAAAAAACTGAGCTGTGCAAAGCCAGAAGAAACATAAGAGAGGCCTTTGGACCTTAAGGCTCCAAACTATGTGCTTTACTGCTGCAACGCAGATGCTGAAAATACCACTTCCATGCAGGTTTCTTTTCCCATTTGACTTAGTGTGCAAAGCAGATCTCCAAAGAGGAAGCAATTCCCCTTCAGGCCCTAGTTAGAGAAGCCAAATTTAGGGCTAGGAAGCTTCTCCCCCCCCCCCCCCCCCCCCCCCAAAAGTCAATGAGGACTGCCTGAAAACACAGATTCATTTATGAAATAAATACACCTTTTACCCAGTCATTTGTTTATTTTATTCAATACTTTATTTTTGGGGGTCAACTTCAAGTTGAAATACTGCAGGAATATGTTAGGTAGAGAAGGTAAGAGTTGAAGAGCAAATGCATTAGCTGAGTTACACCACTTGCAAATAAATGAGTGGCAGCAAGTTATTTGAACAGAATAGTTTTTATTCTCAGACCATGCAGCTTTCTCGCAATTCTTACTGTGCAAAGCATGTGAAGGCATAAGGACAGCCTTTGGCATTGGACCCTTTAATAGACTGCATGCAGAAAGATGAGGTTGTATTGGAAAGGTGTAAAGTTGCAGTGCCCGAAAAGAACATTTAGGGTAGCGATGTCACCTGCCTCTGTTTTSTCACAGAAGAGTGAGAGAGAAACGATGTGTGACCTGCTATACATGARTGCTACCATACACAGCATGATAGTTAATCCTTAACTAGTTAATAGGTTAATAGCCATCTCTATCCACTGCCAGAAGAAATGAAGAAGAGAGTGGTAGGATTAGAAAGGGAACATTGGCTTTTGAGTTTATATTTCTCATCAGAGGTGTTGAACTAAAAAATACTGAGAACTCTCTCCCTTATTTGACTAGCTCAGTTGACTTCAGTGGGTCTAATCATTTATTTAAGATTAAGTCTTCCTTTGAGGATTTTGCTGGATCAGACAGGGTGAAGTTTGATTCCTTTCAGTGTCAGTCCCGCAGCTCTCTCGGCAGTGCTTTTCTTCAGAAGGTACAACTGATGTGGGGGACCTGATCAGTGTGTATAAATACCTCCAGGGAGGGAGGAGGAGGGGTGGGTCGGCCTCTTTTCAGTGGTGGCCAGTGATAGAACTAGAGGAAACGGCCACAAGCTGAGGCACCAAAAGTTCCACAGGAACTTAAGGAAACACTTTTTGACAGTGAGGGTGACAGAGCCCTGGAACAGGCTGCCCAGAGAGGTTGTGGAGTCTCCTTCTCCACACAAGCAAATTTGCTTTCTCCTTTGCTGTCTTTGCAAATTTGCTGTCTCCTTGGTCACAAGCAAATTAGGTTTTCTCTTAATTTGCTTTATTTATTAGCACGTTGCATTATTACTTTGCTCTTAGGCACATCTATTGTGAAAGCAGCTGTTAGCTTAGTTTAGTTTGGTTGAAATTGATGTAAAAATCACTTTTTAATCTCTACATTGCTAGAAGTATAGAGAGATGGATTCTAGTTTCATAACTGGTGTAAATCTAGAGTTAGTCCATCAAGGTTAATGAATTGTATCAGGTCCAAACTGAGTAAACACTGTCAGCTCTAAGAGATCAGTGCAATTCTGATTCTGTTAAAAATGACACTGGTCAGAACCTCTAGGGACTTTCTCCATTATCCAATTAGTGCAGCTAATCCACTTTATATGCTTTCCACTTGATGTCATTGTTTCTTGTATCATTTTTTGAGTGGAAATTTTTGTTTCTTTTAAAACGTGTTCATTGAGATCTTTACAAGATTGTTGATATTTGGACTTGTTCACAGGGTGAACCTCTCCTGAGATCCTGCTTGTCTCCTTTGGGAATTAGGGAAAGAAATGTGCACTTTGCATAAAACATGGTTCAGCATAAGCTATTCAAAGAGRGTGCCCTAATGTGGCAATTTCATTATGGAGCTGTGAGACCTTTCCCTTTGAATCAGCATAATCTTACACAGYTTATCTGTCTTTTAAATATCAGTGCTATCAATATTTGGCAAATAAGACACAAATATAATTAGAGAACAGATTGGCTTTCAAAATGTCAGGAATCTATCTATGAAAACTCTTTCTAAATTATGAAAATAGTTTCATCTGTCTAGCTTCCAAGTGCTCCTGCACTGCAGTACTTATGTTGGAGCATTTTATTCACTAAACTGATCTTTTCTAGAAAACTGCTCAAGGGCTTCTTGCATCTTGGAAGTTTTTCTATAGCGAAGGTTTTTGAGATTGRAATTATGTTTACTATATTGCTTGTCTGTATGATCTTATTAAAAAAAATACCAATCACACATATACTCAGTAAAGGARATACTGTGTCTTCACTACCTCCCTTCCCTTCGTATTTCTAACCAGCTAAGATGTGCTATCCACTAGTAATCATCTTGCTTATTTTGAAACTGTCGTTTAGTTTCAGAGATAACTCAACTTATCCACAAGTGTTTGCTTTGTCTCTGTAACCGTCTCAGCTAAGCAAAATGGGGTAATAATGTGGAGGCATTTTCTGAATTATGAAAAGGTGTTTCTGCCCTTTAATATCCTCCGTTTTGTGGGGCCAGTGCAGCTAGGTACTAATGAATTATCTCTCTAGCTCAGACAAGGGTATCATCCTTTGGCAAATTCAAACTTCTACACAGGCAAAGACCTGAGAGAAGAAGAGCAGCAGCAGTTCCTGGGGCTCCAGGAATGTTTTATAGTTTTTCATTATAAAAGGGAAGATAAGGTACCTCCATCTTCTAAGCCAGTTGAGAGACTCCTGGGGCAAGAAGAAGGAATTTCCAAAGTCTGAATGAAAGCCTTTGTGTCTATCGGACGAATAAACTCCTGAAGTACCATTGATAATGTCAGGGATATAAATGGAAGTGTGACTATTGGCTGCAATGGAGATATATTTTTGCTCCTGGGTTAATAAGCTGAACCAGTACATGCTCTATTAAAAGTTAGGGAGATCCAAGTCCTCTACCACAGGGTCCTTGAACATCTCCCTCTGTCTTCAAGAGCTCCTCYAGGCAATCGAGCTGGGTGGAAAAGGCATAAAATACAGACAAGCATGCAACATTTTCCATATTATTTTCTTCTGGTAGGATTGAAATAAAGTACCTTATTTTTTTTTTTCTCACTTGTAATTATTAAAGCTCTTCATACTCTCCCTCTGTTCTCTCATGACTCTCCTTGCTCTACCCCACAATTTCTTTTGCATTTTAAAATCAGTTTGACAACTGGGTTGTGAGCAGAGTCATAGCCCAAAGCTGGGCTTTGAATTCCCATTCACTGTTATTGGTTATTACTTTCTAGGTGCTCTTTTACTTTAAACAAAACATACACTAGCACTGTAATATTTTCTGTCTTTGAAAAACAAGAGGACAATGTTTTCTTGTGAGATCCTAATCATAAGTTGAATTTCTTGGACAGGAATACTCACTTGGCATTGAGGAGCACTAAAGGCCTTTGCTTTTACTTCAGGCTGCTTTATAACTTTTCAAAGGCTACAGGAAATATTCTTTCTATGATTTACACTCTATCTTAATTGTGCTGTGAGAAGTATTTCCAAAACAATATTGAGGGATGTTCTTTTGTGGGTAGCTAGGAACAAAAATATCTTGTTTAACTTGTGAGCTATGTATATTTTCTTGGCAAAGATTAATTTGGGAGATGGATAAAAGATAGCCTTTTTGCTCCAAGGGAGGGTTTTACTGTAGTAGATAGAATTTTGTTACCAATGATAACCCTTCAAAACTGGGGCCCATTTTTTTATAAAATAAAGCTAGAAGTGATATTTCCCTGGCTATTTTCCAAAGACTGTTGAGCTGACATTTTTTTTTAAAATGTCATACAAGGCAACTTATTGTTTGTCCTCTAATTGTCATTTTTGGAAAAGAAACTAATGGTGATTGTGCCAAGCTGGGCTGTCTAGACCTTTTAAGAGCGAAAGAATAGTAAGACATAGGGTTCTTATAACTCTGCATGCAAAAGGTGACAAATGAACAGGAGTTTTGTTGATCCTCTCTTTTTTCTGGCTCACGTGTTGCTTTTCCCCCATTTTCTTCTACCTCTGCAACCCAGAGGATGAGAATAACAACATGAGATTTCCTTGCTGGAAATCTGTTGAAAAGATAAAGATCATGTAAAATACCTGCTGCCTCCAGCAATCCCAGTGCCAGGTTATATGAGGAGGCTCTCCAGAAATGCGAGGAGGAGCATTGCTGTGCCAGGCGAAGGGAAATTTCTATTTGATGTTGTTCTGATACCAGTCTGGGACCTCTGGAATAAACTGGCATACGCATGTTTCAAGGGGCTGAAAATTCTTCACTATGCAGCAAAACTTAATGATGATTTGTTCTAGTTTTGCTATAGGTTTCAAAATGCACATTTTTGTCACAAGACTGTGACAGCTGCGTGAGTTGTTCCTTTATTTTTTTTTTCTTTCATTTTTATGAGTCCAGTAATACCAATTTTTAGCCTACCAGACAGTGTCTTTTTCTTTTGYTTGCAGACACCAAATCTGCCACTTGATTTGGTTGGTGGAATTCATTGAATACAAGTCACACAGTGTTTCCTGTAAGTGTATCTTGTGTTGAGCTTTCCTACTGTCATTTAGAAAATCAGCATTGCTATTCATTTYTGAAAGCTCTCAGCCGTGTTGAGGTGAGCTATAAGTTCACTTAAAAATAAAGACAACAAATGGTATACAGAAAACGTTCAGAAGCTTATGCTGGAAAGCTCATTTGAAATTTAATGAGTATTTTTCCTATCAGATTGCAGCACCACTATTTGCACATCRGTTACGCTCAGCACATAAGACTTAAGGTGGATTTCCTCTTTAAACAAGCTCTCTGCTCCTTGTTGATGATCAGCAAGTCCTTTCCAAATATGTACAACTAAGTTTCAGTCACAGACAGCCACACTTACTGGCATACCCTACCCTGCATTCATAGCCTATAGTCACCAGGGTGACTTTTCTCCCAAAATAAGGTGCTGCAGCTATGCTTCCCCCTTCCCAAAATGTGCAGAACTACTTTTCTATCTCATCTCTCACTTTTGCATCAGCAACAGGCCCTCATACACATTTCTGTGGTGTGTAAAGGGACTTTTCTGTAGATCTGTGGACCCTGAAAAGGTCCCTTTGGAAATACAGGTTATCTCTGCAGGTGAAAGCACTTTCTACAGAGGCCGATACTGATCTATCCATGAACGTAGCTGGGATGACAGTGTCAAGCTTCATCCTTCACTTCTCAAATATTATATTTATTTGAAAAATGGTTTTGTTTGCCTGATTTAAAAACTTGAGTGCAACCTTTACAAATATCTACAATAAAATTCTGTACTGGTGACACGTTGTGGCTGTTACATGTGCACAGTCTGAATGCAAGGAAATATGGGACATGGTCAAAAAAGAAGCATTTCTAAGCCCTTTGAAAATGCATCTTGAAGTTCTGACTTAAAATGAACTTTAGGAAGCTGAACTGCTGGTATGTGTGTGTGCTTGTGAAATGTGCAGCTCAGGAACATTCCTTCCTCCTCTTTCTGTCTTTGCCTCTGATAAGAAAAACAGGCTGTGTTTAAAACAAAGTGCAATAGTAAAAACTCAAATGTGGGCCTATGCTCATAAACCAACTTGAAAAGACATCCAATTGTGTTTACACTTATATAAATGCAGGTTTCTGTCTAAAGGATTTAAATATTTTCAAGCGAGCCTCAGTTTTCTAGCAAAGAGATGTTTGCAATACTGTCATCTCCAAAACAAARCTTACTTTTCTACATTTAACCCTACTGTAAGGATTTCTAAACATGCAGCTATKTGTCCTATTTCTGGTTTCAATCACAAATAAAATCAATGCATCTATGTTTCATAATGCTGTAACTGAAGCTGCAAAATTTTCTTTGTCTGCTTTGAGTCGAATACAACAGACTAATCTGAAGTTGCAGGGAGACAAACCAGAGCGCGGGGAGCAGCCAGAGATTGTTGATGCCCGTGTAAATCAAAATTGGCAAGGTCTGCCTTTGGGTTTGCTCCAAATTTTTTAACATTGCAAGACAGGCTTCTTAGCTAGATAGCCTTCCAGAAATCCTAGAGATGCTCAGAGAATTAAACATTTAGAGAGAGGAAAGGCAGTACAAATATTTACTTACAATTAGTACTGTGGTACTTTCAAGCCCAGTCCTCCWAATACTTAATATATGCCCTTTCCTTCAGTGGGAGTACTTCCATTGACTTCAGTAGAAATACTCATTGGCTTGAAGTTAGACACAGATGTGTTTGCAGGAGTGCAACTTTAGATCTTATATTACTGGTATTAAATTCACCTTCCAAATGCAGCTTTAAAGTTCATTTCATAATGAGACTCCTGGGGAAACAAGCTTAGAAATAATATATAGGCCTGGAAAAATATTTTGAGTTCATAAATAATATGATAGGGGATATTTTCAAACTTTGGAATACCTTTTCCATTGAGGCAGGTTTAAAAACTATTTAAAAGAAACATGAAGCTTGATTTAAACACTGGAATATATTGCCTGAGGCAAGAGAGTACACATTTTCTTTTTTATGAATTTGATTTCGCTGAATTATCTCATTTACTGCCATCCCATCTGCATTTGCAAGGGGCTTACTTTATGAAAATAAAAAAAGAGAAAGGACATTTCATGCCCAGGGTAGATCTCATGTTCTGTGAAGATGCATCTTATGTATGTCTGACATGTGACATGTAGGTGTGACTGCATGCTGCATAAGGAGGACAACTCGGTACACTCGGCCCRGTTTGTCCCTGCTTTGTCCTTTGCCCTGTCAGTAACATCTGTACAAAGTGAGAACCTGCAAACTGTAAAACTCCATCAGGTCAGAGTGCCACCTGCCCGGGCAGAAATGACCGAGCCRGGGTGCAGGGTGACAGCAAACGGGGCCCAGAAGGTTCCTCTGCTCGAACCGGGCTGTGCTCATCATGTTGGGGGCACCAGGAAAGGGTGAGGAGCCCATAATCCCCGCTGCGTTATAGGCAAAAGCAGGGTCCAATTTGGAGCCGCGATGCAATGCTGAAAGATGGAGGTGCTTGAGAGAGAAAAATACAACACGAAAATGACAACAATGTCTTCTTTTATAGGACAGAGAATTATAGGGCAGCTGCAAGGATGAGGGAATCGACTGGCACTATCAGGCTGAAGGCACCTGCAGGTACTGGCAGTACCCAGTCCTCACTTCTGCAAGATTCTATTCTTTTTTTTTAATACATATATCATTTGTAAATTTAGACAACATTGAAAATTAAACTTTTAGAATCTTTCTATGAGACCGTCCTTGGAACATCCTTGTATAGTTCTGCACAATTCTAAAGTACTTGAAAACTTAAAACCAAGTAAACCTGATAATAATTTTCCCCAGCTTGGGGAAGTATTTGTGGTAAAGCCACAGAAAGTAGGCAGATTGAAAACTGATATGATCTTATAAAGAGTAGTAAAAAAATCAGAAAATCTAAAAGCAAAGATCTTTTATTCATGGGCTTCATTAAACCTCATAGAGAGAATATTTTTTTTAATATATCCTTTAGAGCTTCTCCCTAAGGACCATTGGCATAACCAAACTAATCAAAACACTAGACTGCTTATAATGTGGTCAAAACCTTGTGCTTAGGAGATCAAGTTTTCTAGTGCAAGGTTCAGGACAAACAGACGTGTCCCAGACTACAGGTTTCCTATTTGTCAGGGAGAGGACTGCCTGAGCAATACAGATACATAAATTTTTTTCGCTAGGACCTCTCTACAAGCAGATGAAGCACTCTGAGGTCAGAAGGAATACATTCAGAGGGGGTTGAACCCTATGCAGTGCTTAGGAAATTGCAGATAGTGCCGTCTAAATTAAACTAAACATTTCTCCAAGCTTTGGGGGTATTGCTAGAAGGAGCAGAGTTTGTTTAAAGCTGCCGTACTTGCTGAAATGCCAGATGCTATACAGCTATTTTCTTACCCGCTGACCATATTCCTTGGCCACATATGGGAGACACAAAGGAACTGGGGCTGTGGATTGACACAGATCTACTGAACTTGCTCCTAYAGCTCTTCGAGTCACTTTGCTGAAGGGAAACCATCTTCCTTGTAAATCTGCTCCAGGATCTGGCATCATTTATCCAGTCCAAATTCTGCACATTGCATTCGGGATATTTATTCCTGGGAGAGGATGGTGTTGTCATGTCTGGGAATTGTGATACCAAATGAGTTCATATTTAATTAATGATGTT
The DNA here is from genome assembly GCF_003342845.1 of Nothoprocta perdicaria. Taxonomy (NCBI): domain Eukaryota; kingdom Metazoa; phylum Chordata; class Aves; order Tinamiformes; family Tinamidae; genus Nothoprocta; species Nothoprocta perdicaria. Next base: position 1,617,015 of record NW_020456010.1, on the reverse strand, counting down.
CATCTTTTATCAGTATTTTTGTGACCAATATAACAGAGTTTATAGATTTTTTTCTGTACAGAAAATATCTTGCCATACCTGAACTGTAAGTACTTTGTAGTTCCCACTACTTAATAACTTATGCCTGAAAAATACGTATTTCATCCTTTTGAGGTRTCATGCAATGAAAGCCCTGCTGTTTTCCATCAGCTTTTTCTGCATTAATGACTTGTTCCAAATTCAGTCATCTTATGATCTCATTAGCTTATTACCATCCAAGGTGTAATGCTAGTGAAATCTGTAGAGTTCCATCCTTCATAAAGTCGTTGCCATGTTTGAGTAAGTTCGCAGCAGCAAAACCTTCTGAACTGGGGATCAAGCATATTGTAGTCTGTATTTATATCAGAAAATGCTGTGTTGGAATATTCCGAGTGGACCTGTAGAGGGAAACAGCACCGTGCAGCAGACCCAGTGCCAACACTGTAGAGRTTTCAGAAGTTTCTCTTCAGAGCAGCAGCAGTCTCATCCTATGAAGTGAATGTTTTTCAGCAGTTAAAATGCATTATATGTGCTCCTGGAGAAGTTTATAGCTAGGCTGAATCCCTAAGGATGCTATCTTGCATACTCCATCACTTTTCCATGAACCTGACCAAGCTGCAGTAACTGCGAACTAGTAGAAGAACCACTTCACAAGCATGACCCTGACTTGGGCTGCAATGCCAAAGTGGATGGAGCTTTGATGATGGACCTGACGTCTTGGGTGCTGGAGACCAGGTTTGAGCACTCTTACAGTATATCTACACCTTGCTTTGAAGCWTCATGTGAGAGGTCCAAGACCTCTCTGTGAGCTAGTACAACCTGAAAGTACAGGGAATCCATTCTAGGATTCATTCTAGGTCCTATTAGCTCTGTGCTATCCCTGAGCTTCTTAGCCCATCCTCTCRTTAGTGCTCATTCTTCAACGAGTTGGTTCAGTCTTATCTCAAAAGCCCTTGTGCTGTGCTAGGACGGAAAGGGCCTTAGGCAATCTCTGAACAGAGCTATCAGCCTGGCAGCGTAACAGTGCTGACTAACGTGCAGGCAGCAGAATCAGGTCATAAGAGAGAGGTCACCGGGTTTTACAGAAGTGCATTATCAGTCATAGGTTGAAGCCAGAAGTCAGATCTGACTGCAATGCATATCTTTAAAAACAAGCTATCTTTCTCTTTAATGAAAGTAATATGTATTGTGACTTTCTGATTGACCATACTAATGACGAATACCTTTAATTCAACTTTCTACTTTCCAGTTGCCAGAGGATTCACAACACGTAACATCATAGACAACAAATATCAATTGTCTGGCTGGTGCACTGAAGTTTGAGACACCAAAGTATCTCACTGGCTTTTTTTCTTTGCAATTCGTAAATTTGGAAGATTTCTCTGCTGAACACTACAGACAAACAAAGCTTGCAGGGAGAGGCAATATTTTACATTATACCAACTGATAGAAACACAGACAACCTTTCGGATAAGACTCTTCTCCAGATCACTGTAAGCATTGCTTTGAGCCCTACAGTTCTCTTCCTGAGGCATTATGAAAACCTCAGAGAGGCAGGAGTCCTACATATTTCATGGACAAAACTCTGAGTAATGGGTACTTCACCGAACAGTTTAATTCTCAGAGAAAGACAAATGGTGAGGTTTACATGAGCTATGAAACTTTGCAGAGCACAGATTTAGGTACTTGTTTTCATCAAAGAATTCAGAAACTGAGCCATCACATCAGGGCTGTGAGAAGGTAAAGGGTTACTGAACAACTTATGACAGATGGGTCAATGCGTGAATTAAAATAAACTGAGATAATCCTTGGCCAAACAGATTAGTGTCAGGTGATCTGATCTTTTCTAAAGAAAAGCCCTGATCTACACAGAAACATTGTTTCGATCAAGACATGATTTTGTTGATTTCCAGAATGCATGTGGCTTTTTGAAGAAGAGGAGGGAGAAGAAAAGAGAGAAAAGGAATGATAAGAACAGGAGAAGGACCAAAAAAAAAAAAAAACAAAAAGAAGATAAAGAAGAGGAAAAAGATGAAGACAAAGGTAAAAGGCAAAGGAGAAGAGGGAGCAGCCTGCTATGGCTCTGTGATCAGATTTTGAAGCCATGATGTTTCCTGTTTAAGGATTAAAATTATTATAGGCTACATAAGTTTTATAGGTATTATAGCTTATAATATAGGCTTCAGTATGATACTAATTTGGGAGAAGGTCCAAATAACAGTGTAGACATCAAAAGTATAGCAACTAAATGTCATCTGAAACATACTGAATTCAACAGGAGGGAATAATGCTGGAAATGGAAAGGAAAAACAGTAACGATGAAAAGACTCCTGTAATAAAGATATATTCTCTGCATCACCAGAGACTTGACATAGTTATTTATCCAGGACAGTATAAAGGAGAGTGAGGAGAGTTTGATGAAGGTTAACAACCTTCATGAAATGCATTTATGGGGGAGATCTGGTGATCTGTCTACCAAATAAAGAAGCATATAAACAGCCCAAATAAATGAAAGCCTAGAAAACTCCAGGGCTAAACTGTCTTTATCATATTCATATGAGTAACTTTGTGAAATGAAGAAATTTCATGAGCAAGCCAGGCACGTTTAGACCTTTAAGAGCACTTACAAATGAAATATAGAGCTATAAGTGAAGCTTAGATTTCTTCAGGCAATATATTTCACGGATTGAGCCTCTGGACTGGGATTCAGAAATATGGATAATATTTCCAATATACTTCCTATGAAATCTTGAACATACTGATTTATCTGTTCACTTCCATGCCTTTTCTTATTTATTTAGCTTTATTTAGCTGCCTCTGAGGCAGAACCTTAGTCTTGTTGTGTAAATATACATTGCCAAAGACAGTAAGATATGTTTCTGAATGGAATTCTAGGTACGGTWACCAGACATCAACAAATGTCAGATATAATCTTTCACATATATATATGTATATCTATATATATATTTACAATGTAGACTGCTTATCTTCACATCATTTGTCAGGCCTAAATTCAGTTCCTGTTTCTTCAGCATTTTGGGGTTTAGTGGTATATATATGTATTTGAGAAGGATTATGTTCATCTGACAGAGCAAATCTTTGGGTTAGCTGTGTTTGAGTACAACATTGCCATTACTTACATATACTTACACCTGCACCTTTCCATTATGATTCTGTCCAATATTTTACTCTCATTTGACTGTTATAAGATAAATAGCACGTTGGTACCAATTCATTACAATCAGGCAGAAAGCAAGCTCATCCAGGAAACTTAGAAAGTTGGATTCCTTTACAGTTTTCCAAAAGGTTCTGCTAATGCACCCCAATCACTGTTTCTAAGCAGAGTTATCATGAAGCTGTGTGCAGCTGCAGTTAGTACTGTGCAGTGTGGAATAGTGAATGCRGGAGAAGACTCTTTTGTCAGCCACACACAGAAAATGTGGATTCCTAGAGAGGTTCAACAATGTACAGGCTAATGTGAGATGAATCTTTCAGAAGTGCAATTTGACACAGGCAGTCAGCATGCAGACTAGCAAATGTACTGTGCGCACTGGCAGAGGAAAGAGTTTCTTCACAGGTCTCTACTTTGATTTTAAAACATCGTTTCTTTCACAAAATCTTTTTACATCTTTTATATCAAACARGTTCACCAAACACAATGCAATTGACCTTTGTGAGGTAAATCATTGTTGTCAMCCTAATAACGTTGCAAATACTTGAAGATGCTYTTATTAAATGTCCTATSTTGCATTTAGATTGCATTATGTGGRCAGTGATAGAAAATTAGAAAAGACAAAATATTTTAGTTATATTTGTAGTTTCAGTGGATTTCTTTGGTAGTTACTTAAGCATTAAGTGTAGTAGGACATCTGCTCTCCTTATTTGGGAGTCACAGTGGGGATCAAACTCTACTCTCTTTTGGTTTTAGGTCCATTTTCTTCTCCTACCTCTGGCTGACCCTATCTGATCATACAGCTTTATTCTTTCTGCACTAACTTCTCTTTGGACCCATCTCTCCCCACCTAATCCAAAATATGAGCTTATCTCCACACTTTCCCTCTAGTGTTTCTCAGTTTCTACTAACACAAACAATTTCATAAGCTAAATGCTGGGCAGGGATTGTTCTTGCCATGTAAGAAAACTGGAATAGCACCAAGGAAAAGGCCTTGAAGTACKGCATCTGGTGGGCAATCTATTCCAGTGCTTAATTATGCTTCAAGTCTTTCCTAGTGTTTGACCTAAATTTCCCTTGCTGCAGGTTAAGCCCATTACATTTTGTCTTGATCTCCAATAAACATGAAGAACAATTTGTTTCTGTGCTTTTCACAGCAGTCTTTATGTACTTAAAAACTGCTCYCATGTCTTCCCTCTCTTCTCTCTTCCCTAGACTAAACAAACCTCGTCTTTCATTCTCGGATCTCAGGATTTCTAGACTTTTGATCACCATTGTCGGTTCATAGGTTTCTTAAAATGAGCTGCCCAAACTTGAGCATGGAGTTTTAGATCAGGTCTTGCTATAACTAATCAAAAGAGTTATGATGCATACTTTGGAGGTTTWTCTTACACATTCCTATGCATCCTGTATCATATTCAATGTGATCTACTAAATCTTCTCACTCTTTTGCCCAGAAGGACCATCTAGCTCTTTGTTCCCGTTCTTTCAACCRTGCAAGCAACTATTTTAGTAGCATACTAATAAAAGTGTACTACTTTGCACTTGTCCTTATTGAAATAGTATTTCATTTATTTAGTATTTTAACAAACAATGTTTTTTCTGTCATCAGAACCACTAGTGAAAATTTCAAAGACACTGATCCAGCAAAAGACCTTTTCAAAAACTCGCTTGATATGTTCATCTATTTTGACAGAGCAATATTAAAAGCTATTCTGTAGGTTCAATTTTCCCACCAATTTTGTATTCACCATGTATTGTATTTACTTATTATGGATACCTGGGTTGCTTATATTATCTGATATCAGATGAAGGCAGGCCATTTACTATTACTCCACAAGGCCAATTACCCTGTTACAGAGCAAAATTAATTATCATGACACATTCCTCCTAGGTTCCTCCTGGCATTTCCTTATTATCTTCCTGTCTTCTAATAATTACGAATACATTCTTTAAGTACTTCTTTTGATAGTTTTCCAAGAATTTAAGTTTGGTCAACCTACCCTCTTTTTATAGGGGGCCAATATGCTTCTATCTCTGTTGAACTGTAGAGCTCTCCATATGGCTGCCTTCCTTTAGAGAATCTCCTCTGCTCCTCCAGTTACAAAGCACGGCGAGACCAGAACTGGAGATGGTGGCAGACGGGCACAGAAGGACCAGGACGGTTGCACTGAAGTGCTGTCAGATGACTCTGCAGCCTGTGCTGAGCACCAGGTGATGCTGCAGTAACCTTTTTAGCTCCTGGAGGAGTTCACAGATGTCTGACTGGAAAAGCAGCATAATAAACACTGCATGCCCCCACTACACTATACACCCTGTGCTATGTCATAGAATCATAGAATCATAGAATCATAGAATCATAGAATGCCGAAGGTTGGAAGGGACCTCAGAGGTCATCGAGTCCAACCCCCCTGCTCACGCAGGGTCACCTAGAGCACGGGGCACAGGGCTGCATCCAAGCGGGTTTTAAAGATCTCCAAAGAAGGAGACTCCACAACCTCCCTGGGCAGCCTGTTCCAGTGCTTTGTCACCCTCACAGTGAAGAAATGCTTCCTTAAGTTCCTGTGGAACTTCCAATGCTTCAGTTTGAAGCCATTTCCTCTGTCCTGTCACTGTCCACCACTGAAAAGAGGCCGCCCCCTCCTCCTCACTGCCTCCCTTGAGGTATTTATACACRCTGATCAGGTCCCCCCTCAGCCTCCTCTTCTCCAGGCTGAACAGTGGTACCTCCAGTCCAGTGGTCTCCAGTCGTACAGTGGTGAGGCTCAGCCTACTGCCCTTGTCTTCACAGACAATACACTTTGTTCTCCTGGCACGTCCAGCCACAGCCAAACTTGTATTCATAACCTAGGGGCCCTTCAACTATTCGCTCTTTTCCTCCACTTAGACAATATCCAAATGCAAGCCATTCTTCCCAGTGCAGCTGCTCAGTGTCTCACGTTACTGAGCCCCAGCCAACATCATGGTGCCTGGTTCCTCCTACTCATCACCTCCAAGTGCAGGTGCTAAGTTCTTAATGCCTCACCTACCCACCTTTCCTCACCACTGATAACATCACTTTGCTTCTTCCTATTATGTGCTGGCTCCCTGCTGCTCCACCACAGGAAACTATGCCAGTGAGAAACTGAAAAATGGCAGCAATGAATCAGACCTAGTGGCAATGTTCACATCTTCTTTAAAAAGTGGTGTGGGGAGCGGCTGTGAGCAGGCCTGGACCTGCCTGTCTCTTATTGATATGGAGACTTGTGGACATCTGCAGTCAACTTGCTTGGACATGCAAGGACGTGCTCCATGAGATACCTTCCCATTATCTCTGGGCTCATGTTTTCAGGGTCAGTGTCTGTGTAGACAATGAATCTGGTCTTGCTTCAGTGCTCAGTTTTGGGGCTCTGCCCCACAGCCACTGTGGAGAGGAGTAATGGGTTCCTTGTGTGGGATTTGAAGGAGCTGCTGTAACCTATTCTGAAATGTGTGTCTGCAATGGTTCAGGCTTAGTTCRCTTCAAGTTATTGATGTGAAGGATTGAGTAACTGCTGAAACAAAAAAGTCATATAGATTAAGTAAAGAAATAGACTAGCTATATGTTACGACTTAAAAAGAAACTTTAAAGATCACTTTAGTTTGTCTTCTTTCCAAATACTTTTCTGCTTTCATGTTTTCCAAATAATAATCCTCTCTTTGATGCAAGAATGTGCTGAATCTTCAAAGATCTTTCTAAAGAGAAAAAGAGAGCAGTTCTTGATTTTGAAATAGGATGCATATATTAAATATCTACACTGTGATTACAGTGAGTTATGCTGGGCAGTCAGGTGGGTAGTAACATAAGATCTGATATTAGCAAAAGAAAGAAAAAATAAAATCCCCTTTACCACACCAAACCAATTCTAGAAATGCCAGCAGAAGAAAAAAGTTATGGGGGATGTTTTGCTTATTTATTGAGTCTCTGGGCACTTTAGAAATTTGAGTGACTAATGCAACTTCATTACTCACGCACCAGGACTCTTAAGTATGTTTTCAAAGTATCTTTTAGACTTGTCAGTGACCTAAGAGACCTTGCTTAGAAACAAGCTGTAAAGATTTAACATTAAAGATAGTGTATTTTACTTTTCTCTAAATCTAGCAAAAAATTGCTCAGTCATATATTTCCTAATGAACATGCTAGAATTCACCTTCCAGTGGCTTTGTGCCTACAGAGGGATGCAAATTTCAGTATAAATATAACCCAGAGAGTGTAGAGCAGACTAAGGCCTCTAAGGCCTCATTCATTCCTTCATAAATCCTTACAGAGAACAGTGTGTTTGTTCTCTGCCTGAAATTATATTCTTGCTTTTCAGTTTTACATCATGTCATAGGTTTTTTTGAGTTCTTTGGGTATGTGTGTGTTTTGTCTTTGCTTCCAGGTTTTTTAAATTGAAGGCTACTCAAGCCTTCAGCAAGAAACTTAAAATTTTAAGTATATGAGAAGGATATTCTTAGTGCATCTGAGCTCTTTACTGTGAGTATAATATGTTCCCACTGGACTTACTCTTCCATATTTATGTGTTGACAGGAAGAAAAAAACTGCACCTCCTCATCTGCAGTCTTAGAAATGCCTAGGATAATGTCTGTATTCATACTGAGGGTCCAAAAATGCAAACAAGGATTTGATGGTTTCCTTGCAAAGCAAGAAGTCCTTTCTGAGTCCCCACTGCTCCAGATTAGAAAGCACCTTTACCTGCTGAAAAAACTGCAGGACAAGATTTATTGTGTACCTGGGTTTGCCTATTGCTGAAACAACTCAACTTATCACACTGTAAACTATGAGGAAATCCTTAGAATGAGGAAAAAAATCAAAGCCAATGGGAAGCTTGTTTATAAACCTCTCTCTAAGATGGGAGGAACAGAGAAACATAACTCTACATAAACATAATTGCAGCCTTTTACCTCAGTATGAAATTGCACTCATAAGTAGAGCCTGTGAATGAGCAAGGTCCCTTCAGCAATTTCTCTTCCCATGACTTTGGGCAGAAACCTACACCAACAACTCTTTAATAAAAGTAGTTTTCATTTTTTAAATCCTTTTAATTGCTTCTGTTGCTCCTTTTAGTTTTAACAACCTAAAGGAGCAACTAGATAACTGGGATTACAAAGCTAAATAACCACRAATGATTGCAGGGTTCCTTCAATTGCTGGCCAACTTGGTTTTAAAATATGTAGCAGAGTGGATTTTGAATCTCCTCTTCCCCTTCCCAGTGAAGATCTTTGTCTGAGACAGCCCCGTGCCTCATGATTCTGATCAGCTCTGACATAATCTACACAGACGATGAACAGCACATTGGTGTGAATAGGAAAGAAAGGAGCTGMAGAAACTTTTGCAAGAGAAGAATCAATGTCAGGCAAATTGAGGGAAGAGAGATACTACACATGGCCAAGGGGAAGAGAATAAAKGTGAGAGGAAGGAGTAAAAGGGCAAGGAAGTCAGATCCATGAGGGAAAGGTCAGACAAAGACTGCACCCAAAGAGATTTGTTCAAGTAAGGAACTCAAGTTCTGTGATTAAGTACTGCAAAATCCTGCCTKCATCTTTCCTCTACTCACTAGGCCTGTCAAGCTAGCAAGTATGGTGTGCATGGAAAAAAACAATGGGGAAAAATAAGAGGTGTAGAAAAAGGAAAGAGGAGGGAGCAGTGAACAAAGTCGTGAAATTTCACGTGACTAGGGCAAAGGACTTGGATCTATTGAAATCTTTCCCAAGGACTGACCTCAACTCTCTCTACTTGTACYGGTGCAAATAGGATTATACAATCTACCTGTATTACAAGCATGCAGGAGGGCTTTAAATAGTTGGAAGGAAAGTGCTGATGTTTGCCAAATATTATCATTATCAGAGGATATGAGACATTACATAGAAAACTTATCCTTCTCCATCAGATAGTGTTTCTGAAAATGCTCTGCAGTGGCGTCAAACTCACCAAAAGACTTGCTCCACACGTCTTCATTTCAACCAATCTATCGAGGCTTYATGGTTAGGACACGTCAGTCATTTCTTATATCTCTGACACTGACTTCTCCTGACAAATTACAATTTTCTTTATGTCTTTGCTCCAGATACATAGGTTAGAATTATTTCTGTTGTGGTCCTATTGTTGCATATTGTGAGGATGAGCCCATTTGGGATGTGCTTGCACAATTCATGTGAGTAAATGGAGCATTAGATTCTGCAACGTCATCCATTAAATTAGTGGCACTTGGCGCAACTAGTCTCACATAGTGCTATCCTTGGAAAAAAAAAATCCAAAACAATATGTTTGTGAACTAGACAAAATAGTCTCTGAACCCTCTGCTGCTGTCCAGCACCTACATTCCCCTCTGCTGAGACGGATGATATCTGTATCTAAAATTTCATGAAAGTGCATTAGAAGTAACCCGGACAGGATTAACACATACCAGAGACTGAAGTAATATGTACAATTATCTTGTTGGAAAAGAAAAAATAAACATGATTATCTGAATAAAACCAGAACCTGCAATACTCAGATAGGAGACATACCAGTTTTCATTTGAATGAGTTACCAGTCCAGTGCTTGTATATCTACTTAAGCTGTCAAAACATTACATGCCGTGGAATATATTATATATAGTAGATGGGTCAGACGTAGGCCACTTTCTTCCCACATACAGCATAGGAGATGGCTAAGCAGGGCCAGATTTTAAGCTTGTTCATGACCTCCTATAATCTTATTCTCAACAAGTCATGCAGGAGGGTCCAAAAGGAGAACAGAAGGAATCAGAAGGAGTAATTTATATATATTTTTTTGTTATTACTGCCTGTCAGCCTGATGTTCTCAATGCTTTCCTCTGACAGAGGTCCTTAAACCGCCAGGCATGAAACTGCRCATATGACTTAATCATCTGACCATGTCTCACATACCCCAGATGTTGCCTGAGTTTCTCAAGCACTTATTACATGTTGCTGCAGTCTCTCTGCCCCTCTGTGGCTCCACACGCCAGATGCAGTAGATTGACCTGATCAATCAGATCAGGTGTGCGGAACAGCTGCCATTTGTACATGAGGCTACAGAGCAGAGACTAGGACCCTGTGAGGCAGATGTCAACTATGTCTTTTAGCAGGTCCCAGCATTGAAACGCAGAATGCAAGATGTACCCCTTTGCTTGATCAATGGTCCACGTAGACCAGCTCTGATCTCCAGAAGYAGTCCTAGGAAATGCTCTTCAGGGAGGGCTTGCACTCTTGGCCAACCTTCCCTTCATGCTCCTCCCATATCCRCAGTCATTGAATAGGCAGTTCCTGCCTATTCTTTTTAGCTTGTTATTGGGCCTGTTTTCCAGGAAGCTTTAATTCCTTTCAGAAACTCAATTTTTGAATCTTTCTGTCTGCCTGCCGAAAGTGTGGCAATGATTTTCAGAACATGATTGGCTTCTGTGTAAAGCAGTATATACTTTTACCTGTTTTAAACTCATCTTCTACTAGTTTTAATGAATGCCACCTAGTTTTACTACTGAAGGGRTTGGTGAGTTAACAGCTCTGCACTCACATCACCTTCATGATTCCGTACAACCCCGCCAGATTCCCACCCAGCCCTCTGCACTCCAAGATGAAGATGAAGCCTTTTAAGTGTCACCTCTTAAGGTAGTGGCTCCACACTCTTCATGATTCTTATTGCCTTCCACTATACCCTTCCCAACCTTTTCTAAATTGGATACTGTGCCCAAGAGTTCAAGATTTTGCACAACAGCAAAATGATGCTTTCTGTTATGTTCTCAATGCCTCTTTTGAGGATATTTCACCTTTTTTTTTTTGCTTTTTGACTACTGTTGCACCTTCAGCTGATGTCTTCAGAGAACTGCRGGTGATGACTGTGATGACTGCAAGATCTTTTCTCTGTCAATTGCAAATTCAGCATCCTATAAGCATAGTTTATTTTTCCCTAGGATAAATTACCTTATATTCATTTACACTGCAGCTACTTTGCTACTTCTCTGTCTGCTTGCTCAGTTTTCTGAGAATTTTACAGTCAACTGAACAGGTCACATTCCTGCCTTCTCTGCACAGTGACAGCTGGTTCTCAGGTTCTAGGACAATTTTGTTTATTCAGTTCTTTGAGATTCATCTTTCATGTCAGACTATTCATAGCTGTAGGGACTTCAGAAACACCAGCCGTCAAGCAGGTCTATGAGGAGCMCCAACACTGAAAGATGAAGAAAGTATACTCCACATCATACTGTGCTTATAAATAATATGGTAGTATAGTAGCAGATAGAAAAATAAATCTTATTTCTAATAACCAAGCCAGATAGTGCACTCTGTTCAGTATTTCCCCAATACTAGACAGATTTAGCAAAAAAAAAAGTAGCAAATAAAGACCTGCAATATGACAGGGAAGACAGGRAAGATGATGCAGTCTGTAAAGATGGTGTGAGGACTGTCACGAGTTAAGGAACTCCTGAATCTGAAAGGTGTGACCCAGTTATTTTGATGGGCTCTGCTTTATGTGCTGCATGAAACTTGGTTTCCCTTTAACTGTGCTCCAGAGTTTTTAGTGAAATGAAAATGCTTCAGACTAGCAGAATCAGCAATCCAGAAACAGATGTATTATTGCAAACAATCCTTCAGTTTTCAGTAATATATTTGAATGACAATTCAGTTTTCTAGTGCTCCTAAATCACCTCAGTAATTCTGACATTATTGGTGCTCACAAAGGATAAAAGCAGACAGCATTTCCTGCCTGCCAAACACTGCCTTTCCAATGTGGAAATTATGAGGTTGGAATCTTAATAGTGTTTGTCTTTAATTAAAAAAAAAAAAAAAGCATATATCATAAAAATCAGATCATACATACTGCCTCAGGTGGCCACTCCTAGCCTCCCTCTTCCAGGATAATTTAGTCCATATTCCAAATTAGCAATCCCTAGGAAAAATGAGCCAATGTGCCGCAGAGCCTGTCTCTGCATGTCAGCAGCTTTCCCTTAATCCTTTCTCAGCAGGACTGCCACCTGCTTCTAGGGTGGAGACCTCGAGGCAAGCACTGGCAGATTTTTACACAGTAACAGTAGCCTAATATTAATTCTTGACAAAATACGGGAAGAAGCTGAGAGCGCTGCGATTGATCAGGCTAGGGAAGAAAAGATGGATCTTACCAATCTAGAGATCCCTCAACCATTCTGTGATTCTGTGTAATATGTCTAAATAGGTGATGGCAGGCAGAAAAGAAGGCAGATGCTTCTTGGTTGTGTCCAGTGAAATGACAAGAGGCAACATGCACAAACTGAAATACAGGAAATTCCTTTTAAATTAATGTAATGTAATAAATGTAAAAAAAAAAAAAGTAAATGTAAAAAAAAGAAAAATCTTTTTTTTAGGATGCCCAGGCAGGTTATTTAGTCTTCATCCTTGGAGCTATTCAAAACTGGGAACAGCCTTGAGCAACCTGCCCAAGTTGGCCGGAGAGTTGGACCATGTGACATCCAGACGTCCCTTCCGATCCCAACTATTCCATGTGAACATCCATCTGTTTGAAAACATTATTATTTTCTTCCTTGTTTTCTTGCATATTTGCCACAGGGTACAAGGGCTCAAATGCAACTCTGTAGCACGTGTGATTGAAAGAGGAGATGCTTTAAGTGAACCCAAGAGGAGAGGAGCAAGAACCTTAAAAGATAATCAAACACAATTTACGTTCAGACACCTGGTACTGCCACATGCTCTAAAGTGTCACTCTGCTGAGAAAGGAAAGGCAAAGCCCATATGAGCTGGCAGCACAACAATTAAAGACCACGATTCAGAAAAGAACTTGCCTGTGTATTTCCTTATTGATTTCAGTGGGGCTTGCTTCAGCCCTCTGCGGAACTGGAGCAAAAATCCACTGGTACGAACAAGCACTTCACCTCTATGGGGTGACTTACTTCATTACACTAATACCTTTTAAGAGATTTATGCCTCTCCTGAAGCATGCATTTTTCCCTGGTGTTTTAGGAAAGTCAGTGACAGACATTATGATGTGTTAAGTGAACTGCTAAAGTTTCAAAATAGCTCCAGATAACAAAGAACACTTTTTCTTTAATGTGCTTCAGAGGACTAAAGTAAATATATCTGGTAATTTAAGAGCACCAGCTGAAGTGTTTATGAAGTTGTACATGAGCTATTTGGTTGTAACAGCATTTAGCTGTAATTTGGTGGCCTTATTCACAACCTTTTTGTCTTTTTTATGACTTGCCTTTTATGGGCCTAGGCAATTTACCGTGCTGGACTACTATGGTTTAGATCATCATGCTACACACTGGAATCCACTTTTGGTTGTTTCATGTGTCACAGCAGTTTCTAAGATACTTCTGGGAATATTTTCCCACCAGTAGGAGAACAAGCCAAGTATCACCCTTATTTATCCATTTTGAATAACACAAAGATTTTAGGCCAAAGGAAGTTTCTCAGAAGACTCTACCTACTTACAGAGTGACGCAGAGATCTAACCACGGTGCAAAGATTGCTGATAAACATACCAGAGCTTCCTCCTCCCATAACATAGCGCTCCAAACAGTTGTCYTTCGTCATGAGCAAGGTTAGATGGGTTCAGCACCTGTTGTAGCAAAGCATGGTAACTGCTGAGCATGTTGTTTTAAAGCAGGTGTTGAACCCCCTTGGCACTATTCRTATCAGCCGGACAACTGGACAACTGTTTTGCTCCAACAAAAAGCATATGTGATCTTGACACACGGTAGCTCCTGTGATCTTGAGGAAGCCCGAGGGCATTTGAACGCTTGAGAACAATTTCAATAGAGTGGGAATCTGCCCTGAATTCAAGCTAAACCTGAACTTTTCAAGGTTTGAAAGTGATTAATTTAAAGGACGCCTCTTGCAGGGATATTCTCTCTGTTTTTCACTATTTGCCTGTTTTTTTTTTCCCATCTAGCTGGAAATTTAGAGGTGACCCCTCACTTAAACATCTCCAGATGCACCTGGTTTTCAGCATCAGCTACTTCTGAAATCTTTGGCTCACTGACCTCTGTGACACCACTTGTCATATAGCTATTGTTTTATATAAGATTGTTTCTTGGACATATGCATTAGGCTTTTCTGATTCTACACCAGTTCCTCTCARAAGCAAAAGTGAATTTGGGGCACTTTACAACAATTATCTGTGATAATCAYGTCCTGAGTAAGATAGATCTGCTTTCCTTCTAATTTTGGTCTTCTTTCCTCCCAAATTCTAATCATGTTTCACTTTTCCAGAAATAAAAAATACCACTGTAATGTCTTTCAATGGAAGTGAGTAGTAGTTTTGTTCACAAGGCCACCTTTTTGGTGATTTTCAGCTACTTGGTTCAATGGAGCAAATTCTCACCCTTTCCATTTACAGAGTACCAAATAGTTTGGGGAAAAAAATGATGGAAAAGTCCACAGCTGGTATGTAATCATGAAACTTAACTTGCTTTCAAACCATCAAAATTCTTAGCATGTGTTCACATGTATGAAATTATAAGAAGTGTGAAGTGCCCACCAGTGTATAATAATGTTCACATGCAGGCATGATAAAAATTATAGTTGATAAACTAATAAAACTAATAAAATAAAAAATAAATTTTTAATATTATTAGTTTAATAAATACAACAAAATATTTCTAATAAACGTTTTTTAATCTCATTTTCCTTTTGTTAGTCATTTTTTTTTTAGTATTACTGCTACACTATTGTATCAAGCTGAGGTGATATGCTCAGGTTAACATCACCGATAATTCATTGTATGTTTTTGTAAGAACARCTTTCAGATGAAGAACAGGGAAATTCTCAAGAAGTTTTTGCTGGGCAAGAACAACAAAGCAGTTGCTCTTGATAGTGCTCACAGCAATGTGGGCTATGCAGCCACCAAGGGAAGGCTTTGATTTACTGGACAGTTTGCCTTGCCCTCTCACTTTGTACCAGCTGGCACAGACAACTGGCACATGTAGAAACAACTTGTCTGACTTTGGCCACAGTTCTCCAAGTTCTGCAAGTGGTGAATCTAATATATTTCATGTGCAAAATAAATGTCTGCTTGCCTTCAGTATTAACACTCGTAGGCTGGAAAAGGTTATTACGCTGCCTGGAAAAAAGAGCCTATATATATCTTTATTATTTATCTCCCTGTATATTTTTCTCAGGGCAGCATAAGAAACTTTTTATAAGTTATAAATAAATATATATATATAAAATATGCACACACACAAATACACACACATATATATCTTAAGTTCTTTCCCATCCTCTTGATTTTTGGCATCAGAAAGGGATGTTTTGGAAGGGAGGTAAYTTTCCCTTCATGGTATAAATCTAATTATGAATTGCTACTTTAAATTAAAAGATGTAACAATAGAAGTGAATTGCAAAAGAAAAACTACRTGGTAGTTAACGTGGTGGACGCTGGTAACTTGTCATGCGAGTTACCTTGCTTTACTTTCCTAGGAGGATGTTCTCTTAAGCTCTTAGCTCTTTTTACACTCACACCGTGGGTCCCAAACTCATCCCGCTTTTCCTGAATACTGGAGCATGACTGTTGCACCACCTCCAAAATGCACAGTCAGAACATTCAGCCTCTTGACCCTCTCCTAGTGCATGGGCAGCTCACCAGCGTCCTGTCCCTGCTACCASATGTCCTGGTTCAGGCCGACTGCCTGCGCACCAGACCTGCAGCACCCCTTCATGCYGGCACTGAGGCCAGTGAGAACTCAGGTGTAGAGCACACATGTGTGCACATAGCAAGTGYTTTCCTTGACAGGAGAAAGGATTACCTTCATATATTCCTCTAAAGCCAAGTTGCCCAAAATTTTTTGGGGGCATTTCTGCCATGGAAGCACCTTGCCCATGGTTGAGTGGGCCTGGGCAGCAGAGCCATCGTCCCAGACGTGTGGCCAGTGGATCTTTCTGATGAGCAAAGAAAAGCTCTCAGTAACGCTCTGTTCCTGTTTCGGCTCTGGTTTTGCTCCATTATAGTGGAATTTGCTGACGTGCCACTGAGGGTCTCTGCCAGAGAGCAATCCTAGTTCTCTGAGGAGCTGAACTTGGTCCTTACTCCCATGATGGGTCAGCTCTGCGCTCCCTCCTTCATCTCAGAGAAAATAGCCATTTTTTTCTGATAAAGTCATGTTTAGCACTCCTTCTGGGCTTCTTTCTGAGATGAACTCCAGCTTCCCTCCAAGTCAGAATATTAATCTTCCATTTTTTTTTCTGCTTAAACTATTCTTGCATGTTCTATGTAATCCATGTCCTTTTTTTTTTCTTTTCTTTTTATCTTTTTTTTTTTTTTTTTTTTTTTTT